>NC_083096.1:174318645-174618645 GCF_949774975.1 Lagenorhynchus albirostris
TGATTATCAAAAGATTGAGATCTGAACAATGGCAAAATAATTAGTACTTCTTACCTCCAACTAGAAGTAGGCTTTGCTCTCAGCATTCTTTTTATTAAGGCAAGGAAAGATAACAGAACACGGGGGGATTTGTTCAAACTACTCCCTGTATATACAAGCTGAGCCATGTACACTGGAAATCCTTTCAAATAAAGGCCCCACAGCACAAACTCATGCACAAAGCAGTAACTCCACACTAGTTAACATCCCAGGGTGTTTCCAACTTACTCACAAACCCCTATGACCACCCCAAAAGCCCCCCATTTTATAGACAGGGAAACTGAGGTACAGAAAGTTTAGGCAAGTTACCCAAAGTCACACAGCTAGCAAGTGGCAAAGCTGGAATTCAAACCCGAGCAGCCGAGCTCTAGAGACTAGTCTGAACCACAATACCCTGTCACCAGTGTTGTTCCTATTGCTGTGCATCCACTGCTTGTGCAGTCACCAAGTGCAGACATTTCACATCAGCAGATGGCCACGGCCTCCTGCAGTGTTTATCTGGAGGTGACTAATGGCTTGGAGATGCCCACTTCTTCTGGCGTTTAGGTTCATGCCCACAAGTCACAGTGCCTGGGTATAAGTTATTTAAAGGGCAGGGAGACAGAGACAAGGACAAAAGTAACCAACCATCTCAATTTAAAAGAAACTGATCAAACAAGAGTTTATGATAAAAACTTTATTGTCTTAAATATCAAATGTTTTACACATCACTTTTTCTTCAGAAAGTTCCTATTAAAAAAAAAGAAAAAGAAAATAGTGTTTTGATTACTTAGGGCTGACTTACATTTCAGTATCTGACAAAAACTCAAACCCAAATTCATCTAGTTCACTCAGCTGCAGACAGGTCCTATGTCTAGCCCCTAAACCAATGGCACAATGCAACCAACTGTGGGATTCCTGAGTTTGGTTCCCTTAAGTTCTCAGAGTTTTCCCAACTCTCAAAACCAAAGCATTATGGGAGTAAAAGAGCTACTGATTGGCAAGCCTATTTTGCCAATCAGCCTAGTTGCTCTTGTAAGATGCAGTAGCCTCAAAGCTTAAAGAAAAATCAGGAAAGCAATAAAAGTACGACTGCCAAGAACAAAGGGGAAAAGAGGGATTTTTTCTATTTGCTAAAATTTGCCAAATATGGCTACAAAACTGGTAAACAAACCTTACTTGAGTGCAAAGCCCATTAGCCCAACTTGCCATGGAAATAAAATTTTGAATAAAAATGGGCAAGTCAATGTTCATTGTAAGCGCATAGTAAAAAAAAGCAAATACATTGATCTGAGTATATCACCAGAACTATTTCAAAAGGATGATCAGGAGAATAGAGAATGGAAATATTATCATTCAGAGGGAAAGGTCTCAGATGGGAAGCATAAACTCAAAGCTGTGGGGCCTTCAGGGAAAGAAAAGGAAGTCTGGTGGGCATCGGGTAATCTCAGACCAAAGGAATCTAGACACAAACTGATGTGACTGCCTCTGATAGGAAATTACAGAGGTCTACCTTTCTTTAAGTCACTGATGCATCATTCAGAGTTGTACGTAAAACAAACTCATGGTAAACAAAATAATTTATTATTAGTCATGCATCTTCCCAGGAAAAAAATATACCAGCATGCCCCTTCCCCAAGTCAGCTAATGAAAACCTTCCTATGGTACGTATTCAAAGAAATATAATTCTGTAAAAATTATTCTAATTTTGTATTCCACACCCCCACCCCAAGTCTTCTGTAGTTTGCTTAACTTTTCTTAGGTAAAAGAAATATCCTCTAACTTCTATGCCCTTGCACCATTTTCTCTGTAGCTTTCATTCCCTAAGATTGTGCTCTGAATCTTATCTGCTATATCCTCTCACCTTTCACAGCCCCCAGAGGGTCTAGATTACCAATCACCGATACATAACAGATAAACCTGTGAGAGTTTTCTAACTGTAAACCTCAGAAGTCACTAGCAGTTAAGGTCCAGAAATTCTACCTGTATCCTTCAGGATTACTACATACACGGTGATGTTTTCAATAATGGGTTAAAGAATGTCCTTTTGATGGAGCTGTCCTGTAGAAGCATTAGGTAGAGCCTTGAATCTTCTTGTAAATAAATTTTGCCCACCATCCAGTCCCCGAACCACTGCTTGCTACATTTTCTGCTCTTGACTCCTATTTTCACATCTTGCACTCAGCTGCTTTAAAACAGCAAATCCCCCAGAATCCTCTGCTAAGTCCTGTTGGCCCAGATGGTTAGTATTCCAGAGCAGCCGTGCTCAGAGGGGGAGTGGGAAGGATGCCGCAGCACACTCCGTATTTCTATCCTGCATGGAAGGAGGTCCTGATGGAAGGAAAAGTTGACTGTCACTGGTGCATATTAGGTCATCTTCCATTTACTTGCACTTGCACTTCTATCCTGCCTAATTCCCCCTCCACCAACAGTATACGTTAATTTCTGAATCCTTGATCTCTTCAAGTGTTTCTACCAAATGTTAGAACATTTTTTGTTGGTTTCTCCGATTCCACTTTTTAAAAAATATTTTTTTTAGAGCAGTTTTAGGTTCACAGCATCTAATTCCATTTTGAGCCTGATTTTCCCAGTTTTCTCTGAATTTGAACCAAATCATCCTAATATGACTTTTAAAATAAATGATGCTAATAGGCAAAAATAGATGTTGCACTTGAAGCTAAAATTTGTTTCATGTCTCTTTACTAGACTGAAGGCTTCACAAGAGCAGCTTCCAGTCTGTTTTAGTCACTCCTGTATCCCCAGTGCTCCCCAGTACCTGGCACACAGGCACTTAATATTTGAATGAATAATGAACTCTTATTCAAAGATTCAAACTGCATAGCCTTCAAGAGAGTAAACATTCCCTGTAATATAAGATTTTCTTGAACTTCTGCTCTGCCTTCACCACAATACTGACAGTGCCACAAAGAACATAATAAACGCTTAGAAACCATTTTTGGGGGTATACCTGATACAAAAAAGCCGTGTCATAATCCTTCTACCTGGGCAAATCTAACGATTTGGTGCAGAATAATTCTCAACCAACAATAAAGGTGAGCCTTAGGACCACTCCACGCGTGCCTATCTCCAGGAGAGCCATTTTCAGACTTCCCTGCTGCCCCCCTCCTTCCACTTTTATTCCCCACCCAAATTTGATGCCTCTGCTATTTGGAGAAACTAAGGCACAAGAGAAAATCAAGCATATCAAAGGTTCCTCAAAGGTAAAATCAAAGGTTCTTTGATTTACTCCATGAACTCCTAGTAACATCTACCGAGGGACCACAAAGGTAGAGAATTTGAGCCATGATTTTACATTTCTGGTTCTCAAGGACATGCTTTGAATTTTTACTTTTTTGTTAACAGGAATTGGCATTTTTAAATCTTTCAAAAAGAAAGCTATTTTTATCTTACAGAACTAAGTTAACATTCATCTTCTCGGAAGGGAACTCTTGAGAACTCTGTCTCTTTCTAGTTCAGCCGTGGACTACACTAAGTCACCAAATTCAAAGGAGATATTTGGCTTTTTGGTATCTGTGCTAGAGAACGCATAATCCAGTTAGCTTCTCTTGTGATATGTCACCACTGATAACTAGTTTGAAATATGCAGCAGTTCAATTATCCTGCTTATACTCTCTGCAGGTGGCAAAGAGATAGGAAAAGGAAATCAGAATGTACTGCAACTCTTCTGGCCAGTTACTTGCAAGGCTGTTTTTTATATACATAAAAACCATCATAACTGAAGACTACATCTGTAGATATAAAAATTGTTTGCTTTTTAATCTATGTAAAATTAACTGTAGGGTATCTGTCTATCACACATGTATATATACACATGAACTGATGGTTAAACCAACGAAATTTTTATGGCTTTTACTAGGGATAGTAAGCTGTGCTAAGGGAAAAACAGGCAGATTCCACCTTAGCTGGTTATCACAGAATCAGTGACACAAAGTCTCATATATCTTTCCACGTAACTCTCTTACTGGAGAAATGCTCTGGGAAAAAATACAAGGTGTGTGTCTCCCTTCAGTATATATGGAGACAAGGAGCTCTGGAAAGTTCTGTAGGCTGCAAGGCAGGACAGTTTTCATACACACTCACCATCTATGTAGTTCCCTTTGCAACTGGTAATCTTTATATGTTAATAGCTAAAGCCCAAACTGTGGGATGAAGGCTACTGGCTGATGTCTGGATGCCTAAAGAGGTACGAGTGGAAATAATTCTTACCAGCTGCAACGGCAAAATCTATAGCCTAGGTATAGCTATCTGGTTACCAAGCACATTCTTATACACAGGAACCAACTAAAGGGAAACTGCAGAAGTCATATAGGTAAATCTTCTCCTCTCTCTGGTGAATAAACAGATACCACCCTTGGAGGTACGTGCTGACCACAAGGCTGTCCATTACCGGTTATGGCAAAGGAGCTATCCAGTAAAGCAGCCCATTACTGGTTATGGCTGGCCATTATCAGTTCTGTTGGCAACCAGATGAGTTCACAATGATTTTATCCTATCCTTGGAGAAGTTAATCTCTAATTTCTGCACTTTGAATAAAAATTGAAAATGAAGGTTCACTAGTGTCATGTTCCTGAATTCCTTTTGTGTTTTACAACTGCTAAATTTAAAAATGATTTAAAATCTTGACAATGTCAACAACTTTACTTTCATACAAACGATGGACAGGAAGATTTAAAAAATCAAAAGCAGGGCTTCCCTGGTGGCGCAGTGGTTGAGAGTCCACCTGCCCATGCAGGGGACACAGGTTCGTGCCCCAGTCCGGGAAGATCCCACATGCCGCGGAGCGGCTGGGCCCGTGAGCCATGGCCGCTGAGCCTGCGCTCCACAACGGGAGAGGCCACAGCAGTGAGAGGCCCGCATACTGCAAAAAAAAAAAAAAAAAAAAAATCAAAAGCAATTATAAGTTGAAAGATAAATGATGAAAAAGGACAAGCATATTTGGCAAGTGGGTTAAGCTCAAAGTATTCCTAATAAGAATACATGTACAACGATAGGCCTATCCAATTTTCTCCTAGAAATAAATATACATATACATACAATAAAAGCTATCGTAATGAAACCTTTTCCAGATTGATATTCTATATCCCACCTGGGACTGACTCCCAAATCTCCACACTGTGAAAATTCAGTGGCCAAGCCTCTGAACAGTAGTCAGAGGAACTGCTAGTACAAAAAACCTCTGAGGCCCATCTTCATACAGAAGGCCTTTTTGGAGGAGTCTACTGTCATAGACTCACCCCACTTTGTAACCCTATACTCACCCCACTTTGTGACCCTAAAGATTTATAAGCTTAGAATAAATTCCCAAGCATACCCATAACGCAAATCAGGGGCCCATTGCATTGCTACTAAATTTTGCTTCAATCATAGCACCACTACTTAATTACAGTCACAGCTCTGAGAGTCGGTTGACAGAAATCCTATAAGCAGGTTCCTAGTGCATCTTACATCTTTGGTGTAGGGCAGGCAAAAGGATCTACAGCACACGATCGTCTAAAAGAACACTTTAAAGACAATCTGGCTAACCTGTTCTGAGCGCCCTTCTGAACACAGTAAACTACAACTCTTTCTGTCAACCATTCCCTAACTTCAGAGGGTCATGAGGAATCTATGCAACTTTCCATCATATCACTCAGGCTCCTAACACACATACGAACCTCACAGCTAAAAGAAAGAACATGGAATAGGGTAAAAGAAATGTCTAAGTGCCCCCAAATCAAACATTTTAAAACTCCTGAGATATGAGCCTCCATTTTGATTGTGCTCAATGACGTGAATTTTGACAGAAAGAATAAGCTTTTAAAGAGAGTAAGACTTCAGACAAAAATCACTTAAAGTTAAAAGTTCACAAATCACCCTTTTGAAGCTTCTGTTCCAAACACATTGCAAATTATAACCTGGAATAGGGAATTATCATTCTCAAAATTCTCTTCAATAAAACCAAGATTTCAGATTCCTGCTAGGTACTTAAGAGGGTTTATTTTCCACGAAAAAAAGTATCTAAAATCTACCCAGTAGAATTATTGCACAGTGGGGCCCACAGGACAGTGATTTCCAAGGGCTAGTCCTCATATAAAAAAAGGCCACAATAAATACATCTATATACTATGCCCCACTCTAACTTGACATGTGTAAACACAAATATGACGAAACCTTGCTTAAAAAAAGAAACTCCTGAGGAAAGAAAAGGATGGAAAACTCTACCAAGGCCACTTGAGTCAGAAACTCCAATTACTATTTCCACTGCCATGAAAGACACTCACCAAATACACTGACCATTCCAAGCACCAAGATAAACCAGTGACAAGGTTATTTATCACACTTGAATATTTCACTCAGATCACAGCTCAAACTGAGCTTTAGAAGAACTTCCTAGAAGAAGATGAGTTTGGAAAGGAAGTAAACTGCTGGCAACCAACCCACTAGCTGAACATAAGCTCATCATTAGTCACTAAGGGTTGAGCTGTGATCAGTGAGATGCTACCAAACCCAGTCACTAGTTAACTCCAGTGTTTAGGCCATTATTTTTCACTCACAGTTCTTGAAACATCACCATGACATTTGTAAATGGAATTACAGTTTTTTCTTTCTTTTTTTTAAATCTGGGTAGCACCATGGTTCGCGCTAATGTTAATTCCCTCACAGTATCCCACCCAAGGTATCTGGCAATCCATGCAGCAGCCTGTGATGTACAAAGCAGCCCAAGTTTTAAACCCTCCCAACTCATCCCATTAAAATGTCAAGTCCTAACCACACGAATAAAAACATACCACTCTAGGAGATATTCTTCAATTTCCTGTGACAACTGATGAATCATAATACATAAAGCACTAAGTATGATTCCAAACACCAAACCATGTAATCAAGTTTGTAAACCAAAAATTGAGTCAACAAGCCACACCTTGCCTACAGCACAGACACAGCCAAATTATGATCTGTTTTTAGCTGCATGGGTGGTGGGACTTCTCACGGCTTCTGCTTTTTAAAGCATTCACTCTCATTCTAAAATGGTATGCTATACACAAAACCACCAATTTCATTCCAGAATACATCATCTTAATGTTAATAAAAAGCTCCTGTATGCACATACTGCCAATACATTTTAAAAGGCCCAAATTTCAACAAATAGAATAGACAAATTCATCAGACAAGAGATCATAAATTACTTTGGCCGAAAAAAATCTTTAAAAAAAATCTGGCTCAACATTCTGCTTGCAGGTTTCTACATATACTGTATATGTGGTGAGTGTGTATGTGTAAATATATAGCTTTTTGTAAGGGAATGGAGTATGGTCTAGCCCACGTTTCCATGGTTATGTAGGAACTACAATGTTCTTTGCTAGCAAAACAAGAAGTGCAAGGTCTGCATTTCCACCAACTCGATGCAAAGCCCCAAGAGCTTCCTGCAAAGTAAAGCCGGCACGGAGAATCCGGTCAATGTCCGCAGCAGGAAAAATTAATGGTGCAAGAAAGGAGGGACTTGATGATGGCTGGCTGGTAGGTGGTACAAATTCTAGAAGTGGCCCTGCAGCTTCAGAACAGACATTTTCTCTAGTCTCAGGCCTGTCTGTCACTGGATTCCGTGTGCCCTGGCCCAAATCTTTAACCAATATGAAACTGGATGACAAGGACTCAGTGTGCTCAGAAGTCTGATTGAGTGCATCCTCCTCACCTGCTAAAAGTCTGGGTGAAATTTCTGCACCAAAGGTGCAATGTAGTTGATTGGACGTTTCAGCTGAGGCTACAGTGACAGAACTGCTCTCATTTACTGACTCCTTAGACTTGGGGACACCTTCCCTATCAGTTAATACGCCATCACCTGGACCCCTGAAGTTAATATTTTCTTCATCTTCTACTCCAGCGTCAGTTGAAGTGTATGTTAATTCTTCTGTCTTCACTGTTACAGATGTGGCCTGATGAAAGGAGACCTGTGAACAGTGTTTGCTCTGGGTAGCTGTAAGATGCTCATTTTGGGTCCATCTCTCAGAAAGGTCCTTAATACCTGTTTGGCCCTCAGTTACTGTCTCTGATTGACAGATAACTTCTTCCGATGTGTTTTCTGAAGCTGGTTTACTACTAATGACCAAAAGTTCATGAAGTTCCTTCAAGGCTGCCGTTACAGATGAGCAAGATTCCTCTGTGGACTCTATGGATGGCTGACAACTGCCACAGAGACTTACTAAAGAGGAGGGGCAACTCCCGTATTCTTTACTTGTTCCAGACATTTCAACATTACTTTCTGGAAGCTGTAAATCCTGAGTGGAAATGGAATTACTCAAAATTTCAGAGGAAGGGTTACATTTTGATGTTTCTACTTCCATCAAGGGATTATCTAAGGTGAGATCAGATGCACCGATGTTCTTGACACTGGTATTCTGACCACCTGCTGAATTGAGCACAGCAGCTAGGGACTGTTCAACTATATCTACTTCCATAAGTGTTTCTGAACTTGAGCAGCCAAAGCACCCTGAAGGTAGAATATTTTTCTCTGTACCCGAAAGGTCCACAGTCTGCTCTAGCCTGTCTCCTTCCATTGTAGCTTCCGAACCAATACTTCTTTGTTGATCCTGTTGCCTTTCTCCAAGAAGTTCAAGGTCCCCTGTGTTACAGAGACGTGCTCGGTCATGGGGAGCATTCTGCCGTATAACCTCATGCTGTCCAGTCCTCGGTTCTTCATGCTGCTGAAGGCCACTCGCTTGACTCAGGTCCTGATATTCTGGATGCCAACCCTTTTCATCTTTAAGCCTCTGTGGTTCTTCCATCCCAGTGACAGATAAACTAACTTCCTGTCTGGTGTGGAGATGAGATGTGAGGCCCTGGGTGCTTCTTTCAGCAGATTTCTCTAGATTACCTGCAACAATGGCTTCTTCAAGTGAATTCTGCAAAGGCATAGCTGGCCTCTGGTCTGCTGGAGCACTGTCTGCTGAAGAAGCACAATCAGAAAGATCCTGTAGAGGAAGATGTTCTTTCTTTTCACAGGTTACCTGGAATTCAGCTGAAGCCTTCAAAGCCTTCAGAGCTTTAGGTTCAATGCTGTCTGGGTCGCTGGGCTCAACAGGGCAGACTGAAGCAGAGACAGAGTGAGCAAGACGCGAAGGATTACCAATCTCAGGACTCTGTCCTGAAGGATGGGCTTGATGGTTAAATCCATCTGAAGTTGGTAATGATGACATTCCCAGTGAGGTAGTTTCTTTACCGCTTTTCTCTACATAGAACAACAGTCAAAGGAAAAAAGATTAATTAGCAGGTTACAAAGTCCACTAAATTATCAGAGAACACAAATCTAAACAGGACAGAACAAAATCAGGTCCTTAAACTGGGGTTTGTCTTATATTTATAGACTTTATACAAGAACCATTCTCATCGTGGTGGACAATTTAACATCATAGCATCAGGATAAGAGGTAGGCATGTTCTTAACAAAATATGTGTACTGTAATTCAATATTTTTATTTAAGTACCACATAAGGGCTGAGTTAGTGCTCAAGACTGAAGGACATTTACGTATCTTTATTCTCAGTGGGTTCAGAACTCTAGAATATTTTCTCCAAGTGTGTTTTCTCTATCACTTGCCCTAAAATCACCTGGGATGTTTCCTAAGCATGCAGATTCTGGATACCATCCTTGGGATAAACCCAGGAATTTGTATTTTCAGTAAGTTCCTCAGGTGATTCTTAAAAGCACAATACAATCTTGAGGATTTCAGTACTAGAATGATTCTTGTGCCAATTCTCTTTCAGAGTGTCAAATGTGAACACTGAGAAGTCTAAACCAGGTATATCTGAGACAGAGCAGGAATTATAAAGAGAAATAAGAATGTGATACTACTCAGGGACCTTCAGAAGACAGAGAAGCAAACATTCTATTTATTTCTATCCAAACATTCCAAAAACTATATGAGCTTGACTCAGAACAAAAAAAAGCGCTAAAGATCAAACAGATTAAATCCCAATTATTATCTTACCAAATAATGCAACTTTAAAAAGGATTATCAGTTACTTTATCACAGCAACAACTAAGTGAGAATATTTAAGTACTTTAAGGGCAGGGAAATGTGGGCAGGGGAGGGCAGTGGAGGGATATAGTTCATAAGTTTTCCAATAAGCAATAACAATTTAGATCCACTGCAACTTACTGACCACTCATAAAAAATGGAAGGATTAAATACCACACCTCAATGCAAACATCATGATGTCATTAAACATCAGTTCCAACTCTCCTTTTGCCACTAATCCAATTAAAAATTGACCTCTATGCAATTATTACAAGATTGTTAATTAAAAGTCAAAGGCTGGTAACAAAAAATGACATCACAATACAAACTATTAGGACAGATGCAACTCAACTGCTTCATGACTTAAGAAGTCATGAAGCAATGCAGTTATGATTCAAAAGGCTCTAAATCATTCTAATCCAACACAGGTTAACAGCTTGAAAAGATAAAGCACTATGTCAGGAAGTTACTGACTTCTTGTGAAATAATCTTATAGTTTAGGGATAAACAGGAAAACAGCATATATCTCAGTGCAAACTATATTCACTAGAGTCTAGAAACACAGTTATCAGTTTTATTTATCAATCTCTAAGGCTGACTCTGAAAGAGGTTCAATTTCGAGTTAATGAGAACACAAAGATGCACTGTAGTCAAATATCCATGTTATTAGCAGCACAGAGGTGGGCAAAGGTAATGGCCTTCTGGCAACGGTATGTCAGTTATAACAGCTGGGGGAGGTGAAGGTGAACATGACCTCAAAGTACTCCGTACTCACTATGAAAGCAGCATATAGTCCTCCTGTAGCTGAGATGGTCAGTTTCACTGGCCTAAGTCCTAAATGTAGGGGAGGACTGGGTCAGTACTATAGGACAGGAGAAGAGGATGAGGTCAACGGACATTAATAATTAAAGATGGCTGCTTTTAACCCATCCTTACAAGGAAAATGAAAGAAAGAAGCAATTAAATGCTATATATCTAATTACAACCAGCCTGCAAACCCCTATAAAGTCCTAGGTTGGTAGAGTCTGAAAAGACCACTTTTCCTTCTTTTAACAGACCAGTCAGTGTACTCAGGCTGACATTTATCATATCTGCATACAGGGAGATGGAAGCAGAGAGCCTCCTGTGGAAAACTGTCAGGCTAGGGAGAGAGGGAAAAGCAAAGTTTCAGCTCTTGTTGGAAGACTGAACTTCAGTCCTGCCTATGTTATTGACTCTGTGACAATGGCCAAGTCACCTGGCCTGTTTCCATTTCTTCTTCAACAGAATGAAAATTTCAGCCCCTCTATAATTCTGGTAGTTGTGTGCAGTAATGTGAAAAATACACTGTCAGTTTTTCAGAAGAAAGGGACTTACAAAATCCCTAATAACACAGTCATCTCCACCAACAAAGTGCTGTGATGCTAATATTCTTGATTTGATATTCACAGTGGTCATTTGTTTTCGCTGGGGTTTTTTCCCCCTCGAACTGTTCTAATGACTGATAAAATTTTAAATAGGAAACCATGCTTAGATATGTATGTATGCCAACATACAAATACACATACAGGCTAGTTGTAACCAGATTAAACAAGGTGAAATGGTGAATGACAGAAGCTAAATTCTAGAACTGCTGAGGATACGAAGTCTTTCAGACCACAGACGATGACTGGGTGGAAGGCTTAACGTGGTGTCTATAAATACCTGGTCTGGGGCCCACTCCAGCTGCAGTACACACACACTACATGCATCATGGCTTCTGACGCTCTGTTTGAATTAGGAAACAGACAAGCAAACCTTGGGTTAACAATGCAAACCACACAGCATGCAGGGTTATAGTCTCCACTCCTTTGCCATCTTTAAGATCAGGAACTGGTAGAGTCAAAGTGGGGGAACGCTCCTGTAGTTTGGACATCAAAAAGATTTGCTGGTTGCTTTAATTCTCTCACAATACATAAAGCAATGTGTCAACTTCAACAGATTTTCAACAGAACTTGGAAAGAAATTAATTTTACACACCTACACAGAGAATTCATGGGCAAACATGTGAAATAGGTGAAAAAAAAGTAGATCCATAGACAGAATTACACGATATGGAAATCTTATGGAGTCAAGGTGAGCAAACACATATTATAGAAACTTTCAAAGTTTCTTTTTCAGTTGAGATTTATTTTTAGAAGAAAAACAAACCAAACATGATTACTTATCCTGGCTTACCTTATTTTTTAAAATACTCTGAATTATTACTTTTTTGAATTATTTTTTAATCAATAGAAAAGATAAAGATATTCTGCTATAGAGTATCCACCAAAGAGACAGTTCTTAGCAAAAATACATTCACCTACTATGTCTAGGGGTAGGTGATTTTGATAATAGTGGGAAGCTGATGTTCCAAACAAATAGAATCTGATGTTGAAGAATTACCTCACTAAACATTACAAAAATTAGCGCAAGCCATACATACACTGTCAGTAACAAAAGGTCACATGGGTAAAGAGCCACTTCCTTTTAATCCTTTAAAACTGGTACACCTCCTTCACTACGGCTGAAAACATCTGTGGTTTCTATTTTAATCTCTTCAACTTTTTATTAAAAGAAAGTAATTACTCAAAGAGGGTAACTGTCAGTAGGTTATAAAGCACTGCTACCATCAGCTAGTGTTTCTCAAGTAAAAGCACCAGAACTGTGGGGGGAACAACAGAGGTTTCACAAAATGATAACATACCCTCATTTTATTAATGTATAGTATTATGACTAAGCTGACAAGTTACTAAACAAAACGAAACAAAACAAAAAGTAAAACCTTCTAAGTAGATATGTCAAACTCATTCAAGCTTGCCTTGCGGGTAAGGTTAAAACTATTAATTTAGTCTTTCTCTGTCTGGTTGTTCAAAATTCTCCCCTTCCTACCAAATACTTAAATCACAACCCAAACTGTACTTCATATGTAAAACTGAGCCAAAAGGTGGTGGTGGCGCAGATTCTGAACAAAGCCAGCTTGGAAACTCCATCTGCTACTCACGCTCATTCTAAAGAATCTCAAGGCTAGACCACTGGATGTTCTCTGGTGATACACACTGGCAAAATCTGGCTGCTTATTGTTAAAGCTCTTATCTTTTTTGTCCTTAGGAGAAAGCTATTCCCTGAACTTGTAGCTCTAATACATTTTACTATATCAGCAAATGCAATGTGTGATATTAGTCACTAATGAAGAATTACAGCTCAAGACTTTAAAATAACTCAAACTTAAAAGTTAATTCTCTTTAGCTTCTAGAAAATATATTCCAGAGTCACTGTTCTGTAACAGACAGGGAAAATTTATCCACAGAAGTGGGATTTCGGCATAACTGTGTCCCTCCATTTTACCCAGAAAACTTGGTTTGATCTTTAGAATTAAAGAAGCTACAACTGAGACTTAGGGAAAAAAGTATTACGTAGCTTCATTTCGGTGGCAGCACTTTCAGTAGATATTAAAAAGCTTAGTGCTGCTTAGTCACAGACACAACGTCATCCTCCAAAATAAATGGGCCTAAGAAAACAAGAAAATTTCCAGGAAATGTTGAACTCAAAAGGAAGTTTCTGCTTACTGTTACAATTTTCTTCAAGAAAAAAAAAAAAAGACAAGATTCTTTAGGAATCCCACCAAAATGTGCCTAAGCAAAGAACTCCCCACTCTATCTTGCACACAGCAATGGACTGCTATTTCTGGATCTACTGAAACACGGGAGGTTTTCTGTACTGTATTTAGAGATGGGAAGAGGCAGTAAGAAGACAAGGAACATACCTACAACAGGACGATGAGACTGATTACGACTGGAAAGGTCCCTATTCCCCTTTGAAGCTCCAACTTCCCTGGCTCACCCACCAATAACGAGTATTATTTAAGAGCCTGGCCACTCCAAATACCTGCATCCTCTACAGATTTTTGAAGGGCTTCTGCTAATTCTTGGTCTGCAATCTCCTCTGGCCGTACTTCCTCTCGCCCGGCCCCATATGCCAACCGGGCACACTCTGGTAACTCCCCCTCAGGAAGGAAGGTGGTCTTTGAGCCTGTGGTGCCGATCACGAGTACATTTTTCTTGAGGTCAATGGAACACTTAGAAAAAGAAACCAAACACTGATGATAGCAGATAGAACACGATGCAGGAAAATTATGATCTTGAATTTAAAACTCCATTCACAAAGAGCAACACTGACAGAGATGGCTCAAAAAACCAATTTTATCTAAAGTATTTAAACTTTAAGCTATGTAACATTGTTAGTTTAGAATCTATATCTATATATATATTTAAAATATCTATTCAATTTATTTATTTGTTTTTGGCTGCGTTAGGTCTTCGTTGCTGCGCACTGACTTTCTCTAGTTGCGGCAAGCAGGGGCTACTCTTCGCTGTGGTGCGTAGGCTTCTCATTGCAGTGGCTTCTCTTGTTGCGGAGCACGGGCTCCAGTAGTTGTCGCACGTGGGCTCAGTAGTTGTGGTGCGAGGGCTCTAGAGAGCAGGCTCAGTAGCTGTGGCGCATGGGCTTAGTTACTGAACGGCATGTGGGATCTTCCCAGATCAGGGCTCAAACCCGTGTCCCCTGAATTGGCAGGCGGATTCTTAACCACTGTGCCACCAGGGAAGCCCCAGAATCTTTTTTAATATTTAAACTGTACAGCAGAATGATCTTTATGGGATACAGTTTACACTTCTTTGTCAAACACAGCAATTGTTCATGTCTGAATTCAAATGTGATACATATTCATTGTACAAAATTTGGAAAACTGCATGCCATAATCATGGAAAACTGCACACGCCATAATCAGCAGCCACGCCTTTTAGAAACGTATCAGTGACTTTTTAAAAACTAAAACTGAGACATACCATTTATATAGGTCTACATTTTTGCTTCTTGCTTAGTGGATAAAGTACAGCTTATATTTAAAGTCTATGCCAATGGTCTCAAAAGTGATATATGGACAAGACGAGCTCTACAAAAGTATTCTGTATTTCATACTTATGCGATCCTCTTTTTCTGTATATATATATGTGTGTGTGTATATATATATATATATTTATTTATTTATTTATTTTTATTTTTTATTTTTTTTGCGGTATGCGGGCCTCTCACTATTGTGGCCTCTCCCGTTGCGGAGCACAGGCTCCGGACGCGCAGGCTTAGCGGCCATGGCTCACGGGCCCAGCCGCTCCACAGCATGTGGGATCTTCCCAGACCGGGGCACGAACCCGCGTCCCCTGCATCGGCAGGCGGACTCTCAACCACTGCGCCACCAGGGAAGCCCATCAGTATATTTTTATAATTACTTAATATAGGACAGTTACACACATATATTTTGAATTCGTAAAGCTGGAGACTGCTAGTCTATACCATGACTTAAAAATAGCGATAAATAAATAAATAGGGAAAGATTAGCAACAAGCTAATAAATCAGGTTTCATTTATATGTGCATTCGCTCATTCCTTCTACTTAAAACTGTGCACCTTGATTGGAATATCAATATATTTCAATGGGAATTTAACACTAAACATTTAAGAAAGAGTATTAGTGTGCTTGCTTAGGCAGCACATATACTAAAACTGGGATGACGCAGAGATTAGCATGGCCCCTGCGCAAGGATGAAATGCAAATTCGTGAAGTGTTCCATAGTTTTATATTACTCAGCCATAAAAAAGAACGAAATGCTGCCATTTTCAGTGATGTGGATGGACCTAGGGATTGTCATACTGAGTGAAGTAAGTCAGAGAAAAACAAATATATGATACTGCGTATATGTGGAATCTAAAAAAAATGATACAAATGAACCTATTTATAAAACAGAAACTGAGTCACAGATGTAGAAAACAAACTCATGGTTTCCATGGGGAAAAGGGTGGGAGGGATAAATTGGGAGATTGGGATTGACATATACACACTATTATATATATATATCGATAAGATAGATAACTAATAAGAACCTACTGTATAGCACAGGAAATTCTATTCAATACTCTGTAATGACCTATATATATTGATAAGATAGATAACTAATAAGAACCTGTATAGCACAGGGATTTCTATTCAATACTCTGTAATGACCTATATATATCGATAAGATAGATAACTAATAAGAACCTACTGTACAGCACAGGGATTTCTAATCAATACTCTGTAATGACCTACATGGGAAGAGAATCTAAAAAAGAGTAGACAGCTGAAACTAACACAACATTGTAAATCAACTATACTCCAATTTAAAAAAGAAAAAAAAGAATATTAGTGACATAAAAATGTTGACTAGATATGAAACCTTGTTGGGAAAATTTTTACTACCCAAGAGCACAATAATTGCTTCTTCAATGAGTGAAGTTTATCTTTAAACAAATTATTAAGCTTCGGAATGGAAATATAAAAATCACTGCAAATGAAAATATTTATAAATCATTCTCCCTGTACTAAATAAACATTTCCATTCCCAACATCTTATGTACAACTTCTTCCTTAATCTCGAAGCTCTTCTCCCCAAGTATTGTCTGACCAGCTACTAAGGATTTACTAAACTTAGGCTAGCAGTAAAATCATCATTGTGTATTATGTACATCTCCCTACAAACCCATCAAAAAATTACTTGAGGCACTTCCCTGGTGGTCCAGTGGTTAAGACTCTGCACTCCCAATGCAGGAGGCCTGCGTTCAAGCCCTGATCTGGGAACCAGATCCCGCATGCCACAATCAAAAGATCCCGCACTTGGCAGCGAAGATCCCGCATGCCACAGCTAAGACCCAGAGCAGCCAAATAAATAAATATTTTTAAAAAAATGTTTTAAAAAAATGACTTGAGTTCTAATCAGAAACTAAAAATTACACAAGGGAACCAAATTGTCCAGTATAGTCTCAAAACATATGGCAAGATTCAACAGATTCAGAAAGATTTCACAAAAAGGTTCTATTTCTACTGATACAGAATTTCAAACCTTGTATGACAACATCACCAATTAAGGACCTTTCCAGGTTTGAAGTCATGCTTCTTAATTTTCCAGTATATACAACCATGATGGAATAACCATTTAACACACAAAAAGCCAACGCAAAAAGAAAGTGAAGCTCTTAATTACCTGATGCCGTTTCAGCATGTCCAGTCCCAAAAGCATGTCCATGGGCTGTTCCTCAAGTATAGAGAAGGAACACGCCAGGAAATCTCCTTCAATTTGAACCTGAGCTAAAGCACATGAAGAAAGGAAGAGGTTACTGATTTTTCCAGCGAAGGTCTGGAAATGTATCTATCATTCTGTGTCTTTCTTCCTGCAATCAGTCAAAGTCAAGCCAAAGCATGCAAACAAGTGAGTTAAGGATGAAAATCCAGTAAGACCAATAATCAGGTTAAAAGCCAATGAAGGCACCAGCTCCTAAAGTGGATTGGGTAGAACTACTGCCCACAAGACCTGGCTTGATATATGATACACGCTCAGCTGGTGAGGAAAGCTGGCATTAAGAATTAAAAAAAAAAAAAACCAAGACCAATTCCTCCAATATTAACCACCTGCTTCCTGTACACTTACAAAAGACTTTCTAAAAGGAAAATAAAATCAGTACACTTTAAACCTTTTAAATTAAGCTCCAAGAAGTAAACTGTTTATTACTGCCTGTTATAACCAAGTTTCTTTGCTTGAAGTCTCCTGCCTTGCCTCTTTCCTCAATTACTCCTCTTATTTCATATGTAAGATGTTTTTTTTAAAAAAGATGACTTTCTCATTAACTATGTCTTACGAGCAGAAAAGTATATGAAATATATATATATATATACTGTATATATATAGTATAAAGCATAATAAAACAAATACCCATGCATCTATTTCCCAGGTTAAGAAACAGAAAACTAAGAAGTTTCTTGTATGTCCTACTGATCATAGCTTATTCTTTGCCTCCTCCAACCCTCCCAACTATCTTGGTTTTTATGTTAATCATTCCCATCTTTTCTTACCATTTTTCTATGATTTCTAAGCAACATTTTGGTTAGTTTTGTGGTTTTGAACTATGACTTGCTTCTTTTACCCAAAAGATACTTTGAGATATTTTATTCCTGTGGGTGCACGTGACTATATTTCTTTCGTTTATACCACCCCTAAGAGTGAGTACTGTAATGTTTAAGACACCACCACTGATTTATCTATCCATTCTGCTGCTACGGGACATTTGGGTTGCTTCCAGTTTCTGCCGTTGTAAGCAATGCTAACGTGAGCATTCTTGCACTTGTCTCCTGGTGTGCCATGAGTGTCTCTAAGGTATACTCTAAAAACATACAGGGCTCTAGGGGATATTAGCTCAGCTCTACTTGATGCTGAATTATTTTCCAAAATGTTTCCAGGGGTTTTTGGAAAGTTCCCATTGTTCCACATTCTCCCAACACTCAATATTATTAGATTTAAAATCTGGCAAGTAATTCTCTATTTCCCTGATTAATGAGATAAAGCAGTTTTTCACACTTATTAACCATTTGAGTTTCCTCTTAAAGTGCTTGTTCAAATGTTTCTGCAATTTTTTAAATACCAGTTTTTCTTACTGAGTTGGAGGATACACAAACATACAGAATACATATATATTCTAAATATGAATCCTTTATTAGTTATACATGTTATTAAGTTCTTTCCTAGTTTGTGTTTGTTCACTTCCTTTAAGATGTGCTTGATGAAAAGTTCTTAATCGGCTGTATTTATCAAATAATTTCCTTCGTATCTTTTAAAGAACCCCTTCCCTACACAAGACATTCTCCTATATTTTCTTCTAAAAGCCTGACTTTGCCTTGCACATCCAGGCCTTTAATCAACCTTGAATTGACATTTGTGTGTGATGTGAGACAGGGTCCCATTTCCAATTCATTTTTTCCCCATGGATACCCAATCGTCCTAGCACATTTCCTAAAACTTTCCCACTGCTCCATAAGACTTCCCCTCTCATTTATCAAGGTTCATGTTAAGCATGGGTCTGTTTCTGTTCTAGTCCTTTGGTCTTGATATTATCTAGAAGGGGAAGTTATTCCAGAGTATCTTGACTACTCCTGCCATAAAGGGCCTACATAAAATTTAAAATTAACACATCAAGTCTCACGAACAAAACAAAACAATTTATTGGGGTTTTAAATTTATTACAACGACTCTGTTGACGAACATGGGAGAACTACCACCTCCAACATATATTGAAACTTCCTATCCATGGTGTAGCTCTCCTTTACTTAGACTACCCTTACTGTTATAAGGTTTTCTTGATACCTATCATAGCCAAAGTTGCAAAATGGTACAACCTGTGCAACCAAAAGAAGGACACAAGGGACTGGTATTTTTTGTCTCCTATTATCTTCTCACTAAAAACCATGAGAAATCTAAGAACTCAGACTCTGAAGCAACTGGTTTGTGGTATTCTTACCCAATTTCAGTCCTATTGTGTGTAAGAAAGTACATAAGAGGTATTTAAACTATCCTTATTCTATAGAAAATCAATAATAGAAAACACGGAGACTTCTAATAATAGACAAATGTATTAAACCAGGAAAAATGAAACAGATATGAAGAGGAAAACAGGTAGAAAAACTACCACTTGCAATGAAAGAAAAGTCATTTACAGTAAAAAAAACCCACTTTTTTATCTGCAAATTAAAGGAATAAAACTAAGAATACTTGATTGTATAAGGAAATTAACGTGAATGTTCAATCAGTGCTGGAGAAACTAGATTGGTACCAGTTAACAATATCAAGAGCCTTAAAGGGTATTCATAATCTTGGATTTAGTAGGTTCACTTATGGGAATTTTAACTAAGGGAAAAAAAAATCAGTTTGCACAAAAATGCACTTCCATGGTACAATGACAAAATATTAGGGGAAAAATGTATCCCAAAGGTTGACCATTAAACCCATACAACAGAATGCTATGCATTTACTTAAGTGATGCTTATAAAATTTATAATGGCAT
The DNA here is from genome assembly GCF_949774975.1 of Lagenorhynchus albirostris. Taxonomy (NCBI): domain Eukaryota; kingdom Metazoa; phylum Chordata; class Mammalia; order Artiodactyla; family Delphinidae; genus Lagenorhynchus; species Lagenorhynchus albirostris. The sequence goes on from NC_083096.1 coordinate 174,338,596, forward strand.
TTGGAAAATGGTCTTACTTTTTCTTAAAGCAAAGTATAAAAATTCTATATAGTATTATATGATCCCCTTTTACAAGAAAACAATGCCAGAAAGAGATATGTCCAAATGCTACTACTGATGGATTCTCACCTAAAAGAATTAATTTTGCTTCTTTTCACATTTCTATACTTTCAAAATTCTCTACAATGAGCAACTAATTAAATGGATAATGAAAGAAAAAAACAAAGAGAAGAACAATTCTGATTAAAGACGAAGGACTGAACACATGTATTTAACTTAACTTACTCCTAAAAAAAACCACAATAAAAAGTTGTTTTTCTTTTAAAATGTACAGATTACTAAGCCCAAAAATAATGGAAGAGATAACTGAAACACAATTTTGGAACTAGAAAGCAGATGACACTAAGGAAAACTAAGCAGCAACCCTTTTTATCCCAAGAGGCTGATGAGTTGGTTGAAACAAGTACCTCTGCAAAGGGGGGTGGAGGGAGACCAAAGCAGGAGCAGTGGTGAAGGGCTGTGGAGGCACAACTGCACCTCGGTGCTCCTTCTCCTGCACTCTGCTCAGCCAGGTGACTACCGCCTCACCCCAACAGTAAACAGAAGTACACAGGGGACTGGTGTTTTTTTGTAACCAGCTAAACGATGTTACATTATAACTCTGATAGACTATAGGATTTAAAATTGCTAGGGACTGGGCGTGCTGGATCAGATGCCCCTATCCAAAAGGAATTTTTAAAGTCCACTACCCTACAAAGACTCCCAGTGCCCTGCACTCACCTAGATGTACCCTTCCAATAATCTTCTGGGTGCCCACTCCTTTGGCGATCCCTGCCCACCGACGGTCCACCAGCCTCATTATATTACACCTTTCTGCACAAGCTTGGCTCATAATGGTCATCTGGGCACCTGGAGGTGGAGGGAAACATCAGATAACAAAGATAAAATCCACATGTGTGGGAAGGTAAAAAAATGCAGCACTAAGAACAGGGCAGAAAGCAAGTATACTCCCAAGCTTCTGTCTGTGTACGATTTTTCCTACCTAGCGGGCTTCCTGCTACACTTAGTTCAACTTTCAGTTTTACATTGCAATCTGAAACACAGTGTAGAAACTTCACATTGAGGGAAATAACATTATTTAAATGTAATAATTAAATGATATTTTAAAACTTTAAACACAGAAAGCAAAACTACGTGGAAAGGATCTCCAAAAAGTCAAACTATGTCTACAGATGGAAACACTCAATTAAGCACTACTGCACCCTCAGATCAGTTTTCACTGAGTATCTCTAAACATCTTACCAAGTTATTTTTATTTCAAACTCTGGGACACTCTAATTTACCAGTTAAAAAATACATCATGCAGTCTCTCAAAAAACTATAACTGAACTCTCCATTCTCTGCTCCAACAATTAGACCCTCTTTCCTATCAGGAAGAGGGCACTAACGTCTTTTCTCTCCTGGTTACATACACTCACCCACAGAGCTGGAGTCAGCCTGTGCAGAAGACAGACACTTCTCTAATCTTTACCTAGGGTCCTAATCTCTCCCACAGAATCTAGTTCCACATTCCTGTGTGTTTGGACATGTCTATCTCAAAGCCAATAGGTATAAATACTCTTTCTCCCCAAATAATTCTCACTTCGGATTTCTCTCTTTGCCAATGGAATCCTTTTTCTTACAACCATAAAACAGAGGCAACTGTTCACTTTCGACCCCTCTTCTTATAGCCTTCTCCCAACTCTCAAACTCAGTTCCAATCCTGTTAATAAATTCTGGGCAATTTCTGACCTTTCTTCTTCTAACCATAGCAGTCAACCTGGCTCACACTCTATCCCTCTAGCTAGTGGACAACTTCTCTGGTTTCTAATCCTTTCTGTGGATATACAGTTTAAAGCAAGGAAATAGTTCTGATCTTTAGGGGTACAGAATACTCCAGAACTGCCACTGCCTTCAATCTTCTTAAAATACCACCTTCTTCAGATCCCTTATTCATCTGCTCAAAGGTCCTCAAAGGTTCCTACTCTTTATAAGATCTTCAAACCCACATCACCACAGCCTCAGATCCCACCTCACCCTGGTCCAACTATTTCCAGCTGCTACAGACTGAATGTTTGTGTCCCTCCAAAATTCAGGTTGAAACCTAATTCCCAATGTGATGATATTAGGAAGTGGGGCCTTTGGAACGTGATTAATTAGGTCATGAGTGTGGAACCCTCATGAATGGGATTTAGTGCCTTTAAAAAGGAGACCCCAGAGAGCTCCCTCTCCCCTCCCACCATGTGAGGACACAGGGAGAAGATGTTCATCTATGAACTAGGCATCAGGTACCCAATTTGCCAGCACCTTTTTTTTTTTGGGCTGCGCTGCACAGCATGTGGGATCTTAGCTCCCCCACCAGGGATCAAACCCGCACCTGCACTGGAAGCACGGAGTCTTAACCGCTGGACCGCCAGGGAAGTCCCTCTGCCAGCATCTTGGTCTTGGACTTCTCAGCCTCCACAACCGGGAAATAAATCTGTGTTGTTTATAAGCCACCCGGTTTACGGTGTTGTTATGGCAGCCCAAACGACCTCAGATACCAGCCTTACAGCCTGACTGCTGTAAACCTTCCACTTTACGCAGAGGAAGGTGTCTCCTTTGTCTCTTACTCACTCTGACCCTCCTGTAGAGTGCCCCTTCCTCTACTTTCGCTTTCTCTGAACTCTACTTATGCTTTAAGGCCCAGCTCAAGACCCATCTCCTCCCCAGCTGACTGTCCTCTCCCAGTGATCTCTCCTCTCATTCAATTTCAACACTTCCTGCTCATATTACTCACAGATAACTTACACTTTATGGGCACTTAAACCTCTTGGCATTTGAGGAAGGTTAGAGTCAAGAAGGCCCAGAAATAATGAAGGAAAAGGGAATTTGGGAAGGCAATTCTTTTCTTCCCCCCTTCCTCACTCTACTCCTCATAAGCTAGTTATTGGTGTAAAGTCTGCAAACCCAGGATGAGAAGGGTCCCTTTCACTGCTCTCCTGCCTTTTCTTAAGACTCAGGTCAAAGCCCCAATCCTCTACCCATGGAGACAGCTCAGTTCAAGTGCCCTCTCTTTGGAGAAGCCACGCCGGAGCAACCCAGTCAGAGTGAGAATGTGGTCTTTATGTTCATCCAACACACATCTGATTTTTGCACAGTGGTTAAGAGTTCTGGTAGATCTGGGGCTGAATCCAAAGCCTACTGCTCATGAACTTTGAATACCTGGAAGAGTGACTTCCCCCCTTTATATCTAAGTTTCCTCATCTGTAAAACAGGGATAACAGAACATAGCTCATAGGGATAGTCTGAGGATTAAATAAAATTGAAGATGATATACTAAGCACCTAGCATGGTGCTTGGCACATAGTAAGGGCTCAATAAATGCTGAGTGTTATATCAGGGTCTCTTATGAATTTATCTCTCACTCATAGGAGCCATATGAAGCTCCAGTCTTACCCCCAAGCACTCAGCACAAGGTCCTGCACATAGCACTCAACAGTAAATAATCAGCAGATTTACTCCTCCCAGGAACATATGCATCTCAGGACACAAACTCTTAACAGTTGAAACCTAGCATGTGCTCAGGTATTTGTGGATGAACGAGTGGAAGAAAACCTACTTGAGCAGGGGTTTTTACTTCTCTAGGAACACACTCGTTATCTCACGGCCTCAAGAGAGATACCTAGAATGAAGGCACAAGACCACTCGATTACACTCGCATGGTGCTGCCCTGTGTGGTCTTACTAAACAGCAAAGTGTTGTTATTAAGAGAAAAGGTGCCAGTTAGTACAGGCACTAGCTGAATGCTCAAGTGGGGAACTCTTGTCTCCTGACCTGGCTGGTAAGTTCTTTAAGGGCAAGAACCATGCCCCATACACCTTATACACCTCACAGCTCCTGGTAGAGTGCGGGCACACAGACCAAGCTGAACTATCTGTTTGACCTCTACTCTACACACCTCCTTCTATATATATATATTTTTTGTGGTACGCGGGCCTCTCACTGCTGTGGGCTCTCCCGTTGCGGAGCACAGGCTCCGGGCGCGCAGGCTCAGCGGCCATGGCTCACGGGCCCAGCCGCTCCGCGGCATGTGGGATCTTCCCGGACCGGGGCACGAACCCGTGTCCCCTGCATCGGCAGGCAGACTCTCAACCACTGCGCCACCAGGGAAGCCCTACACACCTCCTTCTTATAGCTCCTTATTCTAAACCCATTTACTCCCGTTTCTTATAGAGGTATCCTAGAAATTAGGATGCCAAATAAGGGGAGGTAGGAAGATAAAGGAAGACACTGCAAAATACAAAACTGGTTAAGAAATAATTAAAGAAAAACCTGTTACAAAGAGAAGATTGGCAAGTGAAACAATAACCCTTGGGCTTGCTAGTTAGCTGTCCAAAGGACTACTGCCATCTTTAACGGACACCAGTCTCCCCTTCTCCCTGTGTCAGGTCAGAACGTTGGATGTAGAGACAAAGACACAAAAGATGGAGACATCACCTGAGTCAACAAAGGCTTTCACAGGATGTCCATTCACTTTGCAGTTAATATAAAGCATCACTACTTGGCCAAAACTTTCCGGAGCCTCTTCCATAGCTATTGTCATGTTTTCCTCAATGTTCTGTTGCCTGTAACAAACCAAAACCAGGCACACTAAAAGCATTATTTCCATGAAGAGCAATCTGTTTCAAAGTCACAAGATTAAAAACAGACCTGTACATATCTTTTCCTCCAACTATAGCGGCTGAGTCGTGGAAATGGCAATTGGTGCTCTATCCTGAAATATGTGATTTAGCAGGAGGAAGTGAGATATATAATGGGCAGAAAATCTAAAGGCATACAAATCACCTTCATGTAAAAACAATTATGTTCCCTTTACAAGCTCAGAAACAGGAAAACAAACTTCTGGAGAGTAAGGGTCACAACACTTTTTATCCTGTAGAATGTTAGAATTTCATCAACGCTCCAATTTAAACTGAGGATTTACTGGGTATCTGGGTACATTTTCTATGTCCACTGCATTAAAAATAGTTTGCAAATATAATACACAGATGTTTCAACTGCTTGTGTTACATCTGCTGCTTAATTTCCAAATCTGTACAAAATTAGATTAGTTTCTAATCTGTAAAACAAGAACAATAATTTCTATCATAGGATCGCTGAGAGGTATAAAGCATCTAGTACACAATGCTAAGGTAAGAGCAGACGCTCAAAAATATCTAACTACCTGGCTGTCACTTAGAAAACTATACACACACATATGCGTCATAGTTAACCTGGTCCATCAAAATATTTCTTCAAAATCGAATATATTCTAATTCTTACGTGAGAAAAGCACATAAAACGGAGTTCCAGCTTACTCCAGCATCTCATGTCTTCCTCCCCAACTCTTCTAGAAACATCATCAAAACACTACAAACATTAATTTAAACTACAGCTGGGGCCAGGCAACTTTGCTGAAGACTGAGACAATTACAGAACAGGGTCCAAGGTGGGATCAATTACAGCTGTAAGCCAGAGACTGGCAAACTACAGCCCCCTGTTTGTTTATGGGAACACATCCACACCGTTCACATAGCTGCTTTCACACTGCACTGGCAGAACTGAGTGCTACCGACAGAGACTGCATGGCCGGCAAAGCCTAAAATATTCACTACCTGGCTCCTTATGGAAAAAGTTTGCTGACCTCTATTCTAAACTGTAGCGCCGGTCCCTTCCGTAATAATACACTAGCCCAATTGTATTGATGGCTTTATCAGCCAGTTTATAATAAAATATTAAATTTTTCAGAAAGTCAAAGGTAAACTTGTTTAATTTAGCCCGGCAAATATGCGAGCTACTATATAACTCAGTGTACATGTACCCTGTGTAATCACCGGTGTAGCGTATCAAATAAAACTGCTATAGGCATTCTATACAATTACACAGCTTTTCTCCTAGGTCACATTATTAAATTTAAAAATAACCTAAAATTAGTTGTGCACTCCTGACCTTACTTTGATTCCAACCAAGATACATTTCAGCAAAAAATCACCTGAAATAATACCAGTTACTTTGGCTGTCCTGGGCTCTATGTCACTTTACAGGCACAAGGTTTTCTCCTCTAAAAGAACACATGCATTGTCCCAGTTCCCCTACCTCACCCCTGGGAAGAAACACGAGCCTATGGATGTGCCTCGTTTCACCTCTCTTCCAATAGCTCGGTGTCATGGTTTGGCTATGATGCCTCCCCACTGCCCCGCCCACCCCTCCTGCTTCCTGGCTTGAATGCAACTGTTCTTGAGAGTTATGTCAGGCTCACTTATAGCTGCAATGCGGTCTAGTTCAGAAAACACAAATATCTTCCCATTTCTCTGCATAGATTTAACTAGCGGGATGTTTCTCAAAGATAGTTATTAGTATCCAATACAATTAATGGGAACACTATACAGACAAGAACACAAGTGAACGGCTTAGGGCTATCAATTCATTCTGGTGTATTTACATTTCTCTAATTTCAAATGTACTCAGAGAAATAAGAAACCCTTTATTTAACTTCCAAGTTAACAGTGTAATATAATGACCAAGTTAGGCTTCATTTAAGTAACCAAAGATGATGATCAGGCCCCTAAAAGGAGTAGCCTTACAGTTATTGTTCTTAGTTATACTAAGCCCTTCACAACTAGCAATAAACCGAATCTGGAATGGGGGAAAGAAACTGTTCTTTTATTCAAAGGGACTGACTGAAAAGCTTCTTGCTTGTGACTAGTAAGGGGACCAAGGTTGGCACTAGTATCCTTGTACGTGCTTAGGCCCCACCCCTTAAGATTCTATCTATCTATTTATTTATGGCTGTGTTGGGTCTTCGTTGCTGTGTGCGGGCTTTCTCTAGATGCGGCGAGCGGGGGATACTCTCCGTTGCGGTGCGAGGACTTCTCATCGTGGTGGCTTCCCTTGTTGTGGAGCACAGATTCTAGGTGTGCGGGTTTCAGTAGTTGTGGCACATGGGCTTATTTGCTCTGCGGCATGTGGGATCTTCGCGGACCAGGGCTTGAACCCGTGTCCCTTGCATTGGCAGGCAGATTCTTAACCACTGCGCCACCAGGGAAGTCCCACTCCTTAAGATTCTGATTCATCAGATTTGGGAGTAAAGCCTGAGCACCTGCATTTTTAAAAGCTTCTCATATGACTTTAATGCTGTCCCAGGTGAGAACCATAGCACTAGAGAATCTGGAGCTGGAAACCAGTCCTGCAGTCAGTTTATCTGCTGAGCCCAGTACAAGAACTGTGGAAGGAGACCGGACTTAGGACTATAAGGTTCCTCTTTGTACAGTTTTCTCTAATTCAGTCATGTCCAAGCCCTGGATTTAATCAGGGCTCATGCATTATGTCTAAGGAAAGAGAGTCCAACCAGTTTGAGTAGCCAGCCTAGTAGTCTCACCAAACTGGGGGCTTCTGCTCAGTCCTGGGGTCATCTACCTGGAGTTGCCTTAATAATGTGCTGTGGGCTAGTCAGGGAGTCTTTATCAAAATTTTAGAAAGTCATTAAATTAGGTAGCTGTATTTTTGTAATGTTGAATCAAAATGCAAGGAAAATGGAAGAGGAGAGAATAAACTAGAAGACTGAAGCTACTACCTCAGATGCAAAATAAGGAATCTACCTCAAAGCAGATGCCCAACAAATACAAGATCACCTGGAGTTTGGGAACCCTAGATTCTCTAAATCTTGCTCTTTGGGCAAAGGAGTCATTACCTTATATCTTCTTCTATCTTTGCCTGAGCTTCAAGATCAAAAGGGTCCGCAGAAAAGAGACGAATCCTTTCTTGCTCTCTCCGGGCTCGGTCCTGCTGCTGCTCCACCAGGACCCTAGAAAATTTCTCTGCAAGAACAGTGGGCAAAATCTTAAAAATCATTATATTTTCATTCTTTATTACTATTTTTCCACACTGAACAATTTCTCAAAATACAACTGTAAGAGATGCAGAAAGGATGGCTAGAAATCATTTAAAATGAGCAATTAACGTTTACTTTCTATTCTCTGCAGAAAAGATTACTTCTTCACCTAAATTTAGTGTAAAGAAATAATGTATCTGCTGGGGCTTCCCTGGTGGCGCAGTGGTTAAGAGTCTGCCTGCCAATTCAAGGGACACAGGTTCGAGCCCTGGTCCAGGAAGATCCCACATGCCGTGGAGCAGCTAAGCCCGTGCACCACAACTGTTGAGCCTGTGCTCTAGAGCCCACGAACCACAACTACTGAGTCCACGTGCCACAACTAATGATGCCCGCGCGCCTAAGAGTCCGTTCTCTGCAACAAGAGAAGCCACCGCAATAAGAAGCCCGTGCACCACAAAAGCAGAGCCCGCTCGCCGCCAACTAGAGAAAGCCCACGCACAGCAACAAAGGCCCAACATAGCCAAAAATAGAAACAAACAAATAAATTTATATATATAAAAAAAGAAATAATGTATTTGTAGACATCATCTCAGAGACGACGACTTTTCAATTTAAATCAGTGTGGCAGATAAATGATGCTACCCCTCCCCTCCCCACTGCCCTTATTATCCTATTACCTAGAAATAAAAGAAAGCACTACTATCCCCCTTTTCCTCTTCTACTTTTGTTTCCTTTACAACACACTCTGCCTTAAAGCAGATAAATTATAAGCAAACTACTGTCTGTCTATATTACCCGATGGATAGGAAGCAGGAAAATTAGCAAAGAGAAAACACTGCTTGCTATAAGATGGATGTATGTTACAAGAACCACCTTTATCTGCTATCTCGTAAATGTGAGTACATTCAAATGTATAAATGTACAAGTGCCATCATCATGGTCTTTGGCAAGATACGCTGCATAAGACATTAAAGAAACCAAAATAATGGTCATATGAACTAATACACACAACAGGGATGAATCTAAAAAACACCGAGTGAAAGACGCCTGACACAAGGGAGGACATACTATATGATTCCATTTACATGAAGATGAAAATTAGGCAAAACTAACCTCTAAGTATCAGAATACTGGAGCCTATAAGGGGAGGAAACTGACTAGAAGAGAACATAAGGGAGCTTTCTGGAGTGAAAGAAATGTTCTATATTGTGATTGGGGTGCTGGTTACATTAGTTTGTCAAAACTCAACGAACTGTATACCTAAAAGCTAAGTATTTCTCTGTAGGTAAATATTACCTAAATTTTAAAAATGGTTATTGAGGAATAAGTTATTAAGTGTCTGTTATGTTTTAAAATTTAATCAGTAGGGTTTCATAAACCCAGGAGTAAAACTGGAGAAATGTACAGAGAAAACTTTATTCATAAAGATGGCTAAAAACAAATGTTCTGTTAAATACAAGAATGGTTAAAATATAGCCCCAAATAAACTGTTGGTGACAACCTCACTACTGTTAAATTTAGGGTGAATGAGAATAAAGGGGTTGCACTTTGCCAAACAGGCTGATGGCCCTGGACCTGTTTTCCTGGAATGAAATCATTTTAACTGGCATCAGCTGGTTAACTGGTACTCTCTTTAACTGAGGTTCTAACTAAACAGGTTAAAATATCAGTACCTGGTCATTACAAGATATTATCTGCAGAAAAAGAAAAACCACACACACAAAATAACAAACAAAAAAACCCCTGAATCGCTATGCTGTACACCTGAAACTAACACAATACTGTAAATCAATTATACTTCAATTAAAAAAATCTGTACCTGGGTTATACACTGCTAAAATGATTAGGGGAAAAAAAAAGGAAGGAAAGGAAAACGAAGGTGCTGGTTGAGCTGCTTCAAAACTCTACATAGCCCTAAAACTGTCACTATTGCCAGCTAACTCAGCCTTTGACATCAGCACTAATTTACCTCTCACAGACCAACTGATATGTTCAATACAACATGCGACACAGTGGGCTGAACACACCAGTTGCTTGAGTTTCTCCACATTTGCTGTGATACAACTATTCACCTCAGGTCAGCTTGACAGCCTTCACATTTCATAAGCTTACCAAGATCTCCACTGAGCAGAGCATCTGCCAAGGGTGGATTGCGTTCCTTCAACAAGGACAGCTCATGGGGGTTGGCCAGCAACATGTCTCGGAGCAAGGCTGGATTGTCCAGGCCCTGAGGAGATGAAGCTACCTCTCCAGGAGATGAGTGGGACTGCTGTGCTCCTGCTGGCTGGCGCTGCCGGGTGTTTGACGTGCCAGGCACAGCTATGCTACGGAAGTCTATTCGGGGTAAGTCTGTTGGGGAAAATCGATTCGAAGTTTACTTCAAATGACTCCATAAAAACAAGTATTTGAAGGAAACAGCAGATTTGCACATATGTGGTATGCAATAGTAGTAGATGGTAATCACAGACATTCCGAATGCCCTTTCCCTGGTTCTTTCTCATGCTGACCTTGAATACAAAGACTGCAGTCCGAGAGTGAATAGGTAGGAAAGAATAGAAAAACAGAGGGTTGGGGAGTAGAGGTAGGGATAGGAAGACAATGGTAATAATCCCAAATTCTTGGCTTATAAAATATCCCAGGATAATAAGTTTTTACTTACTTATGTCTTTAAAAAAGCAAAGCCAATCTCAAACATAACCATGTAAAGCTCGATGTGGTTCTTAAGAAAAATCCTAGTCTGCTTTCACATATGCTCCAAAGAGCCCTGCCACCTTGGGTAAAGAATACCATACATATCACGTGAACAGCATAAATGTTAGATGTTAACTTCTACAAGTATGTGCCACACTTATTAGTTCTTTGAATTTACACTTTCATCTGTGCATCACTGCTAACTCTTCTCATACCCTGGAAAGCTAGTAGGTGTAATCATGTCACGGGAGAGAAAAAAACAAGAAAAGAAACCTGCACAGGTTCTCAGTGCTCAGTACACCAGAAGATTTAACAGTTCACAGGCCACACTCCCAGGTTCCATAATCCAAGGTGAGCTGACCTTACTAAAGTGAAAGGAAAATAAAAGGGAACCTTACCTCAAGGACCCACATATTAGATGATTCCATTTATGAAATGTCCAGAATAGGAAAATACAGAGACTGAAAGTAGACTGATGGTTGCCTAGGGCTAGGAGGCATGAGGGCAGATGGGGAATGACTGCTGATGAGTACAGAGTTTCTTGTAAAGATGATGAAAATGTGCTAAAATTGATCATAGTGATGGTTAGGCAATTCTGAATATACTAAAAATCAGTGAATTGTACCCTTTAAATGAGTGAATTGTATGGTAGTGAATGATATCTCAATAAAGCTGTTACTGAAAAAAAGAGTTGTATTTTTAAATAGGAAAAAGAAAACAAAAAACGTAAAACCCTAGGTATAACCAGAATGATGGGCTAAGACTGAGTGAATCCACATTTCTTCAACCCCAAAATGTATCTGATGATTGCACCTGCTCCAAGTCTGGGGCTGTCCTGAAGCCTTTTGGACTTCAAAGAGAAAAAGAAAATGCTTAAACTCAGGAGTAAGGTTTGTGCCTCTTAGCATGGGTTCAAGTAGGCACTCTTCTTCAAACAGACCTCAGCTGGCAGTGTGTGTGTGTGTGTGTGTACGTGTACATGGACATGAACTTCGAACCAATGAAAAAGTGAAGTGAATAAGATGATATTTGTGAGGTAGTTAATCTAGGTCAACCAGCAAAACATATATGGGTGGGTCTTCCTTATGGGTTGAGAAATTTTTATCTCAACCTTGTTATACTTATCTTGAGAGTCCACTCACTTCGGAATAATTTTGAAAAACTTGTTTGTTTACCTTATAGATCAGAATTGCTTCCCCTCCCCCACCTACTGGCTCTCTTGTCCCTGTGGCACAGCACAGGAAAAACAAGAAACAGTGAATCTCAGAACTAACAATTTCACCAAATTAACCACAGGAAGATTTGGGCTTTACTGATTGGCTTATGTGAACCCCTTCCCTTTCTAAAGTTTAACAGCAGCCCCAAGGGAATAATGTAATCTGGATCTGAAAGTAACAGGGCTTGATGGTGTCTTATAGCTCCAGTTTCAGGCTGAATGGAAGCACTGTGTTCTAAACTGGAGTCGGTCATCACCCAGACACCTAAACTCCTTTGAGTATCAGAAGCAAGCTATGGACCCTCTCCCCATCAAATGCACAGATGCCCACACAATTCTGCACACTATTTCAAGGACACAGACACTTCCTAACTCCCAATGCACAGATTCTAGATGTAGCATGTAAGATAAATAACAGTTTCTTTTTACATGATTAACAAAGATGGTGGGAAAGAACCAGGATTTGGTGGTCAGCTGCTTCAGGTTCATAAGGCTCAGTGTAACGGGAAAAGCACCAAGTTTTAAATCCTGTGCCTTCACTTACTAGCTATGAAGATATGATTTAAAAATTGTCAAGAGGTATCTCTTCCCTACAAAGTTATGAGATGACCTGAAATGTGGGTGCAAGTGCCTGGCTGATTGTAAAATGTTCAGCAAAGGCCTATCACTGAATGCCAGACACAAAGCAGCAAAAGTCAGCCAGGAAGCAGAGGCATATGCAGCGTCTCAAGTCCTCCTCAAGGATAAAATGATCACTGATAACAACAGAAGCTAATATTTACTGACGGCTTCCTATGTGCTGAAGGTTTTACATGCATTATTCTCCCATCAACCCTACGAGTTGTGGTTAATTATAACACACATCTTACAGATGAGGAAATGGACTTAGAGTGTTAGCTTGTCCGAAGTTACCCAGCAAGCAAGTGGCAGAGTCAGGATCTGTACCCTGGCAGTCTGAATCCAAGGCAAATCCAAAACTCTGAACTACGCTATCTACTAATGCTTGCCAGGGCTGTGAAACCATCATGAGATGCCGTACTTGGGAACTGCACCGAAGGGCGAGGGTCTGCATTCTCCTTCTGTCGTAAAATCACAACGTCGCCATCTTTTAAGCCGTAAGAAGCCAGTGATCTGTGGTTGTCTGTGAGAGGCCTTTCAGCGTAGACAATCTGCAACCAGAAAAGATTGAATAGTATAAAGCACCGAGAAGCAACATGTCACAAAACAGAAAGACTACAGTTTTCCTCTTCATTAGAGAATGTCACTCCCTGCTCAACACCCTCCAGTGATTTCCCATCATACCTAGAATAAAAGCCAAAATCCTTCTCGTCAACTATTAGGGCCAAACAATTCGGCTCCCTGGCTCCCCCATGACCTCATCTCATACCATGATTGCTATTCCTCAAATAATACCAGCAACTTCCCCCTCAAGGCTGTTTCACTTGTTGTTCTCTCTACCTGAGGAATGTTCTTTCCCGGGTCATTTTTTTAAGGTCTCTGATCAAACACTATCTCTTCAGAGTCCTTCCCTAATATTTAAAATGCACCCTCACCTCCCATATTATATATTTTTTCTTTATGGTCTCTCTGTCCCACTAAAATGTAAGCTACTCTGAGGACAAGGACTTTACTTTTTTCACCATATCCCAAATGCCTAGAACAGGGGCCTGGTAGATAAATAATGCCCAAGTATTTGCTGAATTAAAGGACAAATAAAGCTATGGGAAGTAGACAATTTTAGATTTAATATTGAGCAGGGAGGGAAATGGGAATGATTTATTTTGGGGATGATAACTGCAATACTATTAAATAATATGTTCACTCCCCACCCACAAGTTTTAGTGAGATATAATTGACATACAACACTGTATTAGTTTTAGTTGTACAACATAATGATGTGATATATGTATATATTGTAAAATGATTACCATGATATGTTTTGTTAACATCCATCACCCCATATAGTTATAAATTTTTCTTCTTGTGATGAGAACTTTTTTTTTTTTTTTTTCCTGGTACGCGGGTCTCTTACTGCTGTGGCCTCTCCCGTTGCGGAGCACAGGCTCCGGACGCGCAGGCTCAGCGGCCATGGCTCACGGGCCCAGCCGCTCCGCGGCATGTGGGATCTTCCCGGACCGGGGCACGAACCCATGTCTCCTGCGTTGGCAGGCGGACTCTCAACCACTGCGCCACCAGGGAAGCCCCCGTGATGAGAACTTTTAAGATCTACTCTTAGCAACTTTCAAATATATGATACAGTGTTGTTAACTCCAGTCACCCTGCAGTACATGACTGTACTGTGTCCACTTTTAAATGGTCTCACACACAAGCTTCCCGAGTTCTTCCTTCTCTTCGACCTTCCCCAAACTTTTATCACTTTTATGTTTATGAGTGGAAGATAACAGTGGAAGAAATTTAAAAAAGAACAATTAAACACAGATGGAAAAAAGGGTCAGGGATGTATTACTAAGGAAAATATTTTTATGATGTGCAATCGAACACTGAAGAAAGCCTGAGAGCATAAAAACAGATGAAACAACGGGCTGTGGAAAGAAAAGGGACAAAGGGCATACTATGATTTCACCATGAAGGAACACAAAACCTAACCCGCATCATGACCTACTCTGTAGAGGGGCATTCAGAACAGACTCTGGCTTTGAAAGGTTTTCTTCTTAACAATTCACTTTCCACGAGGCCACTGGCAAACTGAGGAACTTGAGTTCTGTCCTGGCTCTGACAGGGCCCCTGACACTCAGCTGGTCCAGGCTTCACAGTTCCCATTTGTCAAGCAAGCAGTTGGGGCTAGATAATCATTACACCTATCCCTTCCAGGTCTTTCTGCTACACTACCATTTTATAATGTTTCCTCAAGTGTCCTCATAGCTCTCATAGTAAAATTGCCTGACACAGAACCTGAAAAATACAGGAGTTAAACCGGAAAAAAAAAAGATCTGTCATATCTGATCTCAGAATTTGCAATGACATGAGAAATAGAACAGGAAACTCAATTTAGTTCCTTCCAAAATCAAATACTTCTGCGGTTAAACAAAAAAATGATCTGCAGAATTTGTAGGCTGAATTATATTTTTTAAGTTCTATACAGGACTAGAAAAAGTATCGTTAGTTCTTACCCTCACCTGCGAAGTTAAAATTTGTTACAATAGATTGCAACTGTCATTCTATCGACCCATTCACTCTCCCTTATTTAAGCATATATCTCATAGTAAAAGTATACCAGAATCAACGTAGATGGTTTGCAATACAACCTGAGTCACATTATAACTTCTGGGATTGCTTTAAAAACCACCACAAATCTGAAGTGACAAGTGTCATGGGTTGAGGTGTGCAGCAAGAAAGAGGCATGCAAGAGAAATGCCATGCAGGCAGTTCCTACAAGGGGGCTTCAACTCTGTGAAGCAACCACAATGAAAGTACCAGTGGCCTAAGGCCTACTCCTTAATTTTCTAGGGTCAGAAATTCAACTATCAGTATATTTAGAGACACAGGATCAGTCAACGTACTCTAACTGTACTTATAAGAGAACATTTACTTGTCTACAACGAGAAATCAAACTCAGGAGAATCAGAATGCTCCTATCCACAAGATCCCTGAATTTTCTACAGGCTGGAAATGCTACATGGAAAGCCATATTAAAATAGCAGACGGCTACCACTGAGTGAGCTCCTACTGGGAGCCGGCATCTTACTAGGTTCTCGCAGTCTTCCACCTAATCCTCGTATCCTCTCGTTTAAGTCTCATAATCAATTTATGAAGTAGATATTAATTGTCCCATTTCATGTACAGGGAAACAAATTACTGTTAGGTGACCTGAGGCTCCATAGCTATTGAGAAGAGAACTGGGATTGGAGCCACATCTGCCTGACTTTATAGCCCACACTCTTTCCTAGTACCACATACAACTTTCCCAAATATAAGTCCAAAGTGGCATGGTGAATTAGCTGGGTGACCTTTACAAGAGCTATTAAGCCACCTATCACTCCTAAGGGCCTCTACTCACCAGGGGGATCAAATGCTGTCCACTGCTCAATGTATCCCCTGCCCTGAACATGAAGAAAGGAGCACTCACTACCAACCCCTCACTCTCTGATTCCCATTTTACAGATGCCATACATCATTCCATCACTGTTCAGCTAAACAGTTTTTCCTCAGCAGACAACATAATTTTTTAAAAAGAAGGCGGCCTGACCTAACAACAAAAATGTAAGATCCAGGTAGTCAGTACCATCCAACATGTAACATGAAGTGTGGAAGACTGCTATCTGCCCCAATCTCCTAAAAATACTAGACTGCAGAATGTGGGTAAGGATCAAACATTCTTCATACTGACAAAGCAGCAGGTGTATACCATTCTAGTCCAAGGACATAGATGAGACAAACAGTAGCTTAGTTGAAATTATGACTGCCACAAAGAACTGGTTTTTTTTTGTTGTTGTTAAAATAGGCTTAAGAATCTAAGACAATTATTCTGCAGCTTGAGTTCCAGAATAAATCGGAATGATTTTCCAACTTAATATGAGTATCTAGTAGACCAATGGTTTCAAATTTCTACCAGTCAAAACAAAATGAGTTTTGTTTATGGCATTGGTGATACTTTCTACCATTCATAATACCCAGCTCAAAGGTTATAAGGCTCAAAATTCAATTTTTGCCAGTTATAAGAACATACAACAGAAAAATTTATACAGCTACATGTCTTTTTTTTGCGGTACACGGGTCTTTCACTGTTGTGGCCTCTCCCGCTGTGGAGCACAGGCTCCGGACGCACAGGCTCAGCGGCCATGGCTCATGGGCCCAGCCGCTCCGCAGCATGTGGGATCTTCCCGGACCGGGGCTTGAACCCGTGTCCCCTGCATCGGCAGGCAGACTCTCGACCACTGCGCCACCAGGGAAGCCCCGCTACAAGTCTTAATCTCCAAAACTGGCACAACTGCTAGTACTTCTCCAGAGGAGGCACCCTAGAGACTGAATTCTCATCTTAACCAATATTTAACAATACACTAATTAATACAACTCCAAAGCCTTTAGGCATGATGTCAAATGTTTCCTGGTCTCTGAATGAGAGATTTCAATCAATCAACAGAAATCATAACAGTACATTTCTAGCATTAAGGATCATAAACTGGCCACGAAACCCTTGGAATCACATTTGAATGGCTTCATAATAGTATCTACCATTAGTTGAAAGCCCACTATATGCCAAGTGATCTACACATACCATCCCATGTAATAGTCAGCTTGACTTTTACAACCCTTCTGGAAGATAACTTGACAAGTTACTAAAAGCCTCCCAAAAGACCTGGCAATTCCATATCTAAGACTTTATCCTGAGGAAATAATCAGAAATGGAGACAAAGCCTTAAGTATAGGGCTTCCCTGGTGGCGCAGTGGTTGAGAATCTGCCTGCCAATGCAGGGAACACGGGTTCGAGCCCTGGTCTGGGAAGATCCCACATGCTGCGGAGCAACTAGGCCCGTGAGCCACAACTACTGAGCCTGCGCATCTGGAGCTTGTGCTCCGCAACAAGAGAGGCCGCGACAGTGAGCAGCCCGCGCACCGCGATGAAGAGTGGCGCCCGCTCGCTGCAACTAGAGAAAGCCCTCACACAGAAACGAAGACCCAACACAGTCAAAAATAAATATAAATAAATAAAAACAAAAAAACCCCACAAACCTGAGGGACATCCTAGATTCCTTTAAAAAAAAAAAAAGCCTTAAGTATTTAGGTATCCATGGACATGTTACTCATAACTGCTTCCAAATGTCCCCAATTCAATTCAAATGCCCAGCAAGGGACTTCCCTGGAGGCTAAGTGGTTAAGAATCCACCTGCCAATGCAGGGGACATAGGTTCAAGTGCTGGTCCGGGAAGATCCCACATGCCGCGGAGCAACTAAGCCCGTGTGCCACAACTACTGAGCCTGCCCTCTAAAGTCCCCGAGCCACAACTACTGAGCCCACGTGCCACAACTACTGAAGCCCACGTGCCTAGAGCCCGTGCTCCACAACAAGAGAAGCCACCGCAATGAGAAGCCTGCGCACCGCAATTAAGAGTAGCCCCCACTCGCCCCAACTAAAGAAAGCCCATCTGCAGCAACGAAGACCCAATGCAGCCAAATTTTAAATAAATAAATAAATAAATAGTAGACCATCACAAACTCTCTTGTCTCCCTCCCTCCTTTCCTTCTTTTTTTTAAAGTTTTTTTAAAAAAAATTAATTAATTAATTTATTTTTGGCTGTGCTGGGTCTTTGTTGCTGCGTGTGGGCTTTCTCTAGTTGCAGTGGGCGGGGGCTACTGTTCGTTGTGGTGCACAGGCTTCTCATTGCGGTGGCTTCTCTTGTTGCGGAGCATGGGCTCTAGGCGCCTGGGCTTCAGGAGTTGTGGCTTGCGGGCTCTACAGAGTGCAGGCTTAGTAGTTGGGGTGCACGGGCTTAGTTGCTCCATGGTATGTGGCATCTTTCTGGACCAGGGCTCGAACCTGTGTCCCCTGCATTGGCAGGCGGATTCTTAACCACTGCGCCACCAGGGAAGCCCTCCTTTCCTTCTTAAAAAAAAAAAAAAAAAAAAAGCACAGCAATGAAAACTGTTAAATAAATTGCAGTACATCTGTATGATGGTATATTATGTGGCCATTAAAATGATAAACTGCAAGAATTTGAAATGTTATGGGAAAATGCTGACAATGCAGTGTTGACTGAAGAAAGGTATGAAATTGTTTATTACAGTTCAGGCCATATGTTTTAAAGATATATTTTAACTACATAAGAAGAAAAAAATACATTAAAAAGCAAACTGCAGTTATCTCTGAGTTATAAGGTAATAAGTAATGGTGTTCTTTTCTCCTCTTCTATATGTTACAAGTTTTCTATAATGAATATGTGGTATTTATCAGAAAAGAAATACATGAAAATTACCTGTGAAAATAAACATGCCAAAACCAGCTGCAAAAGAAATTCTGTTTCTACTGGTTTAAAATAGTGTTTTGGGCTTCTCTGTTGGCGCAGTGGTTAAGAATCTGCCTGCCAATGCAGGGGACACGGGTTTGGGCCCTGGTCTGGGAAGATCTCACATGCCGCGGAGCAAATAAGCCCGTGAGCCACAACTACTGAGCCCATGTGCCACAACTACTGAAGCCCACGTGCCTAGAGCCCGTGCTCCAGAATAAGAGAAGCCACTGCAATGAGAAGCCCACACACCGCAACGAAGACCCAACACAATCAAAAATAAATAAATAAATTTATTTAAAAATACTAACAATAAATAAAATAGTGTTTTACAGGGACTTTCCTGGTGGCGCAGTGGTTAAGAATCTGCCTGCCAACTCAGAGGACACGGGTTTGAGCCCTGGTCCGGGAAGATCCCACATGCTGCAGAGCAACTAAGCCTGTACGCCACAACTACTGAGCCCACGTGCCACAACTACTGAAGCCTGAGCGCCTAGAGCCCATGCTCCTCATCAAGAGAAGCCACTGCAATGAGAAGCCCGCGCACCGCAACAAAGAGTAGCCCCCGCTCACCACCAACTAGAGAAGGCCTGTGTGCAACAACGAAGACCAACGCAGCCAAAAATAAAATAAATATACAAATAAATAAAAATAAACAAAATAGTTCTTATTTTAAACAAAATAAAAAAACAAATAGATCATGCTGTGTGCAGAGCTGCATTTCCAGGAACAGTTACTGCTATTATTTGGTATTTAAATATGCCTTCATTTGAGAGTTCTTATACATTCTGCACACTTTTTTTTTTTAACCACATGCCACCTACAGGGGTAAATTATAACAATCTTTCAAAAATGCAAAGATATTAATTTCAAGTGAAGCTAAGTTCTTAATAATTGTTTGAAGTTCCTCTAGCCAAGTCTGCATCAAAGCATCAAGCAGGGCCATGACCGGCTTCCAAACCCACACTTGTGTTAAGAGATGGAACATGCCCAGCTTCAATCACATGTGCAAGTGGAGATTGTTCCTATTCTAAATTTGTTATCACTGCATTATAACTACTGTAATCAGACTAGAGCTGTTAAAAATTAACACCCTTTCCAAGCATATCCTTATGCACAGTCGATGCTGATGCTGAAAGACTGAATTATAAACCAGTGATTCTTAATGTGGGGCAGACATGCGACACAGTTCTTTAAGGATGTAGGAAGAAAACAGAAAATAATTAGAATTTGCATTTCCATTTTAGTTTATCCTTCCTTAAATTCTATCCTGTACCTGTTTATAATGACCTAAGGTATTACTTCATGTATATAATTGATGTTTACAGCTATTACATACATGTAATATACATGCATTTATATTATGCATACACCATTAGTTCATATATATTATTTATTATATACATCACACAGATGCATGTTCCAAAACATTTTACTCAGAGGGATACGTGACCAAAAAAGTTTGCAGACCAGTGGTCTGGACACACAATAACAGAAAAGAATAGCCAAAAACAAGAAAAAAAAAATTCCCGTTAGAAATGGAGTCAGAAATGGAGGTGAAGGAACGAGAACAGAGAAGGGAAGTAAGAGGAGTAAAGGTAAAGAGACCAGGAGAACTTGGAGAGGAAGAAGGGGAAGAGGAGTAATATGGGAGAACCCTGGGAGGTAAACGAGGGGTGGGGGGAGGCCCCAAGTAAGTGAAAATGATGTATTTGTGCATAAAAACTACAATGATATTTACTATTATGACTTGGTGAAAGGAAATGACTCAAGTGTCTAGGGTGGATCCTGTTCCTGCTTGATGGGCAAGCAACTGAAAGACAACGGACCACCAGACATCCTAAAATAGACACTGTGTTAGGTTACAATGGAGCCAACAGAACAAACTTGAAAAACAGGAGCTGTTTACCGGCTATGTAATACAGGCTTAACACTAGTTGGAGCCCAGGTTTCCATATGCTAATTTGGCTTGGGAAGGAAGTGAATGCCAAAACACTGACCTAATGAATAAGAAAGAATTTGGAGTTAGCCTAACCGTTCAATTAATAAGGTACTGCTAACCTTCCGCACTGGCAGGACAGTGCCTGCCTTACCATACAATTAATCGTCTTTCGATCTGACACCCTCTTTTGGCTACAGCCATCTCAAAAAGTGCAGGAATACAGAAATCACAATCTTTGTCTTCTCCCAAGCCCAACAAAGTCAATTTACATTTTAATTTTTTATTTCCCCCACCAGCTGGTGATTATAACCAGGGTAAAAGCACAGCCAGAGGGAAGAGAAACAACTGAAAAAGCCACCTTCAAAAATCTGATTTGATTTTCCCTCCCTACTTAAACTGCTCTTTTCTAGCTCTCTACCTGAGGGATTCACTGACAGGAGCTGGTTCCTGAGTTTTTGTGGTTTCTTTTTTTTTTTACAGAAGTTCCAAGAATCCCTTTTGCCAGAATGCCTATTTGAGTGACACCTTGTGCCCCCAAATAAATTCTTTCTTGATATTCAGCTTATGCCAAGGTTCTAAAGTTCAAAGTGTAAAGGAATCATACTCACTTCTGAACAAAATATTGACACACTTGTTTACCGTAGCACAGGGCAGAACAAGCTGTAGTGAGGCAATAGTTTTTGGAACTATTTCATAACTGCAGTAGAAAATCAAGATTTACCTTCTGGAGCCTTGGATGACTTCTATAATTTTCTTAATGTTTAGACTATGCCCTCCGAGGCCCACTTATCAAGTCAGGATTTAGATGTTTCAGTGTGAAGGCCACAGAGTTATTGCCACCAAATCTGTCTGGTGGCAGCGTCAGAGCATTTTAAGAATACATTTTAAGAATAAATTAAAATGTAAGAGCAGCTTAATTTCTTTCCAGCAGGGCAAGGGAAATGAAACAACCAAATCACACTGAGGCCATATTTAAGCAAATATCCTCATCTAGCACTGAGCTTTGAACTCACCCAAACTGAACTGTGACCTGAAAGAAAGAGGGATCTTGGCCTACTACCAGGGAAGAAACCACAGAAACAGTTTCGGTTGAACTAATAAATTACTTTAAAAAAATAATAATTTAACCAGAAACGCATGTGGTAGGGAAAAGAGCATTTCCAGAGGCTTCAAAACAAGGTGGTGCAAGTCTCAAACTTTTCCCTTCACTTCGAGCGCAAATCTCTACACTTAAAGGTAAATTACGTTTACTTAGGCAAAAAAGCAGATGAACATCCATCTACCACAGTGATCCAAACTGGTATTTCTGGTTGGGGAAGCAGAATGCATGAACTCTTGCAAATCTACGGCTTCTTCTTAGGTCTACGCCGACACCCCAAACTCAAGAAATTAGAGAAGGGGTCAAAGAGCCACAAGGTGGGGCGGACCGCCCGACAGTGCACGCGCTCCTCAGGCTGCAGTGGGTGCGTCTGCGGTCAGGTTCTCCGCTCTCTCCCCCAGCACCCCACCCCACGCTTGGGGCGTATGGGGGCAGCCACCGATTCCAGCTCCCTCCCGGATGCGGGGGTGGGCTGGGAACGGCCATCCTGCTTCTCCTCCACCCCCCAATTCCTCACCAGCAGCAAAAGGAGTGCGTGAGGCCCCGAGGCGGGAGGGCTAGCTCCGGAGGGAGGCCCCACTCGCCGCTCAGCGTACCTGGCTCTCGGCTGCGGGGATGCCGGACTCGAGCTCACACAGCGCGCGGAAGTTGTGCAGCTCGAAGTCGGCGTCGACCTGGAGGGAAAAGGTCACCTCGGAGAGGTCCCTCCGCACACAGTACACGGTGAGCAGCATGGCCCGGGCCCGACCCAGCTCGGCTCGGCCCGGCCTCGGCGCGGGGCGGCGGCGGCGGCGGGGCCTGGCTGGTGCTGCAGGCGGACGGCGCGGGCTGCTCGCTCGCCCGCCCGTTCGCTCCTTCCCTCCCTCACACACGCTCAGTGACTCACTCCCTCCCACCCTCACCAGCAAGTACAGCCGCCACCACCCGCCTGCAACTTCGTCTGCCTGCCTGCCGGCCTGCCTGCCTCCCACCGCTGCCGCCAAGCGCGCCAGCCGCCCGGCGCCCCGCCCCGCCGCAACGCCGATGCCGTAAAGCCCGCCTGACCCGCTCCGCCTTCGCGGCGCAGCGGAGGGGCGGAGCTGGGAAGGGGAGGCGGGAAGTAGGAGAGGATTGCAGGGCTCTGGGGACGGGAGAGGGTGGAAGGGCGAGGAAAGGGGAGCAAACGAAGAGAAAGAAATAAGTATTAATTGCTTGATTTAGTAAGTGACGTCGGTGGAGGACTCCAAAATCTCATTTATTCATCCGACAGGCATTTATTGAGCGCGTGTTGGCAAATAGCCACGTGGGTACAAAAATGCGTAAAAATACAGGTCTTTGCCCTTAACGAACTCTCAAACTGATACAGGAGACTGAGAACCTAGCAGATTGTTCTCAGACATATTTTCCAAAGTAGAAATTGAGGCTCAGACAGCTTACTTTTCTTCTTGTTCTGATGATTTAGGGTTAAAACCAAAATCACGAACCCCTGCTCACTGGCCCCTGCTTTGCTCTTCAGCCCTGCCTCCTGAGCCCTGTCTGCACTCTGCCCTCTCTGCCATATTGTGACTTTCAGTTCCTCCTAAGCTCCATTTCCCTGCCTCGTAAATAGTTTTCCCTCTACTTGGACTGCTTCTTTCCTAGCCCTGGCAAACCCCAGCACCTATTGCAGTGCTTTTTATTGGGCACAGCTTAGAATCCACTCGATAAAATATGTGTTACTTTAATGGCCTGTTTAAGGCCACATAGCTGATGAGAAATAGAAGCCCAAAACATGAGGATGAGTCAGAAAACCGAAAGGGAAAGAGGAGGATACAATGGATACAAGATTGGCATCTCCCCATTTACTCCCCACTCCCCCATCCACGGAGTAGGGACACCCTCTTCTATTATAACAGGAGGGAAGGAGGGGTCAGGATGGCTATGGATGCAGGTAAGTGTAGGTAGGTTTGGTGGCAAGAAAGTAAGCGAAAGACCAGCAGAAGATGTATCTCTGTAAGGGAAGAGGGAAGGTTTTCTGTGGAGCATAAAGACAGAAGGTGGAGGGAGGGGGCGGGGTGGAGAAGAGTGGTTGTTATCAGGTACAGAAAGCCCACCACCAATGGCTTACGCAAGTGAGGGTTTATTTTTCTTACGGGATAGGAAGCCTGAAGGTAGACAGCAGCATTGGTTCAGTGACTCAGTGATACAAGGGACAGTATTTTGGCAAATCTTTTGGCCTTTCCCTGAAGGTCATGATATAGCTGGTTGTCTCCACCCCATGCATCATTTTCTTGTTCAAGCAAGAGGTTGCCCAGGAGTCCCCCAGTAGGTTTCTGCTTACATCTGGCCAGAACTGTGTCACACAGATGCAAGAAAAGTCCAGGAAGGGGCTTCCCTGGTGGCGCAGTGATTGAGAGTCCGCCTGTCGATGCAGGGGATACGGGTTCGTGCCCCGGTCCGGGAAGATCCCACATGCCGCGGAGCAGCTAGGCCCGTGAGCCATGGCCGCTGAGCCATGGCCGCTGAGCCTGCGCGTCCGGAGCCTGTGCTCCGCAAGGGGAGAGGCCACAGCAGTGAGAGGCCCGTGTACTGCAAAAAAAAAAAAAAAAAAAAAAGCCAGGAAAAGTGAGTGTTTAGGTTTTCTCACCTCATTAAAAGGTATGAATGGGGTGCGTGGTGGGGGGTGGGGCAGGGGAGGGGTTGTAACAGGTTTTAGGTGAGACATACCTAGCGCCTACTACAGCAGAGAAGGTTTGAAATAACCATTGTAAGTTGAAGCAAATTGAGTAGAGAAATGATGTAGAATTGCCAGATGGTATCAAGGGTTCAGCTGAAGTTAGAATCATGAGCTGACAGATTTTTGTGTTACATTTTTTTCTGTTGGTGCCCAGATGTGAATGATTTTGTTTTCCAAAGATGGCCACGGCAATATCTTCCATCTTATATGTTCATGCTATAATGTAATCATGACATTCCTCCCATTAAGACATGGGGTATATGTCCCTCCATTTGAATTATGGCAGATGGACTTTGGCATAAGTGTCACTGTGTGCCTTCTGAGGCTAGTTCATAAAAGGCAATATAGCTTCTGCCTGATTCTCTTGGAACACTTGCTCTTGGAACCCAGCAGCCATGCTGTGAAGAAGCCCAAACTACCCCAGGCAGTGAGACTACATGGAGATAACATGTATAGACGGTTCAGGCAACAACCTAGCTGAGATCAAAGCCAATTACCAGGAAAACCCTCCTAGAACATGAATGAAGACTCTTCCAGTTGATTTCAACCCTAGCTGTTGAATCATCTCCAGCCTTTGAGTCTTCCCAGCTGAGGCCCCAGACATCATGGAGCTGCCTCCACTGTATTCTTTCTGAATTCCTGACCCACAGAATCTGTGAGCATAATGAAATGGTTATTTTACATGACTAACTTTGGGGTGGTTTGTTACAAAGAACAATAATTGGTACACTGAATATAGGCGCAGCCAATAAACTAAAAAAAAAGAGAGAACTTTTTATTGCAGCATAATACACAAAAAGTGCATGCATTTTAAGTGTATACGGTGAGTTTTCACAAACTGAACACCCCTGTTCAGAACATTATCAGTACCTCAAAAGCCCCCCTTGGGCTTCCCTGGTGGCACAGTGGTTGAGAGTCTGCCTGCTGATGCAGGGGACATGGGTTCGTGCCCCGGTCCGGGAAGATCCCACATGCCGCGGAGTGGCTGGGCCCGTGAGCCATGGCTGCTGAGCCTGCGTGTCCGGAGCCTGTGCTCTGCAACGGGAGAGGCCACAACAGTGAGAGGCCCGCGTACCGCAAAAAAAAAAAAAAGTCCCCCTTATCCTTCTTTCTATAATTAATAGTAATCTTTTAAAATATATATTTATTTGACCGTGCTGGGTCTTAGTTGCGGCATGTGGGATCTTCGATGCCGTGTGTGAGATCTTTAGTTGCGGCATGCGGGATCTTTTAGTTGCAGCATGCGAGATCTAGTTCCATGACCAGGGATTGAACCCGGGCCCCCTGCATTGGGAGCGCAAAGTCTTTAACCACTGGACCACGAGGGATGTCCCATAGCCTTCCTTCTAATCACTAACTCTCCCTCCCCAAACCCCTCCAAGTGTAACCAGTATCCTGACATTTAATAGCATAGATATATTTTGTTTTTCTACCACATATAAGTGGACTCACACAGCATGTAGTCTTGTGTCTGCCTTCTTTCACTTGACATTAAGTGGGTTTTGTCCATATCGTTGTATGTAATTATAACTTGTACATTCTCGTTGTATTTTGTTTGGGAAACACACCATAATTCATCCATTCTGTGGCTGATGGGCATTTGAGTGGGTACATTTTTCCTTGAACCATTTTGACTTATGGTTTTCAAAATTTGCAACCGAAAGAATCCTAACTAATATAAGCCCGCAGCTTTTTACCAATCAGACCCTTTCCTCTTGGGCCTCACTCCTTTGGACTCTGATCAGTTGCCGCCTGTGATCTGGCTCACAGTAGCTCCTCCCACTTCTCTCTCACCACTGTATGAGATGGACTTTGCATCTCTATTACTTGTGACCACAAATAGCTTCAGACATCTCTGGTCCTTAATTCGAAGTCAGGATGGGGTGGGTTGGACAAGGCCTAGACAAGCAGGGCTACCAAGAAGTTCCATGATCATTGCTGTTTGTCAGGAACCTTGCAAATGATTGCTAACTTTGCAATGCTCACTTCTTGCCAGGCACTCCTCCATGAATGTCATGCGTGTTGAGTCATTTAATCCTCACAACAATCCTGTGAGGTATTATCTCCATTTTACCGATGAAGAAACTGAAGCATAGAGAGGGGTCAGTCACTTGCCCAAGGACACACAGATGGAAGCTCGAATTCCAGTCAGGCAATCTGACTTGAGTCTAGGGATTTCCCTGGCAGTCCAGTGGTTAGGACTCCATGCTTCTACTGCTGGGGTGTGTGGGGGGGCAGGGGGCGGGGGGGGGCGCGGGTTCGACCCCTGGTCGGGGAACTAAGATCTCGCAAGTGGCAGGGCATGGCCAATAAATAAATAAATAAAACTCAAGTCCACAGTCTTAACCATTATTTTACACTGCTGAATGTGAGACCTCATTTTATCCTTCTAAAAGCCCTCAGAGATAGGAACAATTAGTATTCATTCCCATTTCATGGATAAGGAAACAGGTGTGGGGATTTTAATTAACTTACCCAAGTTCGCTCAGCTAGTGAGTGGCAGATTCTCCAAACTGGAAGAAACTTGAAGAGTGAAAACATCAATTTGACTAGAACACAAATGCTCTGCCTGCACTTTAAATGTGGGGAAATCTTGCTGTGCTCCAAAACCCTGACTTTCCTCACCATTTGGTCACCACCAGCAAAGTTGCTGTCTACTTTGAGATTCTTGCCTAATTCTTCTGTATTAAAAAGAGCAGGGCTTCCCTGGTGGCGCACTGGTTGAGAGTCCGCCTGCTGATGCAGGGGACACGGGTTCGTGCCCCGGTCTGGGAAGATCCCACATGCCGCGGAGCGGCTGGGCCCGTGAGCCATGGCTGCTGAGCCTGTGCGTCTGGAGCCTGTGCTCCGCAACGGGAGAGGCCACAACAGTGAGAGGCCCACATACCACACACACACAAAAAAGAGCAAATCAGTAAAGATATCTATCCTAGTTGATTTAAAAAATTCCACACAATAGGAATTAAATCTCCCAAATACTGTAAGTATTTGTTTGATATTTGTGCCTGCTTTTTTTTGCGGGGGGTGGGGTCAGCGCTTAACAGTAAACCATTTAATTCTCATAGCTCTGAAGGTTGGGAAGTCCAAGATCAAGGTGCTGACAAATTTGGTGTCTGGTGAGGTTGCCTTTCTTTTTTTTTTTAAAGCAGGTATTGATATATATTGCTCTTTAAAACTTTACTTCCTGATCAGCTCCTGGTTGCTCAAAGAGGCCTATCTCTCCTCATTTTTCCTGGCATGTCAACTGATAGCAGATGATGCTCCATTTTTCTCATTTTACCTTAACACAAAAACTCTTTGGGTTTCCTATTTCTTAGGCTGGGATCATGTGCATATGTATAATGCAATGCCTCCTTCCTTCCCTGCTTATCTTTCCTAAAATCTGATAGCGTTTCAGTCCCACTAAATTCTAGGTCAACTCTTCCTCATTTCAGATGCACCTTGTACTCATTGGGCTATCAAAACATTTCAGGTAAATATGGCTGTAATTTCAAGCGCCTTAATCGCCTACTCAGAAGTTTGGAGCTAGAGATCAATATATACTTTGATTATTAGAGTCAGCCCTGGGCAAAACTACAAAATAAGCCAAAGTTTGTCCTTGGCAAGCTCCTTTCTTGGCTTCTGAACTTTCTCTCCACCTGTTCCTCTTACTTCTCATGTGCTCCTACTTTCTTCACTTGCCTTTTCAAAACTTGCTCTCAAGAAAGGATTTGGACTAATTCACACTAAGGTACTAGTGACAGCGGAAACTCAATATGATCTCTCTTAGGGTATTTGCATTTTAACAGGGTATAAATCATCAGCTGGGCTTCCCTGGTGGCTCAGTGGTTGAGAGTCCGCCTGCCGATGCAGGGGACACGGGTTCGTGCCCTGGTCCGGGAAGATCCCACATGCTGCGGAGCGGCTGGGCCCATGAGCCATGGCCGCTGAGCCTGCGCGTCCGGAGCCTGTGCTCTGCAACGGGAGAGGCCACAACAGTGAGAGGCCCGCATAGCGCAAAAGAGAAAAAAAAAAAAAGATACAAAGTGGATACAAAGCATTCTGAGAGTGGGCACTGCCAATGTCAGAGTCATTACAATACTGTGGATATGTTCAAAGTCCTTTAGCCACATGGAGCAACTTTGGTCCACTCACCATAATCAGCAGTAGAACTGTATGGGGCATAGACCATTTATTTATTTATTTAACACCTACTGCATGTCAGACATTGTTCTAGGTACTAATGGTACAGCAGGAAACAAGGCGAAGTGCCTATCCCCATGGAGTTTATGTTCTAGGAGGGGGTGGCAGACAAAGAACATATAAAATGTGTTAGGTGGTGATAAGTGTTATATAGAAAAAAAAACAAACAAGCAGCAAGCAAGTGTTCGGGAGGGGTGGGGAATTAGGGCACACAGTGGTTGCTACTTTACACATGGTGGTCAGAGAAAGCCTATATTACAAGGTGACACCTGAGCAAATGAATGACGTGAAGGCATGAATCATGTGGACATCTGGAGAGAATACTCAGCACAGGTAACAGCAAGTGCAAAGAACTAAATATGGAAGGATACTGGCCCTGTTGAAGAAACACCATGAAGAACAGAACTTCTGGAGATTAATGAATGAGGAGAAGTGGATAGGAGCCCATCGGACCAGATTATGTGATAAGTAATTGAAAGGACCTTGGCTTTTACTGACTGAAATAAGAAGCCACTGGAGCATGTTGTGCAGAGAAGTAACATGAAAAAAATCACTTTGACTGACTTGTGGAGGAAGGCAAAAGTGGACTAGTTAGAAGGCTATTACAAAAACTCAGGTGAAAGATCATGGGGGAATCTAACCAGTGTGGTAGATGTGCAGGTAGAGAAAAGTGGAGATAGTCAGATTGTGAACTCATTTTGAAGGTATAGCCAATAGGACTCGTTGATGCATTGGATATGGGGTGTGAAAGAAGACCCAAGGACAGCTGCAAGGCATATGCCAGTAGTACTTTATTTTATTTTTTTGTCATACAGAACTTCCCCGACTAGGGATCGAACCCTGCAGTGGAAGCACGGAGTCTTAACCATTGGACCACCAAGAAGTCCTGCCAATAGTACTTCAAACCCCTCTGCTTGCTAGAGGGAAATTTGTTAGAATGAAAGGATTGCCAACAACCTCCTGGGCAGTTTGTAAAAAGAAGAGCTGGGCCATCCCAAGTTCTCTCTTCAAATTCCTTTCAAATTAGATTTTTGTTTTTTCTTTTTGGCCAGGCCTCACAGGCCTGTTGCAGGGTGCCCACACATCCTGGTCTGCACGCTGGGACCTAGACTTCATGAACTGACGTGTGGATAACTAGGCTCCGCCCCCTCACTCACGAGAAGCTGAATTAGTTCTCTAAATTCACAATGTAAGTTCTACCTTTTCAACAACTACTTCAGCAAGACAGTCCCTCTACCCGCCCCCGCCCAAAAAAAACTCCTCTCGTCCCAGATGCAGTATCTCTCTTTTAGCCAGCACTGAATATACTGCCCAATTCAGTATCCTTTATATCCCTCATTTTCACCCCTTGTCACGAAACTTCTTGGCATCCTAACTTTTGCTCGTGTTAAACCGGTTGGTCAGAACTGTCTCTGTTTCGGAAGGCAAATTTCAGCATCTGACGAGTCTTATTCTCAGGAAATGCTCCTGCACGACCAAACTAGACTCTTGAGCCCAATTCAGCACCGTTTCATCGCTTCGCTATAGCCGGCGCAGAAATGCCTCAACTGCCGGTTGCATTTCTCTTCGGTCAAGCCAGCCAAAGCCAGGACTCCTTACGACTCCAGGGCGGAAACCCCAAGAAACGTCCCTCCAGCCCCATCACCACGCCCGCCGTCCCAGAGCCTTGCAGAAACTCGCCTGAGCCGCATCACGTGCCTGCTTTGTAATCTCCCAGTGGGCAGTGGCGTCTGATCACCTGACGCGCGTGACCAATGCCTTGCGTCCGCGCTCTGGGCTCCCGGTTGCTAAGTGACCCCAGCTCCCGCTAGTTTGCGCTGCTTGGCTTTATCCCGGGAGGTAGTGGTGGAAGCTTCAGACCCGGCCCAGGCTCTTGGACACGCCAGTGGAGGGTCTTTTGCGGCTGCTGCCTTCTCTCTGGCGGAATCCCCGATGGTGGCCCCCACACCCTTGCGCCTTCAAGGCTTGAACCTGGGCTTCCGGGCATCCGCGATCAGGCGGGCTCCGGCTCCTCTGGGACTAACCCGGCGGCTGGGGTGCCGCAGGGCCGCACTGGGTGGACCCGGTCCACACTGCCTTGGCCACCTCAGCCTAGAGAACCGGCTCAGACTGTAGTTCCGGCAAGGATGTGACTGAGGCAGTGGCTGGCTGAGAGACAAGTGCCTGTTAGTAGTCCCTGGCGTGGCTTCCTGTAGTTTCCTTCCTTGTGGCTTATGTGAAGACTTAGGCTTGATTGCTTTGGCCAGAAAAGAGACATAGGAACTCTGTGTGCTGTGCTTTCCTGAAACGACTGTGTCTTGAGTACTTGTAGACTGAAGGATAACAGATTTCGATTAAAAAAAAAAGATACTCCCAGAAGTCAAGAGTAAAATACTTTAAAATTTTTTTTTATATATTTAGCAATTTTTTAAAAAAAGCCTTGTCTTTGGGATATCTAGTAACATTGGCAGTCTTTTTGCTGTTCAGCATTTTTGTTTGTTTTTGTTTGTTTTTTGCGGTACGCCGGCCTCTCACTGTTGTGGCCTCTCCCGTTGCGGAGCACAGGCTCCAGATGCGCAGGCTCAGCGGCTATGGCTCACGGGCCCAGCCGCTCTGCGGCATGTGGGGTCTTCCGGGACCGGGGCACGAACCAGTGTACCCTGCATCGGCAGGTGGACTCTCAACCGCTGCGCCACTAGGGAAGCCCACTGTTCAGCATTTTTAATCCAGAAATACCGTGTTGTGCCTGGGACTTCTGTGTACTGCTTGTTAGAAAGTTTGGTATTTCATGTGTTCCTAACATACTTGGATTGGGTTTCACTTATTTCATTCTAATCATCAACTTGTGAAATAAGGTGGGCAGGTTTCGCTTTTTTTTTTTTCATGCATAAGGAAACATGATCAGAGAAACTATTTGCCAGACACCAGTGCTTCTCGAAGTTGAATGTGTATAGCAACCACTTGCGGATCCTGTTAAAATGCATATTATGAGTCTTCAGGTCTGGAGCAGGGCCTGAGAGTTTCTGTGTGTCCAGGAAGCTCCCAAGTGCAGAAGAAGCTGTTGGCCTGATGCATTGCTCGAATAGCAGTCGTCCTAGGTAATTGCTATTCCTAGTTAATGGCACAAATGCCTCCTTTCTGTATCTGATTTTATGCCCAAACAACAATTTCTTAACATCTGTGAACTTTCTGTACATATGAAGGGAAAATCATAGGATGGAAATGACAAACAGCAGATAGTCTGCATAGAATTTGTATCCAGTACTCATTTCAGTTATTTTGTTAGTTTGATCTTCTGAGGATTTAAAATATTTGAGAGAAAGGGCTTAAAACTATCAGCCTTTTTGTTGTTAAAAAGGCTTTTAAATAGAGAAGGTGAAATTTCCCCTGGCATTGAAGGACATATTTAACTAGGAGGACCCATATTCGGAGTTGAATCCCACGGAATCACCGCGCATTCCCAGTCCTTTGTTTCTTTGAAAGCTTCATCAAGTTAGAACACATGTGCAGTTCTGCACACAGAGACTAAGCAGTGAAGACTAGCCAATTTATCCTCTGGTTAAAAGAGAAGAAATTTTAAATGGAATAAGAAAAATTAGATATCCAGGAACCTAGCGCAATAATTTTTAAAATTAATTAATTAATTAATCTATTTATTTATGGCTGTGTTGGGTCTTCGTTGCTGCGTGCAGACTTTCTCTAGTTGCGGCGAGCGGTGGCTACTCTTCATCGCAGTGCGCGGGCTTCTCATTGCAGTGGCTTCTCGTTGCGGAGCATGGGCTCTAGGCTCACAGGCTTCAGTAGTTGTGGCACGCAGGCTTAGTTGCTCCATGGCATGTGGGATCTTCCTGGACCAGGGCTCAAACCCATGTCCCCTGCATTGGCAGGCAGATTCTTAACCACTGTGCCACCAGGGAAGTCCCCACAATGATTTATAGAATTGATGGTGCTTCATATATATAAAAATTAATGAAAATCATTATGTTGTCATTAATGAAAGATTTGAATGTCCCAAGTAGGCTCTTTGACTCAGGTATGGTGCTGTGGTTTTCTTAATGTTTCTTGTGCTTGGGGTTCATTGAGCTGCTTAGATCTACGGTTTTCATTAAATTTGGAAATTTAAAAAAATATTTATCTATTTGGGATTTAACTAGATCCCTCATGCTGCAATCCACTAGTTGCGGCATGAGGGATCTAGTTCCCTGACCAGGGATCGAACCCTGGCCCCCTGCATTGGGAGCTCGGAGTCCTAACCACTGGACGGCCAAGGAATTCCCAGTGCTGTATATGTTTGTATTCCTATAAAACTTGAGGTTTGTTCTGGGGTGTTGTTAAATTACTTTGGAATTAGTTTGATTTTTTTGCATCTTGCTTTTTTAAAGATTTGTTAGATAGGACGAGAGCAGTGCTGACTCTAGGACTGATTATTCCCCCTGAGGCAAGACCTCTATGAGTACTCTTCCCAATGCTCCATAAATTATGAATTCTTCTTTTGGCCGTGCCACGCAGCTTGTGGGATCTTAATTCCCCGACCAGGGATTGAACCCGGGACCCTGCAGTGAAAGTGCCAAGTGCTAACCAATGGACTGCCGGGGAATTCCCAAACTATGAATTTTTCTAATCTGGCTAGTGGGAATAGGCACTATTCCCAGCCGGGTATAAGAGTCAAGAACCTTTCCCTCCAATCCTTTCAAGTGGTTCTTTCCCCAGCCTGGGGAAGTTTTCTTGTGCACAGGTGCTAAGCAGTACCTTGGTGAATACTAGAAGAAATCTCTGGGGTTTTTTCTTTCTCTGAACTGCTCCCCCATCTCTGTCACTCTGTCCTATGAACTCTAGCCGCTTTGGTCTCCCTGGACTCAGCTCTGTATGCCGGACTCAGGGACTCCACTGAGCTCTGCCTCAGTTTTCCATCCTTGCACTGTAGCCTGGAAACTCAGGTAGTTCTGGGACAGTACCAGGGCTCGTCTCATTTGCTTCTTTCTCAAGGATTACCGTCCTTTGTGGTCTGATGTCCAATGTATAAAGACCATTGTTTCATAATTTTTTGTTCCTCCTTTGGTTGTTGTAGGTGGAACAGTAAGTCTGGTCCCTGTTTCTCTATCGTGACTTCTGGAAATGGAAGTCCAAATATCACACCAATTTTACCACTTTTATCACTCAAACCCATTGAATATCTTAGGTTGCATACTGTTGAACTCACATCCAGTTGATTCCAGGAGAAGACAGCTATTCTCGTTTTTATATTCCTACAGACTTAACCAATAGCCCGGCACTTGGCTGACACTCAGTAAAAGCTGGAGTGGATGAATAAACTATTTTGAGCAAACAGCTGTCGATCAGCTTGTGGTGTTTTCTTCCAACATTTGTTGATGGGCTTTTGCAATTTTCTTCTTGCCTGCCAGCAGCAAATGAAAGCTAGGCAAAGTGGAAATTTCTGGGACTTGTTATTCATGATTGTAATTATCCACAAAAATGTACCCTTTAAAAAAGTTTATCAACAGGCATGAGGGAAGGTTTTGGGGGTGATGGACGTGTTCTAGAACTGAGTTGTGGTGGAATGGTTGCACAGGTTTAGAGAAGAAATCATTGAATTGTACACTTAAAAAGAGTTGATTTTTGTGGCATATAAGTTACACCTAAATAAAGCAGTTAAAAAAAAAAAACACGCTTATGTTGAAGATTCCCAAGGCATCTTAAGGTGAAAAAAGGAAGTTGCCAACCATTTTGTATAGGCTAAACCCAGTTTTGATATTATCTTTTAAAAAAATATTTATTTATTTATTTGGCTGCACCGGGTCTTAGTTGTGGCACTTGGGATCTTCATTGCGGTGCATGGGATCTTTAGTTGTGGCATGCGGGATCTAGTTCCCTGACCAAGGATGGAACCCACGCCCCCTGCATTGGGAGCTCAGAGTCTTAACTGCTGGACTACCAGGGAACTCCCAGTTTTGATATTTTCAAAAACCTCATATGCATTGAAATGTAACCTTGAGCAGGTAGGGATAGACTATGGTGGACTTTCACTTTGTACCCTACACATGTATTAGTTTTGTAATCAGAAAAAAAATAAAGATTTTAAAAGGAAGATTGTATTTTTTCATTAAAGGAGAGAGAAAATCAAGTAAAAGGCAAGAAAAAAAATGTGTATTTGACCCACCCACAAGGCAGTAGACAGATTAGAAATCAGAAAGCCTGATAATGATTCTTGTTCTGTTTTTGAACTCCAAGCTAGGACAGATTACTTAGCTGCTGGCTATTGTTCCAGAAACCAGGTTTAAGTAATGAAGTGCATATTTGTTTTTTTTTTTTTTTTTTTGCGGTACGCGGGCCTCTCACTGTTGTGGCCTCTCCCGTTGCGGAGCACAGGCTCCGGACGCGCAAGCTCAGCGGCCATGGCTCACGGGCCCAGCCGCTCCGCGGCACGTGGGATCTTCCCGGACCGGGGCACGAACCCGTGTCCCCTGCATCGGCAGGCGGACTCTCAACCACTGCGCCACCAGGGAAGCCCTGAAGTGCATATTTGGAGTCTGAATCTTAAGTGTCAAAAGTGGAGCTCTGAAATGAGTTTGAAAGTAGCTATGGGAATAATGTCAATGCAGGGGAATCCTTTTATCCTCTAAGCTATCCAATAAATTATGAGATTCCCTCCCTCCCAACCACTCTGACCAGAGCCTTTGACAGGTAAAATAATCTCCAATTAGGGATTCTAGGGAGGAAGTTGCTTTGTAATATGCAGTAACATCACTGGCTTAGCACTTCAGTTTCCTTGTTAAATATAAATAATATGTCATATTTATTTTATAGGATAATTGGAAGGACAAATGAGATAAAATATAGCAAGTGTTGAATTCAGAAGGAAATTGGAATGTAAAAACAAATCATCATGAAACAGAACAAATACTGATTTTATTATACTACAGGAAATAGTGTATCACACATGCTGTATTTGTATGAGATCTCTATCTGTACTTCAAGCATTGATCTTTATCCTCCAAACACGTATATGAAGATGTTCTGGGTCTTCCCTGGTGGTCCAGTGGGTAAGACTCCGCGCTCCCAATGCAGGGGGCCCGGGTTCCATCCCGGGTCGGAGAACTAGATCCCACATGCATGCCGCAACTAAGAGTTCGCATGCGGCAACTAAGAGTCCGGGTGCCACAATGAAGATCCCACGTGCCTCAGTGAAGACCCCGGGCAGCCTAAATAAATAAATATTAAAAAAAAGAGAAGAAAAGGAATGCATCGGAGACTGACCGGGGCTTTGAAAAATCTAAACCTTTTCCTCAAGAAAAACTCAAATGGTGCAAAGATTACATTAAGATAGCCTATTGTATTATCAAATTGTTGAGGTGTCAGGATGAAATCTGATTGACTAAACCATCTAAACTGTATGTCACCTGATTGAGCGATTGAATGAGAGCTCTGTCCATTTTCTGAATTCTCCTTTCTTTGTTAGATGATCAAGCAGAAGTTTTCTGTGCCCTCTCCTGGTTTGACTTTGAAACTGCATAACAGTGATCTTTAAACTTCATTGGGTGGGGCTTTTCTTCAGTAAATTCATGCTCTCCCTCCCCTTCCTCTTGCCTTCGAAGGCTCATTTTGAACTACAGAGAGACAGGGGGCCGCAAGAACTGTTCATCATTCACTCACCTACTAAACATTTATTATATTCGTTTTTTTTAAACAAAGCACTGCCCTTGGAGGTCAGCCAAAAGGAAGAAGCAGATATTGGAACTTAAAATTTACTAGAACAGAGCTTCGGAACCTTTTTCCTGTCACGGCACACATAGAAAATTACACAATTTTAAGAACGTAAATGGGAAAAGAATTTGAAAAAGGATAGATACATGTATATATATAACTGAAGCAGTTTGCCGTACACCTGAAACTAACACAACATTGTTAATCAACTATATTCCA
Organism: Lagenorhynchus albirostris; assembly: GCF_949774975.1. Classification (NCBI taxonomy): domain Eukaryota; kingdom Metazoa; phylum Chordata; class Mammalia; order Artiodactyla; family Delphinidae; genus Lagenorhynchus; species Lagenorhynchus albirostris. The sequence goes on from NC_083096.1 coordinate 174,375,173, forward strand.
ATATAAAATAAAAATTAAAAAAAATTACACAATTTGTATGTCCCACTGGGGTAAAGGGGAAGAAGGGGGAGGAGGGATTTAGGGGCATCTATATGGGATTTGGTAAAAAAAAAAAAATTCCATTTTCTACATATTGTATCATTATGATTTGAAAAATAAAATGAAAGTATTAGAGACAGCATTAAATATTGAGCTTATATAAAGTTTCCGAATAAAATATTTTCCAAATTTTCACTTTCTTCTGTGAATGTAACTATTTTTTCTCTTTTTTAATTTAATTTTAAAATTTTCTTTTGAATGTAACTTTTAAATATCAGGTTATGCTTAAAATGGTTACATGCAATAATGACCAGAACTTTTCAAGAAGGATCTCTTCAAGTTCTTTTTTTTGTTTTTGTTTTTTATTTTATTTATTTGGCTGCGTCAGGTCTTAGTTGTGGAACTCAGGATCTTCGTTGAGGCGTGGGGTCTTTTCGTTGTTGTGCTTGGGCTTCTCTCTAGTTGTGGCGTGCAGGTTTTCTCTCTCTAGTTGTGGCACGTGGGCTCCTGGGAACATGGGCTCTGTAGTTTTGTGGCACGCGGGCTCTCTCATTGAGGCACAAGAGCTCAGTACTTGTGGCCCGTGGGCTTAGTTGCCCCGCAGCATGTGGGATCTTAGTTCCCTGACCAGGGATCGAACCCACGTTCCCTGCATTGGCAGGTGGATTCTTTACCACTGGACCACCAGGGAAGTCCCTCTCTTCAAGTTCTTGATAGCCATGAACAATTAGAAACTCAAATAGATAATACAAATTTAAAATTTTAACATTAAAAAACATAAAAGTTAAAATATTTAAAGAGGGCTTCCCTGGTGGCGCAGTGGTTGAGAGTCCGCCTGCCAATGCAGGGGACATGGGTTCGTGCTCCGGTCCGGGAGGATCCCACATGCCGCAGAGTGGCTAAGCCCGTGAGCCATGGCCGCTGGACCTGCGTGTCCAGAGCCTGTGCTCCGCAACGGGAGAGGCCACAACAGTGAGAAGCCCGCGTACCGAAAAAAAAAAAAAATTAAAGAAATGTCTATTTTCTTTCATTAACAATTGTACAATTGAAATTTCTTGTGATAACATTAATGGATCTTGAATCCAATCAAACTCTTTTGTGTCAAGCATTTAAAAATAATGACACGGGACTTCCCTGTTGGCGCAGTGGTTATGAGTCCGCCTGCCAATGCAGGGGACATGGGTTCGAGCCCCGGTGCGGGAAGATCCCACATGCCGCGGAGCAACTAAGCCCGGAGCAACTAACCACAACTACTGAGCCCGCGCGCCTAGAGCCCGTGCTCCGCAACAAGAGAAGCCATCGCAGTGAGAAGTCCACGCACCACAATGAAGAGTAGCCCCCGCTCGCCACAACTAGAGGAAGCCCACGCACAGCAACGAAGACCCAACACAGCCATAAATAAATAAATAACAACAACAAAAATAATGACAGCTCTGACTTAAAGCACATTCCTTCAGGGGTGATATCCACCTGGTATTCACTGTTAATGGCCAGCTGGCATATGTTCTTTTTTTTTTTGGCTGCATTGGGTCTTCGTTGCTGCACACGGGCTTTCTCTAGTTGTGGTGAGTAGAGGCTACTCTTCGTTGTGGTGCGCGGGCTTCTCATTGTGATGGCTTCTCTTGTTGCAGAGCACGGGCTCTAGGCGCGCGGGCTTTAGTAGTTGTGGCATGCAGGCTCAGTAGTTGTGGCTCGCGGGCTCTAGAGCGCAGGCTCAGCAGTTGTGGTGCACGGGCTTAGTTGCTCTGCGGCATGTGGCATCTTCCCGGACCAGGGCTCGAACCTGTGTCCCCTGCGCTGGCAGGCAGATTCTTAACAACTGTGCCACCAGGAGAGCCCCTGGCATCTGTTCTGATTGGTCAATATCTGTTCCGGCTCAGATGTTAAATATTTTTAATGTCACCCTGCCCATAAGCATTGTTAAAGCAGTCACACCCTGAAGTTAGCTTGGACACCAGGCCAAAATGGACAGAAATATCTGATACTATGTGAAGACAGATTTGGGTCAGCCATCTGGGGCTGCTCTGGCCAGAGCCCTCCAACCAGTGTCCTCGCCCCTCCAGCCCTGACCAGCTGCATCTCGGGTTGCTGCTGCTTCCCCTTAGCCCCTGGAACTCACTTCCTCTAGCAGGGCCCTGGACGTTTGTCTGTAACGTGCAGCGGTGCACTCTGCAGCTGGCCTCTGAAGTTGATGGCCAGGTGGTAACACATGGCAAGCAGCAAATGCTGCTGATCCTTCTGCCTACTTATCAATGGATGGTTTACAGTGCTTTCACAGTGGACCTCATTTAACCCCCATAAGAACCACCAGTAAAGATTATCATCCCATTTTACAGAGTAGGAAATAGGTTCAAAAGGGTGAGTTGCTCAGATTGACATGTTAGGTCCACCCTTCCCTGACTGGGGTGCCTTAAGGATGTACACATTGGTGGGCTAGGTTAAATGATGAGTTATTGGAGTGACAGATTTACTTGAAAGTTTTTGGGTAAGCTGTTTTTTTTTTTGGGCTGTGCCACACAGCTTACAGGATCTCAGTTCCCTGACTACTAAGCCACCAGGGAACTCCCTAGGGAAATTTTTTTTTTTTTTTGCGGTACGCAGGCCTCTCGCTGCTGTGGCCTCTCCCTTTGCGGAGCACAGGCTCCGGACGCGCAGGCTCAGCGGCCATGGCTCACAGGCCCAGCCGCTCCGTGGCATGTGGGATCCTCCCGGACCGGGGCACGAACACGTGTCCCCTACCTCGGCAGGCGGACTCTCAACCACTGCGCCACCAGAGAAACCCCCCCAGGGAAATTTTAACTGGTAAATTATATAGGTGTTTCTTTGTTTGTTTTTGTCTTGTTTTGTTTTGTTTTGGCCGGCGTTGCACGGGATGCGGGATCTCAGTACTCCGACCAGGGATTGAACCCATGCCCCCTGTAGTGCAAGCTCGGAGTCCTAACCACTGGACCGCCAGGGAATCCCTTAACTGGTAAATAATATAAAATATTTGGAAATTCTGCCAACAATGATTGAGATTCACTGATAGTGGACCCAAGATTTAAGTTGTTTCTTTAAAAAAAAAAAAATTATTATTTATTTATTTTGGCTGCTCCGCGTCTTAGTTGCCACACATGGGATCTTTGTTGCAGCATGCAGACTTCTTAGTTGCGTCATGCATGCGGGATCTATCTCCCCGACCAGGGAACGAGCCCGGGCCTCCTGCACTGGGAGCGTGGAGTCTTACCCACTGGCCCACCAGGGAAGTCCCAAGATTTAAGTTGCTTCTGATTCCAGATCCCAATTTATCCCAGGTAGAAAAGTGTTAAGGTTTTATGAGAGTTACAGAGAGAGTCGTGTAAGCACGGGTTTCAGCTGAACATTGGGCATGTGGAGATGGGAGCTAGGGAGAGAGCATTCCAGCAAAGGAAAGGAGGCAAGAAAGTGGGGCTGTGTAAGGTGAACAATGGCTGGAGAGATAAGGGCGTGAAGATGCATAACTGGAAATACGATTAGAAAGTGGATTGGCTTCAGGAAGCTTTATCTGGCAGGAAAGTCTATGTGATACTAGCTGTGGTGAGACCAATTGGAAAGCTAGAGGTGGGAAGGCTTGAACCAGAGTAGCCGTGGAGAGCTTTCACATGGGAAACCATCACGACTTACCAAAGGATGGTGGGGGAGAGGGGCAGGATCAAAGAGAGGGACGTGGGAAGTTGCTGGCTGAACTTGTAGCCCACCTGAGGTGTTGTCAAAACATCCAGGTAGGGCTTCCCTGGTGGCGCAGTGGTTGAGAGTTCGCCTGCCGACACAGGGGACACAGGTTCATGTCCCGGTCCGGGAGGATCCCACATGCCACGGAGCGGCTGGGCCCGTGGGCCATGGCCGCTGGGTCTGCGCGTCCGGAGCCTGTGCTCCGCAACGGGAGGGGCCGCGGCGGTGAGAGGCCCGTGTACCGGAAAAACAAAAAAAACATCCAGGTAGGGAGTTAGCAAATGGGTGACTGGAGCCCAGGGCTGGGATATGGGTTGTGAGTTATCTGCCTCTAGGTGAAAATGGTTACCTTGCTATTGGAAGAGACTGCCATCAGAGAAGGGGCCATCGGAGAGCAGGGGCACAGCTGGTCAAAGAAGCCACCTGCGGAAAATTGAAAGGAAGGGCGTGTTCGGCAGCAGCGAATGATGAAGAGGAAGGTTGGAGCTGCTGTCACATAGTGCCTGGCACATAATAGGCACGCAAATACCTGTGAGAAGAATGAAAGGAAAAAAAGACAGTAAGAAAATGATACATTCAGGACAAACCATATGAAAGAAATAGTGGTAGAATCTAGGCATAAGGGTGTTAAACTAGTAAGGACCTACTGTACAACACAGAAAACTCTACTCGTCTGTAATGATCTATATGGGAAAAGAAGATAAAAAAGAGTGGATAGATGTATAGGTATAACTGATTCACTTTGCTGTACACCTGAAATGAACACAACGTTGTACATTAACTAGACTCCAATAAAAATTAATTAAAAACTAAAAAGGTGTGAAGGGAATAACCAAGAGATTCTTGCATTTGCTCCAGAAAATGGCAGGGACCTGCTCGGCAGCCTGTGGCCACACTGAGTACCTCTTATTGATCTTCAGGAGACTTTGCCTCACCCTGCAGGGTGGTGTGAGTTAATGTGTGATTTTATATAAAGGGACAAATTTAATGCAAACTCGGGCCTTTCCCATTCAATCTCAAGTTCTAGAGATTAAAAAATATATAATACCACAAAATGGCTCCCATAACTGCATTACAGATCACTTCTCCCCCCCCCCCCAGGGATAAAGAGGACTGCACATGTGGGCTCGCTTCTAAGTCCTTTTTAAAAAAGGTTAGTTTAGAAAGACTCTGCTTCCTGAGACTCCCACCCAGATATTTCTTGGTACATTACTTTTTAAACAGTGCTCCAATTTCTCTCACTTAGAGAAAGGTCTTTCCTCTTCAAATCTTTCAGGTTTTTGTGGGATCTTAGTTCCCCAACCAGGGATCGAACACGAGTCCCCTGCAGTGGAAGCCTAAAGTCTTAACCGCTGGACTGCCAGGGAAGTTGCATTAGGTGTTACTCTGGGAGAAGGAGCTGCCAAGGGCCTGATTTCGGTGCGGAGGGACCCACCTGGGCCAGTGCGGTGGACGTCGGTAGGGAGTCCCGGGCCTGGCTCTAGTTACGAAAGGAACTAGAGGCCGAAGTCCAGGAGGGTGTGCAGGGAGAGAGCGGCCCGATCCCTGGGCCGCTCCCCGCCCGTGATCTCCAGGCGCCCCTGCCCTTTGAGCCCGGGGCGTCTCGGGCGCTGGCACAGTCGCCCCGGCCGCTGCGGGGACCAGCGGGGCGAGCGGGATGCTGCGGCTGCTGGCGTCCGGCTGCGCCCGGGGCCCGGGGGGCGGCGGGGGCGCGCGGGGGCTGGTTCTCGGGGGTCGCGTGCGTCCTGCGGCGGGGCTCTGCGATCCCGGCAGCAGCCAGAGCCGCCAGGCCTCCGACGCCTCCCGGAACCAACCTCCCAGCTCCGAGTTCGTGGCTCGGTCGGTGGGCATCTGCTCCATGATGCGGCTGCCCGTGCAGGCCTCCCCCGAGGGGCTGGATGCCGCCTTCATCGGGGTGCCGCTGGACATTGGGACCTCCAACCGGCCCGGGGCGAGGTAAGCCCCGAAGGACTCAGGGACACGTGTTGGGACAGCCTGGCGGCCACTGCGCACACAAAACTCATGGAGAGGCGCTTTCCCTCACCCAGGGTCGAGTTGGAAGCCAGTGCCTGGCTCCAAAGTGCCCCAATCCTTTGAGAGACAGCTGGTTTCCCTCAAGCAACCCTGAGGGCTCAGCCGTGGCATCCATTGGTAAAGAAAGGGGGTTTAAGGACTAAGCCTTCTCCCTGCCCCGTTCCCTGGCCTAGCTGGATGGTGGCTGTGGGTACCCCGGTTTACAGAAGCAGGGGACATTAAGTTTGAGAACAGAAGCTGGTTGCCCTTCCCCAAACCTCTAGATGTCACGTGACTCAAGAATTTGCTCCAAATAAGGCCATTTTTTCTTCTGTTTTTGGTCGCGCAGCCTGCGGGGATCTTAGTTCCCCCACCAGGGATCACCGCATGCCCCCTGCAGTGGAGATGCGGAGTCTTAACCACTAAACCGCCAGGGAAGGCCCCCAAATAAGGCAGTTTTCCTAAGATCAAGTTAGAGAAAGTGAAATCGATTTTTCTAACTATTGAACATCAGCTATTTACGATTCCGCAGCAACAGTTTAGGAAATTGAGGCTCAGGGAGATTAAGAAATTATCTAATGCCATTTAGTAAATTGGTGATTGGTGGGCTTCTAAGTCTGTACCTTTAATCTCTTCACTATATAGGCTAGATCAGTGGTCCTCAACGTGTGTGTGACATTTTCCCCCCAGGGGACATTTGGCAGAGTCTGGAGGCATTTTTGGTTATCACAACGTGGGGGAAGGGCTGCTACTGGCATCTAGTGGGTAAAGACCAGGGTTGCTGCTAAACGTCCTGCAATGTATAGGATGACCCCTACCCCCTGCAGCAAAGATTCAGCCAGCCCCAGCACAGAGCCTGGGAAGCCCTGGCCTAGGCAGAGCCTCTGAACCTTTAGGGATGGCTCACAGGCTGATTCTTTCTCCTCCAGATTTGGACCCCGAAGGATCCGTGAAGAATCAGTGCTGCTTCGGACAGCCAACCCTAGCACAGGAGCCCTCCCCTTCCAGTCCCTCATGGTTGCAGACCTAGGCGACGTGAATGTCAATCTTTATAACCTTCAGGACAGCTGCCGCCTAATTCGAGAGGCCTATCAGAAGATTGTAGCAGCTGGCTGTATTCCTCTGACCTTGGGTAATGGCATCTGTAAGGGAGAGGGTAGTTCTCTGAGCTCAGGGTCTATTTATCATGAGCTGGAGTACGGTTACTTCTCCAGGGGGAGCCACTGGCAATATGGAGACAGTAGGAAAGGGAACATTTTTAGTTCATTTATTTTAATCCCTGGGGAGAGGATATTTACATTTTTGGACTAACGTGACTGACAGGGATGGACCAGGGTGAAGCAAGTGAGGCACTCACCTTGGTGCAAAATTTAAGGGGTGCCAAAAAGTCAGCAATACATATTACTGACTTCCCTTTCTTTTTGCCTCAGGTTCCAGTATGGCTCAGAACAGCACAGTTGCTGATCCTATCTTTATTTAGAGTTTATCATGGGGGACTTCCCTGGTAGCGCAGTGGTTAAGAATCCGCCTGCCAATGCAGGGGACGTGGGTTCAAGCCCTGGTCTGGGAAGATCCCACATGCTGCGGAGCAACTAAGCCCATGTGCCACAACTCCTGAGCCTGCGTGCCTAGAGTCCATGCTCTGCAACAAGAGAAGCCACTGCAGTGAGAAGCCTGCGCGCCGCAAGGAAGAGTAGCCCCCGCTCACCGCAGCTAGAGAAAGCCCGTGCATAGCAAGGAAGACCCAACGCAGCCAAAAATAAAAATAAAAAAAAGGGACTTCCCTGGTGGCGCAGTTCCCTGGGACTACCCAACGCAGCCAAAAATAAAATAAAATAAATTTATAAAAAAGAAAAATAAATAAATAAAATAAAGTAGCGTGGGCTTCTCATTGCGGTGGCTTCTCTTGTTGTGGAGCACGGGCTCTAGGCACACGGGCTCAGTAGTTGCAGCATGCGGGCTCTGAGGCACACGGGCTTCAGTAGTTGTGGCTCTCGGGCCTAGTTGCTCTGCGGCATGTGGGATCTTCCCAGACCAGGGCTCGAACCTGTGTCCCCTGCATTGGCAGGCGGATTCTTAACCACTGCACCACCAGGGAAGTTCCTATCATGGATCCTTTTTTTTTTTTGCATTGATTTTGATTTTTTAAACTATTACATTAAAATAATATTTATCTTGATTACTTAGTTTTTTTTTTTGTTGTTTTGGCCACACAGCTTGCAGGATCTTCGTTTGTCCCCTGGCCAGGGATGGGACCCAGGTCCCCTGCAGTGTAAGCGCAGAGTCCTAATCGCTGGACTGCCAGGGAATTCCCCAATCACTGAGTTTTTTTTTTTTTTTTTGGTGTCCCTTCAATTTTGCATCCGGCAAGTGCCTCTATCCACCTCACCTTGTCCCAGCCCTTGATGCCAGGCCCGAGGAGGCTGCCAGCAGGGGCTTAGTTGTGACTTCTTAAGTATTCAAGGACGTTGTTTCAATGACTTTATTTGAGAGAACTGCAAGGGGGTCTTTTCCTCTCGTCAGGGTCTATGTCAATCTATAGAGCAGCTTTCCTCTTACCCTCCCCCACCCTGCCCCACTCTCACTGTAGCAGTTCTTTCTCTTCCTGTTCACCAATAGTCAAAATAGTACCTTTTTCTAAATATCCAAATTTATTTTTGCCAAATGAGAGGGCCCAGCCCGCAGAGCATAGTGGTAAGGAGTGGGGTTTCTGGCTGACGTGGTTTGAAATCTCAGCTCCACCTCTCACTAGCTCTTGATGTTTCATTTCCTTATCTGTAATATGGGAATAAAAATACCACCACCTACCTTCTTATATTGTGTCAGGGGCATATAACAAAAGTGCATATAAAGTGCCCAACTTTGTGACTGGCATGTTTTCAGCTTCCATAAATATAGCTGTTGTTGTTATTAATAATCATCAATGGTAATACTTTTCTAGGCCTGTGCTGTCCATTATGGTAGCCCCATGCCACATGTGGCTATTTAAATGAATTACAATTAAATAAAATAAAAAATGCAATTCTTCAGTTGCGTGAGCCACATTTCAATAGCCAATGGCTAGTGACCACCATGTTGGCCAGTGCAGATACAGGACATGCGTGTCACTGCAGGAAGTTCAACTGGACAGAGCTGGTCCGAGCATTTTCCCTATAAGCCTTAATTTAATTTCCTCTTTTAAATGACAATATAATGTCAAACATTTAGTGGTCATTTCTCCACCACTGAACAAGATCATATTTTAGCTGGGGTTATAGTTCTTCCAGTCTAATCGAAAGGGTGGCAGAATTGGGCAGATTAAAGATCGTTCTAGGTGATACATGGTCTTCGAATCTTATCCACGTTCCAGATGTTTTCTTCTTTTTTGTCTCCTTGAAGGTGGAGATCACACAATCACCTATCCTATATTGCAAGCGATGGCAGAAAAGTAAGTCCCAAAGGCCGGAGCTGGGGAATGAGTTGCTTTCTGCTAGATGGCGTCAGGTGACCTCTGCTGCCTCAGGTTATTGGGGACGATAGGAAATTCCCCACTGAGTTGCTTCTGTGGATCAAAATTAAGGTCAAGCTCCAGGTGTGTCTGTCAGTCACCAGATGGGAGCCCAGACAATTTATTATTAACACCCTGGCCGCCCGCCCTTGCCCTAGATCTGCCCTGGTATGCAGCCTCAGCATTTGCCTCTGTTTTTGGAAGATGAGCCCCTAGTGAAATACACAACCCGTTAACTTCAGTTTCTGTTTTGCTTCAGAGGCCAAATACAAATACTGACAGGCACAATGGTGTTGCTTGCTGAGGAGAGGCCCTGTTTTTTCCTGAAAGGGCCCCTTTCCCAGAGGATGAGAAGATGGATTTTTCCAGTAGTGAAAATCTAGCAGGGATTGACTAATTTTGGTTAGTTAGTCTGAGAAATAGACAGATGGGCCAAGGTGGTGAGCTCCAGAATTCATATAGAGGAAAGCTATGTGGGTGGCATTCTGGTTGGAGGTGGGTGGGTGGGTACAAGGCTTTTCTGGAAGCTGTGTTTGCCTGGCACTGATTTGGATTGTCTGTTTTTTTGGGGCGGCTGGCAGGGTTGATGGGGATTATAGAGAGAGAGCTGAGTAGAAGCTGCTTCTTGGTTACCGCAGTTGGAGAAAGGGTGGTGCTGATTAGTTGAGCCTTCAGACGAGCTCACCTGAGCCGCCACCCTTTACTTGCATCCTCCCAGCCCTCTCCATCTGTAAGTGAAGAAAATTCTGGGTGATAGGTAGGGAGTGTCAGCTGAAGCACGTGACTATCTTCTGCGTGACTTCTCTGGGCTTATTGTCCTTCTGAGAAGCGAAGTGGTTTGAAGACAGAAACCAGTTGCAAGGCTGGTAACTGATGCCAGGTCCCCCCTCCACGGCTATGAATCGTCATCAAGTTTTGGCGGCCTGGAGGGTGGTGGTGTTCAGGCCCCACTGGGAGGCCTGGCTTCTGAGCCGCCCTGTTGTCATCAGGCATGGACCTATGGGGCTGGTGCACGTGGATGCACACATGGACGTGGCGGACAAGGCCCTGGGTGAGAAGCTCTATCACGGGACGCCCTTCCGCCGTTGCGTGGACGAGGGACTCCTGGACTGTAAGCGCGTGGTACAGATCGGCATCCGGGGCTCTTCCATGACCTTGGATACTTACAGATACAGCCGGAGCCAGGTGACAGGCTGAAAGCCCCTCCCTCTGTCCCCGGCCCCAGAGTGCCTTCCTCTCCATTGCCCACTCAGTGGAGGCAATGGATTCAAAGGGACTTTGCTAATCAAGCTCAAAGTGGGGACAGAAGGGTGAGTTTGCGTCATGTGGAGCAGATAGGAGCGGGGATGATAGTTCACGAGGCAAAGGAGGCCTCATCGCTGGGGAGGGGGACAAGCAGAAACAAACCAGGCCCTTGGATGCTGCTGGCTTGGAAAAGAGTGGAGGAGGTCCAGACCCAAGGCGATGGGTCTGATATGGGGATGATAGTTCCCTCCTCGTGGATATTGGGGGTCAACTTTGAGGTGCACATAAGCTGAGCACGGGGTAGGCCTATAGGAAATGCCCAGTAAATGCTGCCAGGCCCAAGTGTCAACTTTCTGCTCTTCAATTCTTTCTCAGGGCTTCCGGGTGGTCCTGGCTGAAGACTGCTGGATGAAGTCGCTGGTTCCTCTGATGGGAAAAGTGAGGCAGCAGATGGGAGTCAGACCCATTTATATAAGCTTTGATATCGACGGCTTGGACCCCGCCTATGCCCCAGGGACAGGGACACCCGAAATTGCTGGTCTCACCCCTAGTCAGGTAAGGAGGCTCCACCAGTGACACTTCCTGTGGGTGAGGACACTTAGCTCCCCACTTTCCTGGGACCTGAACTGAGTCTTTAGAAATCAGGATGGGCTTTTAAAATCAGAGCACCTGGGCCTTTATTGTGCTCAGGGCTGATCACAGGTTTGGATTCTCCCTTATTGATGAGTGACAGATTTTGGCAAGGGCCCTCATTTCTTATCTGGGATATAATAGTCCGTTATTTGGTCTTTCTGCCTCTGGTCCACCTGTTCATGGGGACAATACTGTAGTGCCCCCTGTTCAGACACCAAACTTACCTTTTTGGGGTTAAATTTTAAAGGTATGCACAGTGGGATTAACACCTCCTAGGGTAGTTCAAGAGTTTTAGAAACCCCCAAAGAAAGCTCCCATGGTATGCTGAGCATAGCACAGGGAGGCAGAACTGGAGGGTGGCTCTACCTAGAAGGAAAGCTCCAGGGGTGGACCTTTGTTCTGTTCACTACTCTCCGAGCCGAGGAGAGTGTCTGACATATAAGTAGGAGGTACTCACAGATACTGGAGTAAATGAATGAAGACTGCTTGAACTAATCAACTATCTTCTATCCTCTCAGAAAGGAGGTTGGTCATAACAGCCTCTCTAAAACCTTTCCCAGTTCCCGTCAGTTTTCTAGAACACACTCCTCATTCCTCGGCTTCGCATCCTTCCTGCTTTTCACCTGCAGAACGGAAGCAAAGTGATGCTCTTCCTGCCACGCCCCTCACTCATCCTACCTCCGGCCACGTCTGACTACTAGTACTTCTTCCGTCTTGGCGCCTTTGCATGTGTCTTTCCCTCTCCCTGGGCTGCCCTCTCCCTACTCCTCTGCTTGGTCAGTTCCTTGAGCTAAGTGTTTCCACCTTGGAGGAGCCTTCCCCAGCCTCTTCAGGCTGCGACACGTGTTCAGACTATTCCTGAAGCCCTTCATGCTGGCATTGAAGTGATTGGTTTGTCTCTGTGATCCCACCAGGGTGCCTGGTGGTCAATGAATGTTTATTGAGGGAAAGCGACAGTTCCAAGTCGAAGGGCAGGACCTTGTTGGGAGAAATCCATGGAGGCCTCTACTGGTTGCTTTCTGTTGTCAATGATTACCTCTCTGGACAACTCAAGCTTCATCTTGGACAGGCTCTGGAGATCATCCGGGGTTGTCAAGGACTGAACGTGGTGGGTTGTGATCTTGTGGAGGTTTCACCGCCGTACGATCCTTCTGGTGAGTAAGGGAGACAAATGTGATCCGTAGGCAGCGGCTAGTTTATTTATTTTTTTATTATATTTTTTATTTTTGGCTGCGTTGGGTCTTCGTTGCATGCGGGCTTTCTCTAGTTGCGGTGAGCGGGGGCTACTCCTCGTTGCGGTGTGTGGGCTTCTCACTGCAGTGGCTTCTCTTGTTGCAGAGCACTGGCTCTAGGCGCGTGGGCTTCAGTAGTTGCAGCACATGGGCTCAGTAGTTGTGGCTCACGGGCTCCAGAGCGCAGGCTCAGTAGTTGTGGCGCACGGGCTTAGTTGCTCCGCGGCATGTGGGATCTTCCCGGACCAGGGCTTGAACCTGTGTCTCCTGCCTTGGCAGGCGGATTTTTTTTTTTTTTGCGGTACGCGGGCCTCTCACTGTCGCAGCCTCTCCCGTTGCGGAGCACAGGCTCCAGACGCGCAGGCTCAGCGGCCATGGCTCACGGGCTCAGCCGCTCCGCGGCATGTGGGATCCTCCCGGACCAGGGCACGAACCCGTGTCCCCTGCATCGGCAGGCGGACTCCCAACCACTGCACCACCAGGGAAGCCCGGCAGGCGGATTCTTAACCACTGCGCCACCAGGGAAGTCCCAGCGGCTAGTTTAAATTGTATTAATCTAGTTAATAAGTAGATGGATGGGTCCCTTTATGTAACTCGGGAACTGGCTGAGTATGTCCTACAGTGAAGAAAATAAACCTATTACTGTACACCATACAGATGTGAGCTAATGAACCCTAACAAAACCCCTGGGAGGCGGCTAAGGATTGTTAGCTGGCCCACCCGTCAGCAGAAGAGAGAGAAACCAGCGTGTAGTTCAGCGATAGGGCTGCCCAGTGCCATCTGCCTTGGATATTTCATTGAAAAGTGAATTCTCAAGGCATAAATGGTATTTATTAATATTGATAAAGTGGGGGAGTTAGCTGGTTTAGGAGAGAGATTCAAAGCCAATGCCATCCCAATAATTTTAATCTAGAAAAACTTACAGGGTTAGGCCTGTTAGCCTTAGAGGATAGATAGTAAATACGATACACACCAATATGATAGGTTTTCCTTTGGGGGAAATCTGTTCTCAGAGTAAACAGAGAGCCTTCTGAATTTTAAAATACCTTTTCTGAATGATGCTTGATAGAGAGAACGCCGGGGAAAGCATGTCCACGGGGCAGTGGGGAACCGCAGAGGAGCGCGCAAGGCAGGACTCTGGGAAAGGAAGCACAAAGGGACAAAGGCTGAGGAGCCCGAGGGGCTCGGCCTCAGGAGGCGGTCTGTGTGGTGTTCACGCTTGGGTTTTTCACTGCTTTGTAGGAAACACAGCCCTCGTGGCGGCTAACCTGCTGTTTGAGATGCTGTGTGTTCTCCCCAAAGTGACAGTCGCCTGAATGTTGTGCTACGATGTTCAAGATAAAACAAGAGCTTACCTGGATGACAAATTCTCCAGAACTTATGTGCAAGCAATCTGAGTACTAAAGAGTTTATGCCAATAAAACGTTCTGCTAAAAGTGTCATTGGTGGCTCTACAATCAGGGCTTACAGTAGAACTCTAATCCAAACAGCTAATATTCCTAAGGTGTTTGAATTAACTTAAAAAAAAATGCACTTGTGCTTTTTTTATTTTTTCCTTTGATGAATGATGATGGAGGATAAAGGGGAAAGGGATGGAGAATTTAGTTTATCTATAATCTGGAGGAATGAGATGAAAAAACCCTATGAAATAATACTGTAGAAAAACATTCCATATTTCTATAGTATCTTCCTTTAAAATACAGCCCCTACGCTGAGGAGCATCTTGGTTTTAGGACCATCGTGAACACAGAAAAAGTTTGAAAGAAAAAAATAACAGGCAGATCCTAATAAAGAAACTTCCCACTCAAAAGCCCAGGAAGATGCAGGAATGTCTTCAAAACCAGGTGACATCAGCTGGCTCTTAGTGGCCTTGCCTTAACCCGCTCCCCCTGAGCCTGTTTTGCATTATCTTCTCTTCAAGCTGACCCACCCTCTATGACAGCAATTCCCCAAATCTGCAGTGGAGGCGTGATGACCTTAAGCATGTGTTGAGTTACATGCGAATTCAGTTTTGTTGATAATGTGTCCATGGTCAAATCGTCATCTCGTGACATAAGAGCTACCCATAATCATCACACATTAAAATAGTTTATTTCTGTTTCCAGTCTGTAATATTCTTAAAACAAAATAACATCAGCTTCAGTGCCTGTTCACAATACAAAACAAAAACAACATAAAAAAGACACCATTTGCCAAATAAGTTATTTGTTCCTAAGAGTATCAAAAGTGCAAAATATTCACCTTCTTTTCAGGTCTGTCTCGAAAGCATCATCATCCTCCTTGACAAACTGAACAGATTCGGCAGCAGACACGCTGCGTTTGTTTCAAGGGACAATGTCAGGTATTTGGACATGACCAGCGTTTCAGCTGTAAAGAATGTTTTGCATCAGCTTTTCAAGAATTTTACTTAGAAAAAAATGTTTGAGTGTTTGCTCCTAATCCCTTTCCCCAAACAATGCAAATCACTTAAAACACATTCAGATCCCACTTCTTTTTATAGCAGGAAAACATTTACGTACTGAATAAGGAGGGAATCAACCTATTATTTGAAACCACAACCAAGTTTTCATGGTCAATAAGCGATGGCAGCAAGCCTGTGGTGCCCAATGGGAGTTAGGGCAGGCCTGCTCGCTGACATGTTGCCTAGCTGGAGGTGATGAACTCGGTGTTAGACAGATTGTGCCACCGACACCTGGGCTGATAAAAAATTTTTTAAAAAATGGGTGCATATATCTACAAAGGCTTGTTTTAGGCCAGTTGTTGTCCTCATCTGCTAAACATGATGCAGAGTCTGTATCAATCAGAAAAACCTACCTCTGAAAACATCAACGTTGTCAGTTTCAAGACACTCGAAGACTAGGAAGTTAACTTAGAGCCAAAATTGGGTCTGTGTGATTACACATGTAAGATAAATGGTAGCACTGGCTGACCAGGACAGTGGCTCATACATTTGACAGAAAAGTAAACAAATTCATGGAAATGACATTCAGGAGGAAAGGCTTGGGTGGTCAAGGGTAAAGGTCAGTTTAAAAGCTTCCCAGTTTCCTCTTGGGGGGCATAGATAGCTACCAGCCCCCAAACGGAT
Organism: Lagenorhynchus albirostris; assembly: GCF_949774975.1. Taxonomy (NCBI): domain Eukaryota; kingdom Metazoa; phylum Chordata; class Mammalia; order Artiodactyla; family Delphinidae; genus Lagenorhynchus; species Lagenorhynchus albirostris. The sequence continues at coordinate 174,390,597 of NC_083096.1, forward strand.
CTGCAGATGATGTTTTTTGGATTGAAATATTTCCTAGGAACGTTTTCACTATTATCACTTTCCTTTCTTTATACAAATGAAAGGTGCAGCTGTCTGAAGGTGCTTTTTATTTTAATGATACAATTTTTTTTTTTTTTTTTTGCGGTACGCGGGCCTCTCACTGCTGTGGCCTCTCCCGTTGTGGAGCACAGGCTCCAGACGCGCAGGCTCAGCGGCCATGGCTCATGGGCCCAGCCGCTCCATGGCATGTGGGATCTTCCCAGACCGGGGCACGAACCCGCGTCCCCTGCATCGGCAGGCGGACTCTCAACCACTGCACCACCAGGGAAGCCCACAATTTTTTAAAGTGAACGAATCTGGGGTGTTTTTGGTTTTCAGAAATTAAGGTCAGGAATCCCATTAGTACCAGAAATTAAAAAAATAAAAACCTACCACTGAACCAAAACACTACTCGTATAAGCAACTTGGCCACAAGAGATGCAGAAAATAATTTTGAGGACTTGGTGCATCACAGAGCCAAAAATGAATTCCTTGATCAGTTCTACCTGGGCCAGATGCCATGAGACATGGCAATAAGAATAAACACCCACTTTTAGAGGATCATGTGGAAAAATAAAGCCTGGCAGTGATTTATTTTTTAAAATAAAGCTATAGATTCCATGAAAACTAGGGATTTCTGGGCTCAAATAATTTGTTACTTGCCACTGCAGCTCAATCCAAATGGCTTAGTTTAAAGCAATTACGATTAAAGAAAATATTAACCTATTTTGTCCCATCACTGATTTTGACCCTTCACTTTACAAAAAGGCAACTTGTTTTGACATTTGAACTCTTTGAGGGTGTCCAAACTCCACTGGTGGTGTGCTCTAAAAAGAAAAGGTAAGCTCTCTTAACTGGCTGGTAGGGCCCCGCCTGGGGTCCATCGTTCACTGGAGCTCAGCGAGCTGGGGTGCTGATGACAGGTCTGACCCTGTTACTGGTGAAGCAGTTGTAACTTAAGAGTGAAAACAATTAAGATGAGACATCAAAATATAGGCCAGAAGCTCGAAGTGAGCAAAACGGAAGCCTAGAACGTGTCTTGGCTCACTTGTCACCAAAGAGGACTTGAAGATACAGCACTTTTGGGGTAACAGTATTCAAAATACAATTGCTGAGAAATTTTAAGTTCCTTGATACAAAGATATGTCTGATAGTTTACTAAAGAGACATCACTGTAGGGAAGAGGTTCCTTGAGCCTGACTCACGGCAGGAATAACGTGTCGTCAGTTTAACATCTACTGGCTTATAGCAGCTTACCTCTACGTTCAGAGAGCAAGATTACAAGTTATGGCTCCTAATATCCACACCCTAAAACTGACAGAGGCAGAAAGGCATCTGAAAACATACAGGTAAATGGCTCAAGGTCATTACAGTACTTCTTGCCACGCGGATCCCTCCCCGGCTACTCTTAGTGTTTGGGAGGGGGCCGATGGGATGCTCAAGAAGGCATCGCTCAGGCACTGCCCAGCCCTCCCTTCTCTAGTCTCGGGAAGAAAACCAAACATACGTGCAGAAACCCCCACGCAGTCCTAACCTTTTAAAACCGTGGCTGACAAGCTGTTGTAGGAGGATACCCCCCAAATATACTTTTAGCCATTTACTACCAAAAACACCACTAATGTAAGATCGCTTGGAACTAGGCCTCTTTTGAGACACAGGGCCCAGAAGCTGCGGTGGCTCGTCCCACCGTTACAGCATGCACCGCGGCAGAAGCACGGCCGAGGCGGGGCAGGGGACAGATGGCCCGACTGGTACACCAGGCTCGCGAGGCCCCCCCAGGCTCTGCTGCGGGTCCAGCCCTGTGCTTGTCCCACAGCACAGAGACAGGACAGCGGAGGTGGGGGCGAGCACGGGGCGGGGCGACAAAGGAAGAGGTAATGAGCAGTCTATTTTAAATAGTGTGGCATTCAAATGAGGAAAAAAGACCTAAAGGAAAGTATTCAGATCTGGGGAATTCAGCGTTTGGTGTTTTTCACTCCTAGGTTAGAACAGGACAAAGGAAAGATTCTTCTAGCCACTGTTCTGGAAGAATAATCTAAAATCTATACTCTGCCCATTGTGATAGTTTGAGTCCTGAAAATACCTGTTCACAGGGGCCTGTTAAAAAGTCTGAAGAGTTCGAGCCTCTTTTAGAAATTCTCAGTCTAGTTCAGGCCATGACGGGATATAAAACCTCTGTAAGGAGCCTTCCAGCAGCCGTTCCATCCATAAGGACAACTTGCTCAATTTTCCTTTGATGGGCCTGGATCCAAGGCCAGAAGATTTCCCTCGAGATTCACCCAGATGGAGGGAAGAGTCAAGGTCACTGCACGACCCCATGGCTTCCTCCTCTTCGACTGTTTTTTGGGGCTTGAAGAGGCAGAAGTATTTCTTGTGGCCATTCAGAGCCAGTACATAGCCCGTGTAGTCGCGTTCCATGAAATGCTTGTCGTATTGGTTTGGGATCGGGGCCACATCTTGAGCAAATTCTAGTAAGTATTCCAGCCATTCTCTGTGTTTATCTAGACTCAGGAAGGAAAAGTGCAGGCAGCTGCTCCTGTAGGAAGGACAGAAGGAGGATTTAGGGTGTTTCCCGACACATTTAGTCGCAGGGAACACAAGGACATCAGTCAGATTTTAAATAATAGGAAAAGGCTTTGTGCTGGGTGGGGCCTGAATACAGAAGAAACGAAGGATTTCTGCGGGACCTGGAGGGCTTCTACAATGGCGGCAAGAGCCCCTCATCCATTTCCTGTCCCTTGCTGGGCGTCACTCACATCACTCTCGGTGTCTGGCTTCAGGAAAAGGCACAAGAGCTAGAGAAGAGAGTTTCCTGAAAGGGCTCAGGGAAGACTGAGTTCAAGCTCTTCTGTTCAGAACCAACAGTCAAGGGGAAGAAAGGTCCCCACACGATGGCTTAGAGGTCTGGGTTGGAAAGGTCACAGCCAGCATCATGCTGCACGGAAAAAGCCCCCGCAGCTCCCTCCTTACCCAAGTGTGCAGGCTCTCCCCCTCCTGCTTCCACAGCCCCTGCCCTCTCTCACGTGCACACAGGAGCTCACCCAGTGAACGTGTAGACCTCCAAAGCGAACTTCTGCAGCAGGCTGGTCTTGGTGGAATTTGACAGGATGAGGACCACGTTCATGTGGCCTGGCCTCAGGCGTACCAAGTTACTGGTGTATGTTACATCTGTGAGCTCGGTCACCTCCACAAAGCCTTTTTTAGGAATCTTGCTGTGGAGAAAAACTGAGGAATTAACATCTTGTAGGATAAGGGAATGCCACGACTTTTAAAAGGAACAAGTGGAAGAAAATGATACGTTCTAACCAGACTAGATATGTTATTTATTAGTCTCGAGCCTGGCGCATGGGCAGGGCGGGACTGACCCCCGTCTGGTTATCCCGGGACCGTAAGGAGCCTTGCCGGGGCCGCCGTGCAGTTGGTGCAGAAGCGGCTTTAGGACAGGATGAAGGCCGTCAACACAGTTATGGTGACGCACCGTTCTCTGCTTCTGGCTCATCTAGCATCTCCCTGACATGCTTCTTTGCTTGCTTCCCGCCTTCATGATTAAATCTGGGATTGAGAAACTCAGGGTACTGAGGAGAAGATAACTAGTCCTGCGTCTGAACGCCTAGGCAGTCTCAGTCAGCGCTCGTCAGCTGCGACTCTTGCCTAAATCCACATCTCTCACAAGGGGGGGAGCCAGGGCTCTGAGCTGTACTAGCCCCTCGGACGCTGCTTATCAGACCCCGCGGCGCGCGGGGCTGCTGCTGAGGGCGAGGTGCTGGTGTTTGGTTAGGGCGACCTGCTGGGCTCCTTGGTGAAGCTTGGCTCTGTCCTCCCGGTCTTCTCGTGGGCTTCCTCTTTGTCTGGAGGGCTTGACTCTCGCTCCTCATTTGAGTCACTGAAGTAAGAAAAAGGACTTTTCCAGAAGGTTTGTACGGTCCGGGGCTCACCCTTCAGACACGGCACTGAGCAGACACGGAGGCTCTTACCTGAAAGCCTGGATGATGACGGTGCCGAAGAGGATGAAGAGAGCAGAGAAGACCAGGGACAGAAGGGGCATCATTTCCCGCCTACAATGAAGTTCACAAGCTCTGGTTAGCTCTATGTTGGCTGCTGTGACGTGCCAATGAATGGTTGTAGGTTTCTCCTCTCTGGCTTAAGAGAAAAACCCTAAACAGCCCCAAACCGAAAAGCTTTCACATCAACAAACACCTTTTTTTTTTTTTGGCTGCGCCGTGCAGCTTGTGGGATCTTAGTTACCCAATCAGGGATCGAACCCGTAACCCCTGCATTGGGAGTGCAGAGTCTTAACCACTGGACCGCCAGGGAAGTCTGACACTTTCTAATCTCATACAAACAGAGGTTTTTTTGGGTGGTGGTGGTGGTGAAAGCAGAGGTTTTTCCCTCACTGTTCTAATGCACAGATCACTTATTCAAAAAGCTTTTGTGTCTCAGGCTTGGTGACTAAATTCTGCAGAAGGAAACAATAAGATGGGTAACAAACGATTTAAGTTGTAAACATGGAGGAACATTCTAATGTCAAGGGTAGTATCAGGTGACTAAAAAGGTCTGTGGAATTATTTCCTTTATTTTGATTGATTTATTTATTTTTTCTGGCCAGAATAATTCAGATGTGGCCCAGAGGGGAGGAGAAGGGAGGCAACGTTGACTTCTCAAGATCTCCACTAGGTGTTCTGAAATTTTATTCACCCACAAACACCCATCAAAGGCCTGCTGTTTTTCAGGAGCTGGGTTGGCGGCCAGGAAGCACGAACATGAGTGGGACATGGTCTGTCCTCAGGAGCTCACGGTCTCATTGGGGTGGGAATGGTATAGCCCTCCCTTCTCCAATTAATTCACTGATTCATTTGTGCATCTATTCACTGGACTCCATGTGTGTCAGGCCCTGTGCTGGACACCAGAGGTGCTCTGATGAAGAGGATGGTCCCAGGCTCTGCTAGCTGGAGGGGCAGCCAGGGGTGATCCTTTCTTTCCCCACCAGTGGGAAAGGGTCAATCAGCAAATATTAAAAAAAGGGAAGTCACTGAAAGAAAGAAAAAGGGGAACAGTTGTTGAAAATATGTAAACACTCTTCCACCTGCCTATGGAGTCCACACTGAAATCAAAGAAGAGTGGACTCTTCGCAAAAAAAAAAAGCGGTCCTGGTAGTTAACAGAGAGAAAGAAATTCAAACTTGGCAATACTCCTACCAGTTGCTGTGAAATATGCCGTCCCAAGAGTCTGAGATGTAGTCAGAAGCAGAATAGAGCCACCGAAGGAGAAAAATCTGTTGAGGGAGAAAATGGGTGACGGTCAGGCCTGGACCCCTGAGCCCCGGAGGGAGAAGACCCCTGCCTCCAACATGGCACTGTTGCTCTGGGGGCTCAGGAGCCCTGCCCAGTGCCTGCTCTCCTGGCTATGTGCTTACAGGGGCAAGTTCATCGGTCAAGTCGGGGAGCACAGCTTCCGAGGACAGAAGAGCTGGGTCTTTCCGCAGTTGGTCAAGATAACCCAAAAGGATGAATTTATCGCTCTCACTCCCGGTCCAGGGATCCTCCAGGGTTTTATACACCACCCTCCCTGCTGTGTTGCGCCTTTCTAAGATAGACACCTGGGAGAAAAAGAGAGCAAAAACCATGAGAATTCTCAAAAGAATGCGAAGTTACTGTTGCTTGGGTTTTTTCCAGGGAGGATGGAAAAAACGGGTCTAGCGAAGCTCAAACACAGGTATGGATGAGTATACAATATCTGCAAGAGACTGACATTTTTCTAACAAAAGAAATTAGTTTTGTGGTGACTTTCCAGAGCTTTTGCTAAAGTTAAAGCTCCTTCTTCTCAATAGACTTTGTTCTATAACTTCTGACTTAATGTCATAAAGAAGGAAACCTTTGTTTTTTCGAGAGATTTTTTTCCATAATTACCAAGATGATGAAAAAGACAGAGAATAATTTCATGCTTCTGCAGAGAGTGATGATGAAGGAGGGGAAAGGAAGGTGAAATCAGTTAGGATGAAGTAAAAGAGGCAGAAGCACAGAAGGGAGACATTTGGAAAGCCTATTACTGGTAGCCTAAGGAAGATTCTACAAACTAGGTACTGTAAGACTAGACCTGCCAAGGGGAGAGACTGGTGAAAGGGGCTGATGCTCTTTAATCTTTACCCAGAGGGAAGATGCTTTCTGTGAAGGTCCAAGGCTGAAAATCTAGGAGGTGAAATCAGCATGGCTAAAGACTAGTTTAGGAGTGCTTTCAAAACAGGCTTTGGACAGCACAGCGAACTATACTCAATATCCTGTGATAAACCGTAATGGAAGAGAATATAAAAAAGAATGTATATATAACTGAATCAATCTGCTGTACAGCGGAAATTAACACAACATTGTAAATCAACTATACTTTAATTAAAAAAAAAAAAAGTCAAATGGCTTCCAAGCACTCGGAAAACATAAGGCAAAACAAAACGGAACAAACAGGCTTCAGAGATTCCTGGACTTCCTGGAATCTATACTGAAAACTCCTGAGGAAGGAGGACACAGAACTAAGCGTCACGTGCTTGTGAAGAGCTCGAGACCAGGACAGCATCCGCGACTCACCGCTGATTTTCCTTGAAAGGCGTCGCTGTCTGGCAGTAAGGTGTTGGCAAACTCCTGCTGCCGATTGCTGTAGACGTGCACGAACCTCACTGTGTCCTGCGTGTTTGCCAGAGCAAAGGACAGGAAAGCCTCGAAGGGTTTACTCAGCTTGGTAGCCTCCGCGGTCAGTAGAACCACACAGTACCTGCATGTCAACAAAAGAGAAGACTTTAATCCCTGAGGCCACGGCTAGAACCTGAATGGCAAGTGAAGGTGAAAGAGAGGAGACGCTCATTTACAAAGTGAACGAGCATGTTTTAGGAATGAAAGCTTCATGGGGGAACCTCTAATGAGAGAAAATGTCCAAGGCATTAAGGACCCGCTTCTTTCTAGACTGGTGATGCTCTCCCCAAACCAAACTTCACGACATTTAGAGATGCCTTTGAAGGCAATGGTCACTGAACCCTTGATGCAGAAGGGCCTTGCAGAAGGCACCTGTTCTAGTTCTCCCACCGTAGGCAGGGCTGGTTGAGCCTATCTGAGGCCAGGGCCACTGGGCCTCATTCTGAAGGGCTTCCTTTGTAGTGGTGCCAAGGGAAAGTTCATCTAATCATTCATTCATGCATTCATTCTCTCAAATACTACTGAGCACTCAATAGATGCCAGGTAAGACAGACAATGCTCTTGCCCTCATGGAGCTGATATTCCAGTGTGGAAGGCAGATAACAAATAGATAGATGGACAGATCGTGACAAGTAGTGACAAGGGTCATGAGAAAAAAAAGAAGTGAAGGGGAGAGAGTCAAGGGTGGGCTGGGAGTCACGATCCATCAGGCTGGCTGCGCAGAGGTGTAAGGAGATGCCATAAGAGGAAGTGGGGTCTGAGCACTCCAGGCAGAGAGCACCGCAAGTGCAAAGACCCTGAGACTGGGGCACTCGAGCCAATTCACAGTGCTAGGAGGATCGCTGGCTGACATGAACTGACTGAGGGTGGGAGAGTGGAGCGGAGGCAGAGGAGGTTAGGAGGCTAACACGGTGGCCTCGACGAGAGGTGACAGTGACCTGGCGAGGGTGGCGGTGCTAACGAAGGGGAGGAGTGCGTGGACTGGGGATACTTTCTGAAGGCGGTATAAATAACAATCCTTAAAGCCCAGGATCACCTGCCTTACGGTTAATTAAAGTCTTTCTTCTCTTAGTCTATAAAGGAAACTGAAAAGCCTGGAAACACAGGGAAGTTTTCCTATTTTAAACAATATTTTAGTTGTATTTTCACATAACGTGATCAAAATGTTTTCCTTTCATATCCAGACAGCCTTCACTCATACCCAGACAGCTTTCACAGATGAAACAGCCCTAAATTTAAAGGCACTGATTCATTAATCTGTAAGAGGTATAATAAGTATTTTCCCTGTATTTCCAGACTTTAGACACTCTGTATGAATAAGTATGCCTCAGCCTTACTATTCCCATTTAATTATTTTACCATTTCCTCAGTACTCTCACTTCTCTACTGTTTAGTCATTAACCTGGCTCCTCTCCAAGACCCCCAGAGGCTCACCCTGTGTGGAATACTCTGGTAGGAACAGTAACTCTCTCCTACTCCATGCTGCTCTACAGTGACCCAGGCTCTCCTTGACACCCGGCAAAATCTACTCATCCTTCAGGGCTCAGCTAAGGTGTTACCTCTTAGGGGGATCTTCTCTGGCACACCCGATAATTTGGTCCTAAGGTGCCCTGGACTGTTATACCCCTCACTGTCATAGTTGTTCATCAATATCTGCTACATGAAGAATAAATTCTGATTGTCTCAGGGTCGACGTTTAACTGCCTTGTAGTAAAATGCAACATGCCCCTCTGCTGCACTGATGAGCAGGGGCAAAGCCTTCAGTCCTTACTTCCTCTGTCGGTGAGACCGTTTCACGGGGCAGAGTTCATGGAACAACTTCTGGCTGGTGAGCCTGGCTGCCAACAGATACTTGTTTTGGGTGATAAAGTCATCAATGACCTGTTTCTTCATACCTCGAGCCTGGAGAAAAACCAAGAGACAGTGGATTCTGATTCAGTTTTCTCACTGAAAATGGGCTTTACTTACAGCTTAATAAACATGTAGCTGAGGGAACTCCCTGGCGGTCCAGTGGTTAAGACTCCATGTTCCCAATGTGGGGGGCACAGGTTCGATCTCTGGTCAGGGAACTGAGATCCTGCATGCCGTGCAGCGCGGCCAAAAAAAAACCCCCAAAAAAACAAGTGCCTGATCCTGGCTAAAGTAATAAAACCACTTACGTCAGACTCATTTGAGCAGATAAACATGTGGTGATCTTTTTAAAAAACGCAGGGCTGGGACTTCCCTGGTGGCGCAGTGGTTAAGAATCCGTCTGCCAATGCAGGGGACCAGGTTCTAGCTCTGGTCCAGGAAGATCCCACATGCCGCAGAGCAACTAAGCCCGTGCGTCGCAACTACTGAGCATGCACTCTAGAGCCCATGAGCCACAACTACTGAGCCTGCATGCCACAACTACTGAAGCCCACGTGCTTAGAGCCCATGCTCTGCAACAAGAGAAGCCACTGCAATGAGAAGTCCGCGCACCGCAACGAAGAGTAGGCCCCTCTCGCCACAACTACAGAAAGCCTGCAGGCGGCAACAAAGATCCAACGCAGACAAAAGAAAAGAAAAGAAAAAAAAAAAAGCAGGGCTGAGAGCAATGACGTAGCTATTTCAGGTCAAAGGAAAAATCAAGTGCTTTTTTCACTGGACAACTTTTATATACTGTTTTACGCTAGCAGATTTAAAAAGTCAATAATTTGGAATTTTTAGGCAAATTTACTTCAAGATTTATAGGAAACTGAACAATTGAAAATAAACTCCCTGGGACTTCCTGGCAGTCTGATGGTTAAGACTCTGTGCTTCCACTGCAGGGGGCATGGGTTCAATCCCTGGGGAACCAAGGTCCCACATGCCTTGCTGCGTGTGGCCAAAAAAACAAAAAGAAAGAAACAAACCCCCCCACAAAACTCCAAAGTAACAATGTTACTGAGTATAAAAGGCGGACAACAAAACTGTAATATGACCACTTTGTTATTACTAACTTTCATATATTTCAAAGGACTGAAATTTTATATATAGTAGCTTCTCTGACCACAATTAAACAAGAAATCAATATAAGATAGAAACCAGAAAATCCCTTTTTGTTTAGAAATTAAGAAACTCTGAATAACTTATTGACCTAAGAAGAAAGCATATCAGATATAAGAAAATATTTTGAATTTGAAGTGATTAATGAAAATACTATTTATCAAAACTTTGGGACTCAGATAAAGTATCAGTAGTACTTGGAGAGTAATGTTAAAATGAATATAATAGAAAAGAAATTAATGAACTAGACATCCATATCAAGAAGTTACAGCAAAAATACAACCGTAGTGGGCTTCCCTGGTGGCGCAGTGGTTGAGAGTCCGCCTGCCGGTGCAGGGGACGTGGATTCGTGACCCGGTCCGGGAAGATCCCACATGCTGTGGAGCGGCTGGGCCCGTGAGCCATGGCCGCTGAGGCTGCGCGTCCGGAGCCTGTGCTCCGCAACGGGAGGGGCCACGGCAGTGGGAGGCCCGCGTACCGCAAAAAGAAACAAAAAAAAACAAACCGTAGAGAAAAGGAAATAGTAAAGATGAATATAGAAATCAATAAAACAAAATAAATATATAAGAAGAAGAATTAACAAAAACAAAATTGGTTCTTTGGAAGAGCTAATAAAATTGACAAACCTCTGGTAAAACCAATCATGAAAATAAGAGAGAAGGCACAAATAACCATTATCAAGGATGACGAGGGAATTCTCTGGTGGTCCAGTGGCTAAGGCTCTGCGCTCCCAATGCAGGGGGACGCAGTTTGATCCCTGGTCAGGGAACTAGATCCCACATGCCACAACTAAGAGCTTGCATGCCGCTACTAAAGATCCTGCACGCCACAAGGAAGTTCCTGCACGTGGCAACGAAGATCCCAAGTGCCGCAACTAAGACCGGGCGCAGCCAAATAAATAAATATTAAAAAAAGAAAAAAAGGGACCTGCTTGCTGGCACAGTGGATAAGACTCCATGCTCCCAATGAGGGTTTGATCCCTGGTCAGGGAACTAGATCCCACATGCGTGCCGAAACTATGAGTTCACATGCCACAACTAAGGAGCCTGAGTGCTGCAACTAAGGAGCTGGGGAGCCACAAATAAGGAGCTCTGGAGCTGCAACTAAGGAGGCTGCTGCAACTAAGACCTGGAGCAACCAAAAAAATAAATATTAAAAAAGAAAAAGGATGACGAGGAGGAATCACTCCCTATGTTGTAGAAACTAAAAATATATACATATACATACATATATATATACACATATACATTTAAATTTGAAAATTTAGATGAAACAGAAAAACTTCTTGAAAAATAAAACAACATCTGAAAAAGAGAAGAGTTAAATAGTGCTATAACCATTAAAGAAGATGAGTCAGTAGTCAAAAATCTCTCCTTAAACACAAACTCAGGCTGAGATGGCTTTACGTAGGTGGTTTTGACCAAATTTTCAAGGAGGACAATCTAATCTTATACAAAGTCTTCCCGAGAAGAGAAAAAGGGAGAACACACCCCATCTCGTTTCATGATTCAAATCCTCACATGGGCATCTTGAGAAAGAGAAGTTAGAAGTCAATCTCATTTCTGAACATAAATGTGAAAGTCCTAAACAAAATGTTAGCAAACTGAATACAGCAATATACTGAAAGCAAAATATAAATAATGATCCTGTTGGATTTATCTCATGAATGCAAGTTAGGTTTAACACTAGAAAATGATTAAGATGATTTAGCACATTACAGAACATGAAAGAAGAAAACTCTGGATAATCATAATGGATGTGTAAAAAGTATCTGATAAAAATCAACACCATTCATATCAGAAAAATTAAATCGGTCTAGTGTTGGCAAGGATATGGAGCAATGGAACACTCACACATGATTGGTGGAAATGTACTTAGGAAAACACATTAGCTAGTAAAGTTAAAGATATATATATATATTTAATCATTAAAAAAAAGCCATATATGTTAACATAAATAACTTTTTTAAACATTAAAAAAAAAACCCAATGATTTCCAAAACCAAAAAATGTTTAGTGAGAAGATTAACACTGCTTTACATTTTTACAAATCTTTTTAATGTCTGGTTTCATAGAAGAGATAGGTGGATTCTCATATCTGCTTCTATATACAATCGGGGGTCATATATTGTTTTGGTTGAAAACCCAGCCTCACACAGATATATGGTTAGAAAAGGGAGGTTTATTTTAATAGCTTTTCAGATAACTATGGATATCCTTCTTTGCCACTACACCGAAACTGGACAAATGGTAGTTTCTTAAAAGTTAGTTGCTATGTGGATTCAATGAACTTTTTTTGTTTTTTTTTGGCTGCACTGCATGGGGGATCTTAGTTCCCCAACCAGGGATCGAACCTGTGCCCCTGCAGTGGAAGCGCAGAGTCCTAACCACTGGACCGCGGGGGAATTCCCATCAATGAACTTTTAGCACTCTGTTAAATTAAAATTCACTGATCAAAAATAAAGAAGGTAAAATTCACTGATCGCCGTGCACTTAGAATGGATCTTTTGCTCATGCATGGTCATTCGAAAAATATTGGTTCACTGATCTCCCAGACGCTGACAAATTTTCTTATTCATATGAAAAAATGCATCACATCGATGAACCAATCTCATAAGAAAGTTTGAGAAGCTGTCAAGGTCACAATGGCTGATACAAATTTTTCAAAATTATAATTTCCTTGGAAGCCTGGATTCTATCGTCAGCAACAGATGCTGTGAGTTGTTTCCCTTAAAGTGCCAGGCTCACTTCATTCATTTTAAAGAAAATGTCTGCCTAACTCTGAGTAACCATAGTTGTCCGTCAATTATTCTTTCAAGTAAAAAATCATGTTCCATCAAAAAAAAAAAAAGTGGCCAGTTCAAAACTCCTGAGTCAGGCAACCACACAGACATTTGTCCCCAGGACACCCTCTCAACTTGGCCTGCAGCAGAGCTTTCTGCACACTTCCTATTTTGTCACAGAGAACATTAAAGATACCAGAAAGACGTGGACTTGAGTGTCAATTTACCTATTAATAAAATTCATACTTCTTACTGCTTCATCAAGGCTATGCAGTGAAATGGGAGTTGACCCTCTGTGTTGTTACGGTGAGTGCTTAGGCGTGAAGAACACACGGCCACCGGCAGCCTGGTGCCCGGGCCTTGGTGTGTGCACTTGGTGGTTATGCACTGGAAAGTTTACCCACCATTGCTTTTGCACCATCGGTGCAAGCGTCAACACAGAGAGAAGACAAATTATGTCTTAGTGGTTCCTGTGAAGACAGCTTTGATCTCACAGACTCTCTTAAAGGGTCTTTTGGACCCCCGCCCCCCGCCCCCAGGGGTCTGTGAACCACATTTTTAAACTGCCGTCCTGTAGAAACTTGTGATTGGGTACGCCGGGATACATGGGATGTCCACGGCATCACTGGTCCTAAAGCCCCGAAATGTCCATCAACAGAAGAATGAATAAAACCATTATCATGTGGCCATAGCCACTGTCCAGCAGATGAAAACAAATTAACTACAGCTAAGAGAAACCACTAGTGCTACTAGTGTTTGCTAAGCCCCTTGCCATTGGGAGGACTCAGTTTATGTTAAGAATGCAGTTTTACATTCATAAAGAGCAAACTGGTAAAGCATCCATTGTACCAGCAATTTTGTTAATGTATCTGATTAACGATTTTCCCCAGGGAATAAATAAATAACAATTCCCAAGAGTACAAGCTATCACTAAAAAGCAATTTAGGAAATCTTACAGATTAATCTTGGATTGAGATGACCTTCTTTCCTCTCTTCCAGTCTGGCATTTGTTTGCTTCCTGACCCTCTCTTGGCTCCTTCTTAGTCGCCATCAGGCATCCCTTCTTTTTTTTTTTTTTTTGCGGTACGCGGGCCTCTCACTGTTGCAACCTCTCCCGCTACGGAGCACAGGCACCGGACGCGCAGGCTCAGCGGCCATGGCTCACGGGCCCAGCTGCCCCGTGGCATGCGGGATCTTCCCGGACCGGGGCACGAACCCGTGTCCCCTGCATCGGCAGGCGGACTCTCAACCACTGGGCCATCAGGGAAGCCCTCCCCTCTTTTTATTTGCTGGTGATTGTCCAGAGTTTTGTCCTTGGCTGCCTTCTCTCCTTACTTTACATACGATGCCTGCGAGATCTCCCCACACTAAAGATTTCACCCTCTAACCAGTCACTGACGATTCACAAATCTCTATTCCAGCCCCTCCGCCCTTCCTTGGATCTAGAGCCCTGCCTGATGGGCATCTCCCCTTGGGTTTCCTGAAGGCAGTTCTAATTCTTATGTCCACAACTGAACTCATTACCTTCTTCTTAAACCTGCTCTCCCTTCCTTACTATACACTTTCCCCATCTGGTTCTGTCACACACAACACCCCTACCCTAGTCCCATAGTCTCAGGACCCCTTCTACATCCACAGGGCACCCGGAGGAACCCTCCATCTTAGTGAGACACCTACTAGAGTGGACAGTCTTTTTCCTCTCCTGACTGTGAGTCAAAGGAGGACGAAGACTAAACTGGATGTCAGAGCTGTTCTGTATTTAGTGTTCAGCAGGCAGGCTGATGTACTGAATGAATGAATGTACTGAATGAATGAATGTACTGAATGACTGAAATAAAGGATTTTAGAGAATTTCTCCTTCTTCTTGTTCTAGCCTCCTATAAGAGAAAGTATCAAAGGGTTCTTGACGATTTAAAAAAAAATAACATTAAAAATATTAAAAAATACATGTCCATTATAGGGATTTTTGAAAACCTAAATATTGAAATAATATCTAATTCCGCCATCAAAAGATAACCATTAATGTTTTGATGTATTTATTTCTAGTTTTTTCCTGTGTGTACACATGCACACATGCACTCACTTTACAAAATTGAGGTCAGTGAATAAACTGCATATACAATTCTGCATCCTGCTTTCTCTGTAACATCATGTTAGGAAAATTATACCCATCATTAAGTATTCTCGAGTTGCCATTTTAAATGGCTATATAATAGTCTCTGGGATGTACCAATAATTATCCTGCCGTTGGATGTTTATATTTCCACCTCATTTTTGGTATTATGAATGATACTTAACATCTCTGTATGTACTTCTTTGCCCGAGTTCCTATTCCTTTAGGATAGAGCCCTAAAAGGTAATCTCACCTCCCTCAGGTCTTTCCTCGTGTCACCTTAATGAGGCCCTTCCTGGCTGCTCCACCTTAAAAATGTGAACCCTCTCCCATAATACCCTCTTCCCTGTTTTATTTTTCTCCTTGGCACGTATCACTATATAAATACCACGACAGAGTATGTTACGCTGATTGTCTGTCGTCCCCACTAGAACACAGGACGGGGAATTCTGTCAATCTTGTCCAGGGCTGCACCCTCAGCACAGAAAGCGGTGTTTGGCACACAGCAGGTACTCAGGAGTGCTCTTCTGCTAGGCAGTTGATGTTTTATCACCCAATCGCTTTTCGGAAAACTTTTGAGGCTTCTTCCAGCAAGGCAAGAAAGACAAGTCCCTGTTTCTCTGTAGTCTCAACTCTACTGAGGATTTTTCCTTCAAAAATCTTTAACAATTTGATGAGAGAAGAAAATGTTTATTTTGCTTTTCTCTGATTATTAGTGAGATTTATTTTTTTAAAGGTGTTTATTAGTCACTTGAATCTCTTCTCAGGATTTTGTTCACTTCATTTTGGGGGGAAGTTTTAAAAATTTTTTTAAAAATTGAGGTAAAATTCACATAACATGAAATTAACCATTTTAGTGTACAATTCAGTGGCACTTAGTACATTCAGTGTTGTGCAGCCCTCATCTCTATCTAGTTCCAAAACATTTTCATCACCCTAAAACTCTGTACTCATTAAGTGGTCATTCTCAAGAAGTTTTGGGTTGATTTCCTTGATTAGAAGAAGCTCATTAGAAATTAAAGATAATGATCCCTTTTATATTGGTTGTAATTACTTCCCTTATTGTTTAATCAAAAATTCTTAAGCATTTATATAAAAATTTAAAACTTATAATCAAGTTATTAAGATTTTCCAACAAGATTTTCCCCAATGTTTTTAGCCCTTCCCTATCTTAAGATCAGATAAATATTCAGTGTATGTTCTTTAACTTAGTTTATGGTTTTTTTTCTTTTTTTCCATTGATGTTATTTAGTTAATTAATTAATTAATTAATTTTTGGGCTGCGCAGCGAGGCATGTGGGATCTTAGTTCCTGACCAGGGATCAAATCCGCACCCCTGCAGTGGAAGTGCAGAGTCTTAACCACTGGACCGTCAGGGAAGTCCCTAAAGGAAGAGATTAAAACTAGTTTCTTCTCCTCTCCTGCTGTGCTCGATTTTGCTGTTTATTTATATGACACCTTGAGATAAAATGGGAGGGCCATCTTGAAACAAGGTGACACTCACATACCTGGATAACATCTGCAGGCTTGTGTATGTGTTCTTTAAAGATCAGGATGGTGGGGGTATAGACGTTGACGTTGTATTGCCTCGTCATCTCTTCCGCCCCTCTCAAACCGACGTACACGTATCCAAATGACAAATAATCTTTATACGCGAAAGCAGTCAACTGTTAGGGCATAACAGAGAGGAAGAAATGAAAGTGATAGCACAGCATCTACATTAAGTGTGACTTGTTCTCATCAGTGGGTGCAGATGAACGCTAGCTTATACAGCCCCACTCAGCCTGCTACACCCTCGTTCCCTTGTAGGAATGCTATGGTGCTCCATGAACAAAAACTGTACCAACAAAGCTAAACAACAACTAATTCTTTTTTTCAGACAGAGCAAGATATTCATCTTACTGAGATCTGTACTGGGTGGGAGGTTTGAGGAGTTAACTGTACCCTAATTAGGTAAGATGGCAGTGACCGTGCCAACGGTTTAGCGCTTTCCTCTCCCATCTCATGTCACAGTGATAACCAGAGGTGTGCTAGACAGAAGTATAGTATATATTCAGAGGGCAGGTTTGGAATCAGACAGGCTACAAGGGAATCGATATTCAACATGGGAGACCTTGGGCAGGTTACACAACCACTCTAAGCTTCAGTAAAAGTAGGGATAATAATCTGTATCACTGGGTTCTTCTGAAGATTAAATGCTATTATGTGTGTGGAAAGTACGAGCACAGTAATAGCATCAGTAGGTCCTCAATGTATGGTGGTTAAAGCAAATTTCTGGTCTTCAAGCATTTCTCTTGGGATGAGCTATTACCCACAAAAAAGAAAATCACCAAAATAAGAGAAAACATTACCCAGCACCTAAAGTACCTTGTAGAGCAGTGGTACAACGGGCATTTGGTCAAACAGAAGGACATGCGGTTTATTCTCTTGCTGCCAGCCAGAGAGGAATCTGACATAATTTTTACTTGTAACCTTAAATTGAATAAAGGATGTTAGTTTCAACATTTAATTCTTAACAACTGCATTATAATCCAGTCAGGAGATAATTAAACAAAATCAAATATGTGCAAAAGATTGTTTTGTAAAAAATAAAAAATGCAGACAACTAATTTTTTGCCTTTATGTGACTAAAATTAATTAAAAGAACAGAGATATTGATTTCATATTTTCATGTGATCCAACCCTTACAGACTGAAATCATAAACTTTTCTGAAACAAGTACTGACCATACTATAAAAAAAATGAGCTTTCAAAGTTGGTTCTTGCTCAATTATAGACTGCACTTGTTAATCTATTAGAAGATAATGCAACAACTGCTCTTTTAAAACGGCTTAAATAAAAATAAGTGGGCCCACCCCACCTATACACTACATAAGTTCATTCACTGCCATCTGAATTGCTACTTTTGTGTTTCCCTGTTTATGCCTTAAAATAATCCCAAGAAAACAAATTAAAAACTTGAATAAATTAAATTTCTATCTAGAAAATGTTCATAGTAGTTCAAAAAAGTTTATCTTTCCACTTTGCTTCCAGAATGATCTATATAAAACCGCAATCTCATCATTTCACCCCACTGCTCAGACCCTTTCAATGGCTCCATCACCTGCAGGCCAAGTCCAAGTTCCTTAAAGGAGACCCTCACAGTGAGATTCCCATTAACCCCTTTAATCCTGTCTTCTCCCACTCACTAATGACTACTTCATACAAAGCAGGCTACCTCTGTATGCCTGGAACTCATTCCCTTCTTCTCTCTCCTCACCTGGCAAACTCAGTACAGGGGTCATTTCTGCCAGGAAGACTTTCTCAAATCTCTAGGATGGGCACTCTACATATAGGATGGAAACAATCACCTACTAGACTGCGAGCTCCTTGGAAAGTGTCCTCAGCACTTATCATAATGTCTGACATACAACAGGCATTTTAAAATGGTTTGAGGACCTGTCAGGACAACCTATCATCATTTTAGGAGGCTACAATGCTCTCTGACAATTTCAAGGTAACTCCAACAAATATTTCTTCTGTGGGTAATGGTCCTAGTGGGACAGGCTGTGTAGAAATAGGATGGAAGTATCTGTATGTTCACTCTCCTTGGTATTATTAAAAGAATGAATCATTTTCATTTAAAGCAACATAAGAATCTTCTTCTAGTTCCTGTGATCTCTAACCTCAGATACTGAGGGAAAAATGCTTCTTAAATATAAAAATCATAGTTTATAGTTTGTGGGAATTTCTGTGCCTGGCTTCTCTAGCTCAATCTTTTGTTTGTGAAGTTTATTCACACTGTTGCATCGCTATATGTTTTGAAAGTTCCAAAAATAATATCTGATTTCATGGAATCTGGTGTTTTCAATAGATATGATTGTTAAATATATAACCAAATATAACTTAATTTGAATACTCTCATAAGAAAAGTATCTTTAAACGAACACATGCATAAGTTGGAAAGACCTCCTTCATCCCATGTTGTGATCTAATTTTTTTTTGAGGAAAGAAGAGGCACTCTCATTTTAGGCTCAGATTCCTATGACAGTGTAAGTCTTCCCAGCGGTTTTGACAAGGATGATTCTTTCAGTCTCTCTACTTCATCTGTTTCAATTTTCAGTCTCTGGCAGACTTCATTTAAATGATTTAGTTAGAGTAATTAATTAATTAATATGTGTCTTGCCCTGCCCCAAATGAAACTCAGGTCTGAGGATGACCACAGGTAGAGTTCAGGGCAGCCAGCAGTCCCAGGAGCCTCTTAAACTACTTCTCAGCCAGGTACTTACTTTCTCCACCAAGTTCCCTGGAAGAAGACTCTCTACAAACTGTCGCAGGTTCTCACGGACAACTGCATTATGGAAGAAGGAGATTTTCCCATTTATGATTCCTAGGATAGCTGGTGTGCTGTGTGCTCCCAGGTGATGGGCCAGGCGTCTCTCGTAGCCAGCGTGGACCACGCCGATTCCTACGCCTGAAAAATATGGAAGACCTCCATGAAGACTTTTTATGCCCTCATGGCAGGTGAAGAAATGCTGCTAAGTAATTTTCTGGTGTGAAAATGAAATCCCGACTTAGTAGGAGGGGATATCTTTCCTGATAGACTGTCTAGCATTCTATCACTGCTGGAATACTAAATTGGTTCAGTTTTTCTGCATAGCCATCTAGCAATGTTTAAGAAGGGCCACAAATCTTTCTATCTTTCAGTCTGTTGTTTCTAATTTTGGGAGTAGATCATGAAGAAATACTTCAAAAGAACAGAACAATCTGTCCACAGTGTTCCTATTCATAAAGAACACCACCTGTAAGCAATTCAAGGGTTCATCAACTCTGCAATGGTTGAAAAAACCTAGAATCTAACGATGGGCTGGAATCATAATCTTCTCACCTTTCAGAGCATGTCTCCCTTTTACATAAACTATTTTATAGAGATTTTGTACAGATTCTCAGAAAGAGATTAGGTTAAAATTACTTGGTCATATCCCACATAACTATTGTTAACATTTTGGTATCTATCTGTGCCTTTTCTTACGCAAATATGTGTGTGTGTGTATGTATACACACAGGTATAAATAAAATAAAATGGTATCATCTGACACTTATTTCACTTAGTATTTGAATAACTTTTCTTGTCTTTCATTCAACCACTGTATTTGGAGGGCTAGCTCCTCTGCTAAACATTGGAGATAGAGTAAATGTTAATAGGCAGTAAATATGCTTTTTCTCTTGGGTGTCTAACAGACCTCTAAGTATAAAGTTTTCAAAAACAAACTCCTGATCTCCTCCTCAAACCTGTTCTACCCTGGCTTTCACCATTTCCATTGACGGCGGCTCCCTCCTTCCTGTTACTCAGGACGAAAGTCTTAAGGGTGATCTTTGACCCCTCTCGTCTCTCACACCCCCCATCCGATCCATCAGCAAGTCCTGTTGGTCCTGTCTTCAAAATACAGCAGGAATCCGACTGTTTTTCTCCACTTCCATTGTACCCCGTCTCTTACGCATCTTCATCTCTCTCCCCTGAGTGGCTGCAATAACCTCCTCAATGGTGTCGTGTTTCTCCTTGTCCCCCTACTGTCTGTCCTCAACACGGTAGCCAGACTGTTCCTTCTAAAACATAAATAACGGATCATGTCGCTCCTCTGCCCAAATCTGGCAAAGCCTCCCCTTTCGACTCAGAATAAAACCGCAATCTTCACAAAGGCCGACAAGACCTCTGGGATTTGGCCCCTGGCCCCCGTCCTCTCCCATTCCTCAGGCTCACTTGCTCTAGCCCCCAGCATCCCTGTTCTTTAAACACACTGGCACGTTCGTTCCTGCCTTTGGGCCTCGGTGCTGGCTGGTGCACCTCCTGACATCTGTGTAGCTGGCTCCTTCACCAACTGCAGGTCCTTCTCAATGAGGACGACCCGACTCCTGTATTTAAAACTGCCCTCCCCACACTCAGGATCCCCTTCAAGTCTCTCACTTTCCCTTTTCCATAGCACTTACCATCTTCTAACACACCGCCCAAGTTCCTCATTCTGTGGATTTTTTTATTGTCTGTCTTTCCCTGTTAGAATGTAAGCCGTTTGAAGGCAGGGGTCTTTGTTTAGTTCTTTGATGTACTCCAAGCACCAGAACAGAGTAGTAGCACACAGTAGGAGCTCATCACTGAAACTGGACCATCAATCTATTTAACCCATTCTTTATTGCTGCACATTGAAATGGCTTCTGGCTTTCACTATCATAAGGCATGTTTCGATAGACATCCTTGTACATCTCTGTACACACATCTTTGTGTACTTGTGTGATAACTTCTTAATTGAAAAATCCCCCAAATGGAATTGCTGAGTAAACGGCAGCGACTGCAAACTTAATACTTTAAAATTGCTGAGTAGGCTAAACAAATCTATCTGCTCGCCACCTGACCGTGAGTATCTCAAGGGCAGGAAAGGAGGCATCTCAGACATCACATAGTCCACTCCCCTCATTTTACAGATAAAGAGACTCGGAGAGGTGAACTGACTTATCCCAGTTTGCAGAGGTGATAAAATTGCAGAAAAAGAATCCCAACTTGATGTTCTAGAGTCAAGTCTAGTACACTATTCTATCACTAGAGGTATTAAAAATAACCACTGAACAATGTCAGTAAATGAAAGCGCACCCAAGATTGTGTGAGCAGGAGAAAGAACGAGAACACAGCAGGCACGTACCTGAGAGGCCCAGCCTCATGTAAAGCGAGAAGAGACGTCACCTAGCAAGGTCAAGTGGCCACACAGCAAAGGTCCAAGGGGGGAATCAACGTGTCTTGAGCCCTTTCTAAGACAGGCAGCATGCCTACAGCTTTATATCCGTTATCACTTTTCACACCCACAAACCCCGAGTGGTTAAGTAGTGTCATCTTCATGGATGAGGAAGCTGGTGCTTGGAGAGGCTGAGCCAACCTAGCCGGCATCCCAGTTAGAGTGCAGTAGGACCAAAATTTGAACCCAGGCCCAGCCGACTGCAAAGCCTGGCTCCTTTCTGTCTCCAGCACCCTCTTCCACCCTCGGCTCTGAACGCTGGAGGGATCAATTTCTTAGAGACGGACCCACCATCAATGACTACATAGGCCAGAAGCCACCGTATTTAACTGATCCTGGGGAATATGCCTTCCCAGTAACTGCATCATTCAGCGGTGCCCTCTACCAGACTTTGGGACTAGAATCAGTAATTAGAATGGTGGCTGGTGGGCCCAGAATCAGGACAAGGGATGCAGGAGTCTTGGGAGAGCAAAGGAAACTGAAGAGATCTTTTGCGCTTGCTGTTCCCCCCCACTCTTCCCTCAGATATTCCGGAAGCTCGTTCTCTCGCCCCTATGGGCCACCTGCTCAGTGAGCCCTTCCTCATCTGCCTGATTTAAAACTGAAGCCTCTCACCCCGGCACTCCCTAGCACCCGGCCTTTTTTATCACACTCTACCACCATCTGGCGGGCTGTATATTTTGTTTGTTTGTCTCTCTTCACTAGAATATAGAAGCTCTATGAATGTAGGGGTTTGGGGCTATTTTGTTTACTGCTGTATCCTTAATATCTAGAATAGTTCCTGGCACTCAGTTTTTTAAAAACAAGTAAATGAATAAAGTATTCAAAGTCAGATCCAGATTCAAATTCCAGCTCTGCTACCCATTAGCTGTGCAACCTTAGGCAAGTCATTTAACCTCTCTGAGCCTCAGTTTCCTTATTTGTAAAATGGAGATAAATTGTTGTGAGGACTAAATGACATAATATAAAAATGAGCCTAGCCCAGAGCCTGGAATATAGTGGGTGCCTAATTAATTACAACTCTTATTATTAAGTATTATTTCATCCAGACCGTGTGAAGTCTGATCTAGAGACTTGTCTCTTATGTGAGTGGAATTTTAACGTCCATGAGTCTCTCTCCCTTCCTTGTGTGGAGTGGGATAAACAATGTTACACTCTCACTCTTTATGTCATCCTCCCCCCACCTTTCCTATGCTCCCATCAATATAGCTTTTTTCTAGTTAAAACAGAATACAAGTGATTGGTTTCATTTATTTTACTTAAAATTACCATTGAGTCCTTGGAATTACCTACATCACCTTCATCAAACATAAGCATTTCTCAGTCCATAAAAGGCTATTCCTTGGATCATTTCTACAAAGGACTTCGATTCTTAATATTATACCGATTTCTAAACTCTGAAGGAATGTTACTTCTTTCCTATAGACTATCACACGAATTAGAATAGCATAAAGAATGATACATATTTGGTGTTTAAATTTGTGGTATTCTTCCTCTTGAAAAGATACTTAAGATTATAATAAGAATACCGAAATTCCTTAAAGTCCAGACCTAACTAATCCCTTCCTCTCCCTCCATCCAAGCTGGGAAGGAAGAGTCAGAAAAGTTGACAGCACTGTTTTCTCCCTAAGACTCAGGCTGGGAAATGACCACTATGACTGGTGGTGACTTAGGGTCTCTGAGTTACAGTGGACAACACAATTTCTATCGTCTCCTCCTCTGCCTTGAAACTCTCTACACTCCAAAGTTCCAGGTTCATAAAGCGAGTTCAGCAAGTACAGTTCTCCTATGCTTATCCTGATTCAGCATAACCTGGCTGGATAACAAGGACACACCAGAATCCACACGAACTTGAGTAGCAAATTTAAAAGAAAGGCAAAGTGTGTTACCGTTTTCAGAAACATTTGATTTTTCTACGGATCAATGTTTCGGGCTAATTTGCAGATCCCGGGGAATTAAAAATACAAATACCTTCTCCTTTTTTTGAGTTTGTAAGAGGGTGTTCTTTCTGTAAAGTACTAAAGATCTCTCTTTTGAGGTGTCAAATTATATTTGCTTTCATTATGCAATCCTAAACGTGTATCACGTCTTTTAGGGAAATTCTTTCATTTTCCCCTCTGTCGCATACACATATTCATCTTTCTTTCAACTTTTCCATATGCCTTAAGGGATGGTACAGAGCCAACTCAAAGAACATGGCACTGTCAAATCTGGCTAAATACAAACCTGTTAATAAACAAACTACTAAGGTGCAAAATGATGTGAAACAACACAAAGTCAAGAACACAGAGCTTCAGGAGGAAAAAAAAATAACTAGTATCTAGGCAGACCGTTTTCCTACACAGTATGAAGTTGTTATACACTTAGCTATTTTTAGGAATAATTCCTTGAAAGAGAGGAATTATTCTTTCTTTTAAAATAAGAAGTCATGGTGGATAAACACTACATGATCATCCAAATTGCGTTTCCCTAAAATGATATCTGATTTCAAGACACGCAACCTCCTTGACGCCCTGGTAACTGTCTGCAGCTCCCAGCAAGCACTGAGTGCGCTGTGATGATTCAGGTGTGTCTCTTAGTTGAGTTTCCTGGGTGCGAGGACCAGGTTTTACTTATTTCTGAGCAGTGCAGCACAGTGGTTAAGACTGAACTCTGGCGTTAGACTTCTGGGTCCATATCCCAACACTGCTGCTTATCAACAGTGTGACCTCAGTTGTTCCTTAACCTTCCTGGGCCTCAGTTTCCTCAACTGTAAAATAGGGATAATAATAGTCTCTCCCTCGTTGGGTTACTTTGGGGATAAAGACAATCCATACAAAGCATTTAGCACAATGAAAAATAAGTAAAATGCTAAAAAAAAGAGTTATAATATTTACTTTAGTGTTTAATATGGTATTTGGTCCATTAAGAAAAAAGTTCTTCTTTTTTTTTGGCCATGCCACGCAGCTTGTGGGATCTTAGCTCCCGGACCAGAGATTGAACCCAGGCATGGGAGTGAAAGCACTGAGTCCTAACCACTGGACTGCCAGGGAACTCCCAAGAAAAAAGTTTTAAATAAGAACATGCAATGAATTCCTTACCATCTTCTACTTATTCCTGTAGTACTATATTATTCTGTACTTGCGAATGTGAGGTTGGTGTGAATTTTCCGGGTACCTATTTTCTCTTCAATTAACAGTAAGCTCCTCAAGGTCAGGGGCAGTGCTGACTATTTCTGGACCCTCCTCCACTGCATGGTTGTCTATAAATGCTGGATGCTTTTGCACACTAGTTATTACCAAACTGCATGACCGTAGATTCCATCTAAATAGCTACAACATTTCTCCTCTGGGTGCAACTGTTCCATTTCCTTCATTTACTGCAATTCAGCGTTTTATGTTATTCTGAGATAATGTCCAGGCTTCCCCAGACCACCCAGCTAATCTTTAAGATTGTCCGCTCTTTCTGTCAACTCAGAATAGAAACATTTTCTGCAGTAACTGTCTTAAAGGATAATGCTGCCTTGCTCGGACAGGGAGCGGCCATGGATACTGGCCATGGATACATGGATATCTCATCTCAATGTCATCTAACATTCCAAGTGGAACCTGACTGTCAGGAATCTTCAACAAATCCGAATGTTCCAAAGAGGAAAACCAAACTAATTTAATATATTTAGTCAAAACCTGCTTTCGAGGAGACTTGGGGGGTGAGGTGGGGGAACAGACTAAATTCCTATAAACATTGCTTCTATGGATCTAAATCCATCTTCTTCCATCCTTGTCATTTTGAGTCCTGACTTATTAGGATTATACAGCACAGCAACCCCAAAGGATGGCAAGACCTTCAATCATCACAGATTTAAGGACCCTGAAAGGCAGCAGGGCATCGTGTTCTCCACGTGGATTATAGAGCCAGACTCCCTGGGTTTGAATCCCAGCTCTGCCGAATACCAACTGTGGGACCTTGGACAAGGTACCAATATGAGCCAAGTCTCTATAAAAGCAGGATGACAACAGCAGCTGCCTCAAGGAGTTGTTTGAGTTGATACTCACATTAGTGCTTGGCATACGGTAACCTGTCAATAAATATGCTATTATTATTATGCTTATGTTATTATTGTCATGTCATTGCACTTGGTATGTCCAAACCACAGTCATTATTTAGAATCACTTCTCCCCAATTCAACTCTTCTCTGTATTTCCTGCCCATCCAGTTGTTCAAGTCAGAATGCAGAGTCAACCTTGACTCCCTCTCTTTTCCTCATTTCTCACATTTAAATGGTCCTCAGGTGCCAGGTCCCTTCGTGATCCTACCCCTGAAATATCGGACACTTGGCCCCTCTCTGCTCCTACTGCCCAAGCTCAGGCCAATGGTTGCTGTCTTGCCAGGACTGGTAACCTCCCTGCTTCTATTCTCACCTTCTTTAATTTGTCCTTCACGCAGCTTGAACAGTTAGCTTTCTAAAGCACAGACCTGATTAGATCACTCTTGGCTTTACTACGTACTATACAATAAAGTCCAGCTTCCTTAGCCTGGACTTCAAGGATCCTTACCACCTGGCTCCCAGCATGCTCTTCCTGCTTCCTCCACTCTCACCTGCACCCAAGTCACACCCTGCTGCTGGCTCTTCTGAGGATGCTCTTTGTTGCCCTGCCTGCACTGTTCCCTCTTGCCTGAATGTTACTCCTCCATTTCCTGTCCAGCCAGCTTCTAATCATCTAATCATCTTTAGCTAAAAATAAGGCAAAGGTCAGTGCTTGACAGTCTATGAGCTGAAGAAAACTAACATTTGAGAAAGATTTTTAAGAGGAATTTACAAAATAGGTGCTTTCAAAAATTTTAGTTTGGTAAACCAGAAAACCCCGTTAACCAGAAATTCTCTAAGGTTCATTTATTAAGTACTTCATATATATCAGGCACTTAAAACACATTTTTTTCTCATTTAATATTCATAACAATCCTGTTGGTTTGACATCATAACCCCATTTTAGAGCTGAAGAAACTTAGGCTAAGTAATTTGTCCAAGGACACAAAGTAGTAAATGATACAGCTGAGATCTGAAAACTGGTCTATATGACTCCAAGGCATGTGTTCGTAACAGCTGACCACTGTGCTATGTTGCCTCACGTCATGTATGTTTGCCTGTTGGCTCTGATCTGACCTTGGTGTAAATGCATTACCGTTCTAAATTATGCACTGGGTCAATGTTTACGTTCTGCTATGGGGTTGTTTTTTTTTTTTTTTTTTTTTGGCGGTATGCAGGCCTCTCACCGTTGTGGCCTCTCCCGTTGCGGAGCACAGGCTCCGGACACGCAGGCTCAGCGGCCGTGGCTCATGGGCCCAGCCACTCCGCAGCATGTGGGATCTTCCTGGACCGGGGCACGCACCCGTGTCCCCCGTATCGGCAGGTGGACTCTCAACCACTGCGCCACCAGGGAAGCCCTGCCATAGGGTTTTAATGTCAGCTCCTAGACTGAAGAGGTTAAATGATTTTCAGCACACCACCTGGCATGGCACAAAGTGCAGCTGTGCTGTGTGATGAACCCGGTGGCTTCCACCTGACCTCGGCCTCTCATTCGTTCATCAGACGCCACAGAAAGCATCTGCTGACCACCTGCCACACGTGAGACAATGTGCTAAACTTACTCCCTTGTCTTCCAAGAACTTGATTACATCTTAGGAAAGCATTCTGGCAAATCTGACTACCTGAGTGCCTCTGGACAACAGGTTGAAATGTCTGCTTTAGAATAAATGAACTGATGGCTTTCAGGGGTGCACGCTCTCCAGAGAAATCCAGGCCCCTCAGCCCCTATGGTTGAGTTTGTCCCTTTTTAGTTACTCAATAGGTCTGCTAATGCCTATAAAACACATACATATACACGCACACACATTTAATTCAGTAATTCCAACTTTTAGGAGTTATTAAAATAAATATCCTTCCTGGATCAGTAAAATTTTCCTGGCGCTAAGTGGTGCCTATGAACAAAGGAAAGGCTAATCTGTGATTGAGAGTGGTAACCTATAACCATTAGAATACTATGGGTTATAGGCTGAATTGTATGCCCCCAAAATGCACAGGTTGAAGCTCTAATCCCCAGTACTTCAGAGTGTGATATTTGGAGATAGGGCCTTTAAAGAGGTAATTAAGTTAAAATGGGGTTGTTAGGGTCACAGAAAGAGTGTGATACACCAGAGCCAGACACATGCATAGAGAAGACCATGTGAACACACAGGGAGAAGGTGGCCATCTGCAAGCCAAGGAGAGAAGCTTCACAAGAAACCAAACCTGTCAACACCTTGATCTTGGACTTCTAACCTTGAGAACTATGAGAAGATAAATTTCTGCTGTTTAAGCCTCCCTGTCTGTGGTATTTTGTTATGGCTGCCCTAGCAAATTAATACACAGAGTGAAATCACAAACACCATAAGGATAACCTGCAGATCCTACCAGCATTAAAACTGGTGCTCGAGGGCTGCTTTGTTCAACCAATAATTTTTAAGTTTTTCCTCTATATTAGGCCCTCAACTAGATGTTAGCAGACTATATAGATAAAGCTTCAAGTTAGTAACGCTAACTTGATGAAAGTGGCTTACACATTTCCCCTCTCTGAAAATGTGTCCCCAGGAAAACACCAGTCACCATGAATTTGTGGAGAAGTCACATTAACTGTTCCTTCTCCCAAATATCCCATAAAATTCAAGAGGTGTAAAAGTCACCTTCTCCTATACCAACATCTTCCAAGGAATAAAATGATCTTACCCAACCCTTCCAGTTCTTGCACTACTTCCTTCCAAACAGGCTCAATATGGATACAGCTAAAGCACCAATCTGAGGTGATCTTAATGAGGTAGGGTTTCTTGAAGCTATCTGGAACCACTTCGTTCACATAATGTGAAAAGTGCAATAAATACTTTTCATCAATTGAGTCTCGCCGTTCAGAATTAAAAGGGAAGTGAAAAAATGGTTCATCAAAATAAAAATTCTCATGGAAATGGCGGAAGCGATACTCTCGCTGCTGCTTCTGGTGGCCCTGGTTCTCCCCGGCATCTCCATAGTGGTCATAATGTGATCTCTTTTCTTCATTGGAAAGAATCTATAAAGAAAGGGAAAAAAAAAATAAGAAATCCGGGAAACGAAGAAAAAAAAAAAGAGATCATCTAAAGGACTTTCCTGTAAGCAGCTTGGAAGACATAGGAAAAAAATAAATGTAAAGATACAACACAATTAGATGTTTTAAACACAATCACTCAATATATCATGAAACACTTCTCTTAATAGAAAAATTAAGTATTTCAGAAACAAAATACTTCAGTTGTGTAGCTACTCATGATCATCTTGGCTTTAAAGATTCTGAGCTATCACACTGCTAAACACGTCAATAAAGCAAAGAAAACTTAATATAACTTTGATCGCTAGGGCTCAACCTCGAGAACGTTGACTCAGTCATACCATCTAGGTTGGAGTCATTCAAACGAAGGTATGGAAAGCTGAGAACACCAAAAAGTAGCCACAGGATTGAATTCTGTGACTGTATGTTAGCTGACTTTGTCTTACTTAGAAGTAACTTTGACGTCTAAAATTCAAGAACCTGTTTTAGGATGAAGCATCATTCTATAAGCCAAGCACTGTCTGTGGAAGAACATTACCCTACACAAATCAGGAAGCCATGGACTTACCTTTCTTGCATATTCCAGACCAACTTACTTAACCTGATACGTTGGAAAACTGTTAAAAACGTTGTGTTTAAATGTATTTGTAACCTTAATTCACTTTAATAAATATAGGCAAATTGTTCTGTGATTCTTTAATATAAGTTTCTAGTATATGTGCTGCCAAAGTGAGCATGTAACATAAGGAAATAGAGACATACGTTCAGGGTGACTCTAAAATTCCATTTAAAGCCTTTAAAATAGGCCAGTTTTCCTAAGAGCTGAGTGTTCAGGTACTAGTTTCAACATATTGGATGTGGCCAAATATGTTGTCTCTACCATCACCTAGAAACGGGGTCAAGGGCATGGGGAACATGCCCTCTCCGAGAGGACTTTACCAAACTGATCACCTAAGATATATTTTATAAGAGCTAAAAGATACATCACAAAGTTTGCCACGATACCTCGTAAGCTTTGCTAATCTGAATGAACTTGTCTTCTGCTCCAGGATCTTTGTTTTTGTCAGGATGCCTGAAACACAAAGGGGCAGGCAGTGAGGACGGATTTACTGTTCTCTACATGGTCAATTGACATCTTCGTACACACAGAGGCAAAGGGAAGGGCATTCTGTTAGGACAGTTTCTTCAAAATGGGAGAAGCAATTAGTTGCTTCACGTGACTACAGTAAATAAACTGTGAACAAGCAATTTCTTCCCAAAGCGCTTCAGCTGGGCACATGTTCAATGCACCAGATAGCGCTCCAGGCTCTCAATGAGGAAGGGTGGGATGTATATCTGTCTTTACACTGCTCCCAAACACTGCTGGAGCTCAAGGGTCAAGTCACTTATCCGTAAGAACCAACTTCTTTTCCCAGGATGGCAGCATTTCATCCCAATGTTAGAATGGTATCAATGTAGGTATTTCTTCTGACAACTCAGGTAGACAAAGCAAACAGTTTTTAGGATATTCCATGAATTTGTTTAGTAACAACCATGTTCCAAATGGTATCTTGCTGCTGATGTTCAAATTAGAACATTTTAGTTTTCACTATTCCCCTGGTTATCCCACCTGCCTGATTGCCTACTTACAAATGGATAATAATTACAAGGCCACATGTTTTAAAATGTGAGAAAAATCTAGTTTGTACAAAGTGATTTCAACTAATATTGGAACTAATATTTGCTATTATACACAGTTGGCAATTAACTGTATCCATCTTGCTGCCATATATTATTCTGTAATCTTCTTGTACTGGTACCAATTTCAGCTTTGGGGATTCTAAAGTTTTGGAAAGTAGGGGCTGGGTTTTATTTCCTTAGAACCGCTTAAGATCTAAATCAGTGTTTTATACCAACTGATTTTTCAATGTTCATTTTATTAAGAGATTCTACTACAGAGCTTATTTTTTTGTAATCACTCCTGCTAACTTCTAGTACATTTCCTCTAGCAAAGGTTCTGGAAAGAAACAATCCACTGGGAAGCAAATGACTACTAAAAACAGCACCAAGTATATCGGAATAAAAAAAATTTACAACTTGACCAACTTATTCTAGCAGGAACATGTTTGAATGAATTACACCAATATTCTGACTTCTCTAAAAATAAAAAACCTTCAAATTATTGGCTGTTGAATTTAGACATCATTCCTCCCTTAAATATTTAATCCTGTTACGAATATTAGTAGGGAAAAAATCTCAGCTAGATGTCAATGAAAATAATGACTTAAGGAAACAAGATGGTGGTTCCAAAGTATGTTTCTGGATGACTGGAAAAAAAAAGTGCTTTCAATGTTCCAACTTAGGCCAAAGGTTGAGAAGATAAAAATTATGCAATTGCACAAATGAAGATTTAACATACAGAACTCTGTAGGGGAAGAAGGGAAGGGTAGGAAGGAGCTTTTAAGGAGACTGAACCAAAGACAGACTATTGAGACCTGGGTTAAAACCACAGATCCTGAAACAGAGGAATCCAAGGCCCAAGAACAAGGAGGATACCATAAGACGGTTTTAGCTTTTAAGGAATATTTTCCTTATTACAGGAAGATACCACAAAGTTGAAAACATTTAGAAAAGGATAAATTCAGCTCTAGGAAAGTACCATCTAATGCTATTTTCAGTGTACATGAAACATTTCACAGACTACAATATTATACACACCCTTTAAATTTCAAAGTGAAGAAAATACTGTACTTGGTATCTACTGGCTGTCTAACGCTACCTTTAAGGGAAAAAAAACAAAGGTAGAAAAAGTAATATAGGAAAGTATCAGATCAATCAATTACTGTTGGGGTGAATGACTACATTATACCCATTTGCTTCAAATCAAATTTTATGATGCCTTTTTCTTGGGGTGGGAGGAGTTATTCTGCCGGTGTAGATGACAAAAGAAAAGTACCGATAATAACACTTAATTATTGGGAGAGAAACAGTTTTTCTGAGATCAAAAGTAATTTAATATGGTTTCTGGACTACCTGCCCTTTGTTGCAAAACCTCTATATATCCTAGCTCCCCCCATCGCCTCCTCGGAGCAGTTCTCTCAGGATTACTTGAGATGCTGCCTCTCGGGCTTGAAGCCCTAAAAATTCTTGCCAAATAAAACTCTCAAAAAAAAAAAAAAACCCACCAGAGGTTTCACCAAGCAAAGGGAAAGCTCTTGAGCAATGTAAGAAATACTATTAAGTGGTGAAACAGCAGAGGAAGGTTACAAATCCAATTCAATAATGAACCATTCCCCACTGTGACAGCTCATTCTGAAAAGACAAACTGGGAAACTGCTATTTTCAGTGTACAGCTGACCCTCGAACAACATGGGGCTCAATGGAACTGCACAGTTCAAACCCATGTTGTTCAAGGGCCGACTGTATATGAAACCATTATG
This sequence comes from Lagenorhynchus albirostris, assembly GCF_949774975.1. NCBI lineage: Eukaryota > Metazoa > Chordata > Mammalia > Artiodactyla > Delphinidae > Lagenorhynchus > Lagenorhynchus albirostris. The sequence goes on from NC_083096.1 coordinate 174,422,488, forward strand.
AAATGAAACAAACTGTTTCATTGATAAAATGCTGCCATGGCCAAAACAGCAGAAAATAATAGTACAGTGAAAATACAAAGGTGAAGTCAAATTTTAGACTTTCATTGGATCAAATTTTAGACTTTCTATGGTGACATATTATGCCTAGAGAGACTCTAATTAAGGAGGAGAAGCATATGATTTATTTAATTAATATCATAACAACTTTTTTAGCTCTGGAAGATAGAAAAAGTCACAGCTGTACATTTTAATAGATCCCACATAACCAAGCTATCATTTCTGCTTTCAAATTGTGTCAAAGGCCATATCCTGTCCAAAAGAATATTGCGACCTTGTGAATTAATTCAAAGGCCACACTGTGTCTAAAAGAATGTTGTTACCTTATGAATTGCAGATTTATGTATTTTGCTTTAAATACAAAGAGGCAAGAGTCTGAAATGATGTAGAAAAAAAAGCAACTTTGCTGTAGAGTCCCTGGAAAGAGGCCATGCATAATCAGAGATTGTGTTTTTAGTATCCAATTCTGGGTTCCTCATGATATGAATATATGGTCTAAGATAGTTACATATTCAAAACATTCAAAAGTATATTTTAAACTATCTTTCACCTTTACTGCAACCAACTGAATACTCAGACGCATCTCTCACTGAAGAAAAATGGTGTCAGGCACAGTCATGCACAGCCTGCAGTGTCATCTGCACGTGGCAGCTTTGCTCCTGCATAACTTCCTACCCACCCAGACACTAACCCACTCACTCTCGCTTCTGCCCAGATGGGTAAGTGATTAAAAAAGAAAAGAGCAGGGCTTCCCTGGTGGCTCAGTGGTTGAGAGTCCGCCTGCCGATGCAGGGGACACGGGTTCGTGCCCCGGTCCGGGAAGATCCCACATGCCGCGGAGCGGGTGGGCCCGTGAGCCATGGCCGCTGAGCCTGCGCGTCCGGAGCCTGTGCTCCGCAACGGGAGAGGCCACGACAGTGAGAGGCCCGCGTACCGCAAAAAAAAAAAAAAAAGAAAAAGAAAACAGCAATAAACTACCTGCTGGTGCGGAAGGTCAACCTATGGAACCCACAGGTAATACAGACTTACCAACCGTGAGCCTAGTTCCTCCCCGGAAAAACAGGGACAGCAATATCCGCCCCCAAAGGGTAATTATAAGGTTTAAATGAGATAAACAGCGTAGAACCTGGAGCCTAGCATGCAGTAGGTACTTGATGATGGCTCCCATGCCAGACTTCCTCTCCTTACTTCTGGTTGGTCCACCCAGCTTTAGCCGCCTGTATCCTCACCATCCCTTCCTCCTCCTGCTGCTCCCCTCCAGCTATATAATCTAGCGCTTCTACTGTGTCATGTCCAAGGCATCGGTGGAAGAAACTGATGTTTGTCCAAAATAAGGTTTAAATTTATTGCTAGCCTGCTAAATCACAAACACTTGCTTATTCCCCAATGTCTACAGGTAAAATTAAGAGTTTTCTATGTGATAATTTTTTAAAGTAATGTACTCAGTTCCTGAATATTCGAATATTCTTACTAAATTGAGGGCAAAAGCTCTTACTATAAAATTTTTTTGAAAGCTTAAAAATTAATAATCTAGACAATAGGACTGGATAGTGTTCCGTTTAGCAACGGCACTCATAAAGAGCTACTTTACGGGGCTTCCCTGGTGGCGCAGTGGTTGAGAGTCCGCCTGCCGACGCAGGGGACACGGGTTCGTGCGCCGGTCCGGGAAGATCCCACATGCCGCGGAGCGGCTGGGCCCGTGAGCCATGGCCGCTGAGCCTGCGCGTCCGGAGCCTGTGCTCCGCAATGGGAGAGGCCACAACAGTGACAGGCGTATCGCAAAAAAAAAAAAAAGAGTTACTTTATGAATCATGGGAAGGGCAGCTTATCCACTCTTGACTATATATATAAATATATATATAATTTATAATATATATTAAAAATATATTTATTAAAGTTTCCTCCTACTTACTTTAACATTAAATAAGTGAACAGTATCAAGGCAATTCTTTAAGCCAAAGAATTCCTAACAGGGGGTTTCATAGTTAACAGAGGCTTTGGATCTCATCACTAAAAATTCTAGAATCACACGAATACAAGTCCTTCCACATAAAATACGTTAGACAAATATATATTATATATTTAATGAACACAGAAACAGAGACAAATAAAAGCTAACCATAATTTAGGCTTCATTCTCCTGCTAAAACTGCTTAGCTTATTTTAAACTGCTATTTCTTTGTTTCACCTACCATTCCCGGGCGAGCTTCTTATAAGCCTTTTTAATATCAGCCTGACTGGCTGTTCGGCTGACCCCTAGGACTCTGTATGGGTCAAAATCCAACGCAGACAGAATTTGCAGGATCAGAACCAGAACTATCAAGAACTGCCAGGAAATGCTCAACTTTTTCACTTCCATTTCTCTTCCTTTCCAGAGCTGAAATGATTGAAGAGGCAGTAAGTTTTAGTGGTAGAAATCTGGAGAGTCTTGCTTTCTAGGTAAAGGTATAAGATATACAGATGAAAAACAAAACAAAAGATACTTTGCAGGAAAAGTGCCAAGCTGTTTGACCACATCTTCTTAAATGAACAATCTTGCTACTATTTTTGAATATCACAAATAAGAACTATTATAGATGAAGAGATGAGCAATAAGAATAGCAACTCTCCAAAATCCTTGTATCAGAAAAGCTTCAGAAATGACTGAAAACGAATGAGAAGAAGAAATAATAAGCAAACGTGGGAAAACATACACAGGGAAATCAAGGCAACTACATCTCAAATACACTATTTCACTTATTCTAACAATAATAGTTTAAACTTAAAATATGTGGTTAGAGAATACCTCACTGAGCACATGCTAAACAAATTCATGAAATCTTAAGATTTACCATGTGCAAAACTACAAAATGAGATAGTTGTGATGCTCTTGGGAGTTAAACAAGTATAAGAATGAAAGTGAAATACTCTAAAAAAAAAACTGCAGTTACAACTTTGTGTGCCCCAATTCTATTCTTTCTCACCATGCCCATTCAAACAAGAAAATAAGAAGCTGTTCTTTAATCACTAGCAATACTGTCATTACAAATGGAGACCTCAGATGAAAAAAAAGTGGTGAGAAAAATTTTAGTTTGCCACGTGAAGGGGGATTAATGGCAAAGATCGTAGACCAGGCATGGTCTTCAAATGTTAAAGCTCCAGCTCTGGTGAGTGTAGTGACTGAATTCACTGTGGATTTTGGAAATAATCCTGGCTGGTAAATGAACAAGGTAGTGCTGTACTGCAGGGACATTTACACTCCAGGAGTATGATCTTTGTGATATCACACAATGATTTTTCAAGGGCCATATCTTGGTTTCTCACAAATCACTAAAATTTTAAGGATCAAGTATCTAATATGACATCTTACTTAAGGGAGGCAAAGCTGTAACATTGTGGATTTTGACAAGTGGGAGTCTAAATCCTCAAGAAATTGACTAATCTGATGGCCACTGTTTAGGACTGCAAGCATGCTGAATAAGATCCTAAAACAAACTAGTTTCTTTTCTGTAAAGGCAATCTATAACCTATTCTCTCACAAAACACATACAGCACGCTAAAAACTGAGAAGGTGATGAACCTACTAATTAAGCACATGGACTCTGGAATCAGACTAACATTGGGGTCTGTCCTCTACCACTTTATGACCTTGGACAAATTACTTAAAACTTGCTAAGCCTCATGTCCTCCTTCATAAAATGGGGGTAAATAATACCACCTTGAAAGGATCAAAATGGGAGTTAAACGTATGTAAAGGATTTACTGAGCACGGGGTCAGCAGCCAATTAGCGGTATTTACTGCCATTATTTTTTCTACCATGCAGTGCAACCAGTGCCTTATTCAACTGTGTCAGTCGCCTCCACTTAGAGGGCCCAAGTGCCGGGGGGCTGTGTTCTTTTGCTGACAGCTCGACGGTGCCGGCCTCAAGGCAGGAAACAACCTGCCCAACAGGTAGGCTATCGCCCTCAGGCAGTATACCCCGGACCAGGCAGCCGGTCCCAAAGACATGGTTAGCTCTGAGCCCCGCCTCGAACTCCCGCCGGAGGTCGCAACCCTCCAGGAGACAGCCTCATCCCTCGCCGCCCCCGAGAACCCTGGGCCAGGCCCTATCGGCTCCGGGTTCCCCCCGGGCCCAGCGGGGACCGGGAACGAGGAGGAACTGACGGGAGATCCCTGAGCCCGCCCGGCCCCGCCGCGTCTGCGGCTCCGCGCGTCACGCCGGGAAGTAGTTACCTGGAAAGGGCACCGTCCTAACCGGCTGCAACGTCCGTGCTCCAGTTACTCCGCGGGGCCGAGAGCCTCCGGTCCACACCAGCGCTCGCCGGGGCCTGGGGAGGGGAAAGAGGAGGGACGAGCCGGAGGGCAGTCACGTGACACTTAAAGGCCCGGCGCACCAAAGGCGCGGACTGAACAGTTCTAGGGCTTCAACTTTGAAAATCTGTTTTGACCCTTGCTACCCGCCGTCTGCGCGTGGACCTGGCGCGGTTGTCATAGGAACGAGGCTCCTGCTCCGGCTGGATCCAAAAGGATGGTGGCGACCAAAGAGGCTAAAACGTCCTTCCTAGCGAGGCGAAGTCGCGATGCATGATGGGATGCCAAAACACCTCCCCTATCCAGGGAGGAGTTTCCACTTCTACCAGGAGATGGCCCTTGTCTAACAACAGTTGCTGGGGTGGGGAAGCAGTCGCTGGTCCCTATATTCTCTTTAACCCTATTCATAGAATCCTAGAGCGTCAGAGTTGGAAGGGACCTTAGAGATCGTTTCTAGTCCAACTCCACCGTATCCTGATGGGGGAGATTGAGACCCAGAGACGGGCAGGGACTTGCCCAAGGCTTAGAATCCAGGACTCCTAATCCTATATACCCAAAAGCGATCTCCACTCTAGAATGTACCAGGTCCTGTCCTAAGCACGGGAAAGGGATATGTGTATGGTGATGCTGGTGGGGGCGGTGGAGGAGAGGCACAAGTGAGTGAGGTAAACTTTCATTGAGCCAATGACATAGGTTCCTTGGGGATGTAAAGAAAGACATTTCATGTCCTCCTGCCCTGCTTATTTAGTCTTTATCTCCTGTGCATTTATCACTATCTAACATACTGTATCTTTTATTTATTTATATTGCTTATAATCTGTTTCCTCCCACTGGAATGTAAGCACCTAAAAGCAGGGCTTTTTGGACTTCCCTGGTGGCGCAGTGGTTAAGAATCCACCTGCCAATGCAGGGGACACAGGTTTGATCCCTGGTGTGGGAAGATCCCACACGACGCGGAAGAACTAAGTCCATGCGCCACAACTACTGAGTCCACGCGCTACAACTGCTGAAGCCCATGAGCCCTAGAGCCCGCACGCCTAGAGCCTGTGCTCCGCAACAAGAGAATCCACCGAAATGAGAAGCCTGAGCACTTCAGCAAAGAGTAGCCCCTGCTTGCTGCAACTAGAGAAAGCCCGCGCGCAGCAACGAAGACCTGACACAGCCCAAAATAAATAAATAAAAGCAGGCCTTTTAAAGTCTGTTTTGTTCGTCTCTATATTCTTGGTGCCTCTACAGACCTTGGCACAGATAAGATCTCAACAAATATTCGGGAATAAATGGATGAATGGGGCTGAGGTTTCACTGCTCAAGAGAATACATTCTAAAGTGGATTCCCGGTTGTGTGTGGACCTTGAGTTGGGCTCGGGTTTAAATCCTACCCGCCTCTGCCACTTACTACCTCTGTGATCTTGAACAGTGACTTCACTTCCTACAGCCCCAGCGTCCACATCTGGGAAATGGAGGAAAAGACTATCACCCTGGTAGGATTGTAGTCAGGGAGAAATGAGGTAATACAATGTAAAGTGGCTAGCACAATGTTTTTTTAATTGAACTATAGTTGACATAGGAGCAATTTTTGAAATGAGGAAATGAGCCGTACAAACGGATCAGAGGACATGATTTCTGCCGGTTTTTTTCTTTGTGGGAGGTGCTAGGGTGGGAGGGAGGGAAGAGGGGAATGGGAGACCTATAAGGTGGACTTGGTTGCATGAGACAAGTTTGGCAAAATAAACCAGGATATCTGGGCACGGGGCGGAGACTTATGGTTTCATTGGGGGCAGGGCAGGGGGCTAGAGGGGAATGATGCCCAGGAGAGGGTCGAATGGGGCGGGACAGACCATCGCTCCAGGCATGACAGTCTCTTACTAGAAGAGTAACCCACTCCGAGTCTGCGAAAGCGAAGTGGTAATGAATTCCCGCAGAGGCCCTTGACGGAGCTGCGCGGGTGTGCCCTGGGGGCGGGTCGCACCCTGCGGGCGTGGCAGGGCGCGGGGCCGGAGCCGATGGGCTAGAGGTAGTGAGGTAGCGGGGCCGAGGGGCGGTGCAGTAACGCTGGGGTGGGTTTCCAGGGCGGTGCCTGGGGGCGGGACCCAGGGGCGCGGGGAGATGGGGCGGGGCGGAACGCGGTAGCAGGTCCCGGGGCAGGTCCTGAGGAGAGGGCGGGGCTCGGCGGCCGAAACCCGGAAGCGCTCAGAGGCGGCCGGGGCCTCTGCCGTCTGCCCGACATGGACGAGGCTGACCGGCGGCTCCTGCGGCAGTCCCGGTTGCGGCTGGTCGGCGAGCTGCAGGTGGCCGCGCTCTGGGACGCTCTGCTGAATCGCGAGCTCTTCACCCCCGACATGATCGAGGACATCCAGGTGCGGCCCACCACCCCCCCAGCCGGCGCCCCCAGCTTCCCGCGCCACGCACACTTCAGGTCACAGATGGGGACAGCGAGGCCGCGCGGAGAGGGTTGCTGAAGCCACACCGTGACTTAATGGCCGAGCTCCCGCCCTCTCCTCTCGCGTCTGTGCCACGCAGTACCCGCTCCCTTTGGGGAACCATTGTCAGGGAACCCCGTTTTCCCGCAGGGCGTCGAGCCCACTAAATTGCCCAGAGGAACCAAACAACCCCAAACGCCTTTTCGAGGGTTTGCTAAAGCGATTCCATCAGAGTACACCGTTAGCTGCTGCAGCGGTGTACTGTTTTTTCCTCTTCTAACGTGGAGGTTCAGGAAACCCATTTGGGCGGTCAGACTGCCTGACACTGTATCCTCTTCGATCTGCAGTGTCCTGGGCTGTGAAGTGGGGACAACAGCAGTACTGTCCTGAGGGCTAAAAGAGATAACGGGTGTGAAACAGTAAAGTTTCAGGCACAGAGTGAGGGCACATCATATGGTAGCTGGCTGTGCCCTGTGCTCCTTGGCCAGCCCCTCATGAGTTACGATTATGTCTTGTAAGGGGTTTGGAGATGAGGGGCCTACTGCAGGTAATGAAGAGAATAATAAAGTCAAACATTTGAGGTTCTCTTTAAAAGCACTGTCATGTCTTTGGCTTATTTGACTCTCCCCACAGGCCTGTGAGGTCAGGAGGGAACAGGAGGTTTTTTTTTTTTTTTTTTTTTTTGCGGTACGCGGGCCTCTCACTGTTGTGGCCTCTCCCGTTGCGGAGCACAGGTTCCGGACGCGCAGGCTCAGCGGCCATGGCTCACGGGCCCAGCCGCTCTGCGGCATGTGGGATCTTCCCAGACCGGGGCACGAACCCGTGTCCCCTGCATCGGCAGGCGGACTCTGAACCACTGCGCCACCAGGGAAGCCCACAGGAAGTATTTTTTACCAGAAGATACAGTGGGAATGTGTGGCTTCCTAGAGGCCCTTGCACAGTGCCCTGTGGGCTGCTTGCAGGCCAGTTTCTGCATCATCCAGGAACTTGGCCTGATCCAGTGAGGAAGTCTTTAATAGGATAAATATCATATGGAAAATTGCCAATGAATAATAATATTACAAGAAGTCTTATGAGCATCTGCTGTGTACTGAGGAGTGGAAGTGATTTGAGGCCATACCCTTGCCATCAGGTACATTCACAGGAGTCATAAACTCGAATGTCATTGGAGGCCCAATGGGTGGGCACTAGAGCGGGCAGCCTCTGCCCTGCCCCCCAGCTCCAGATGAGTATGGTTATACCAGAATGTTGGCCCAGTGTTGCCAGGTTAGGGTTTTTTTTTTTTGGCTACGCTGTGTGGCTTGTGGAATCTTAGTTCCCTGATCAGGGATCAAACCCAGGCCCTTGGCAGTGAAAGCGCAGAGTCTTAACCACTGGACCACCAGGGAATTCCCGAGAAGGTGGAAATCTTGATTTCGATGTCGAGTTCCCTGATTTTAAATGTTAGCAAAAATAGCACAGGGAGCTCTTCTCAATATTCTGTAATAACCTAAAGGGGAAAAGAATTTGAAAAAGAATAGATGCTTGTATGTATATAGCAGAATCACCTTGCTGTATACCTGAAACTAACACAATATTGTTAATCAACTATACTCCAATATAAAAAAAATGTTAGCAACAAATTTGGAATTTTTAAAGAATGTCTTATGAACAATGGGCCACCATTTTGCCACCCCTAGTATGGCGGAACCACATGGATCTGGGCTGTCATCTGGCTTTGTTACATATTAGCAAGTTGCAGCACCTTTCTTAGACTCAGTTTCTCTCATCCATAAGGTGGGGATAATTGTAATTTAACCCCTTAAGTTTGTTGAGGAGGACTAAATGAAATGATGCATTTAACACAGTGTCTGTGAGTGTTCAGTAAATGTTGAGAGAAACCAAAACACCACGATTTACTTGCAGAGAAGTAAGCATGCAGCTAATTTTGCTAATGAGAATTACCTTCTCAATGAAGGTCTGTGCTATTCCATATAGGAGCCATAAATCACATGTGGCTATTTCAATGTAAATATGAAGTAATTAAAACTGAACAAAAAATGCAGCTCCTCAGTCATATGACCCAAGTTCTCAGTAGCCACGTGTGGCTGATGGCTGCCATATTGGACAGCACAGATAACATTTCCATTATCCTGGAAAGTTCTCTTGGACCACGGTGCTGTAGGATATTTGAGGACAGGGTGATGTCTTATCCCTGTGGAACTTGCCCAGAGCTGGGCCTCAAAGGACAACCAGCAGATAACCTGATCCCCGTCTCGTTGTCTGGTACCACCATCCTGACACCTGTCAACCTGGACCATTCCTGCAACTTCACAGTCCACCCGATCAATGCCCAAGTCTTGTCAATTTCCGCTCCTTATTTCTCTGGTATGTCCTCTCGCTTTTCTCCATTCCAGCTGCAAAGTCTCTGCCACCAACTGACTTGGCTATGGCCCACTCCCTGCCATTGTCCACCCTACCCCCAGGATGATTTTTAAATTTTTATTATTTATTTATTTTTAATTTTTAAATAAATTTATTTATTTATTTTTGTCTGTGACAGGTCTTTGTTGCTGTGCACGGGCTTTCTCTAGTTGCGGCGAGTGGGGGCTACTCTTCATTGCAGTGCATGGGTTTCTCATTGTGGTGGCTTCTCTCGTTGCAGAGCACGGGCTCTATGTGTGCGGGCTTCAGTAGTTGTGGCACGCGGGCTCAGTAGTTGTTGCTCGTGGGCTCTAGAGCGCAGGCTCAGTAGTTGTGGCACTTGGGCTTAGTTGCTCCGCGGCATGTGGGATCTTCCCGGACCAGGGATTGAACCTGTGTCCCCTGCATGGGCAGGTGGATTCTTAACCACTGTGCCACCAGGGAAGTCCCAGGATGATTTTTTAAAAGGCATCTGACTCTGTCACTCCCTTCTTTTTATTTGTTTATTTATTTGGCTCTACCGGGTCTTAGTTTCATCACTCGGGATCTTCGTTGCAGCTTGCGGGAACTTTTAATTGCGGCATGCGAACTCCTAGTTGCGGCATGTGGGATCTAGTTCCCTGACCAGAGATCGAACCTGGGCCCCCTTCATTGGGAGCGCAGAGCCTTAGCCACTGGCCTACCAGGGAAGTCCCCGTTACTCCCTTCTTAAAACTCTTCAGTGGCTTCCACAGCTTTCTTGACACAACAGTGCAAAGGTCTCCTCTCTCACTTTGTCTCCCCCCTTATGTCTCTCATTTCTCTGAATTCACTACTCACTTCCTAATGTTCCCTGGGGTCTCAGCTAAGATAGCCCCTCCTGGAGGCTTCCCTGACGCCCCAAGGCTGAGTTGAGTGCCCCTGTACCCTTCCAGCCCCATGTGCTTTCCCTTCTGTCACTTCTCTCTTTGTTGTGCCGTTGATGTGTCTGTTCACATCCCCCGCTAGACGTTTGGTCCTTGAAGACTGCGACGCTTTGCTGCTGCATTTTCAGCACTTGGCACGGTGCTGGGCACACCGCAGACACCTCCAACATACTGACTGAAGAGATAAAGACTGGCAGGTGGCACACGCTCAGTGCAACTACAGGCTCAATGTTTGCAGAGGTGCCTGATTGTTTAGACTTAGGTAGATGGGGAATGGGGGGACAGGGTGAGATTCGCAGGAAGGCACGTGGATAATAGTGCCATGTCTTTCTTTCCAAACAGCGGGCAGGCTCTGGGTCTCGGCGAGATCAGGCCAGGCAGCTGATCACAGATCTAGAGACCCGAGGGAGTCAGGCCCTTCCTTTGTTCATCTCCTGCTTAGAGGACACAGGCCAGGAGACTCTGGCTTCGTTCCTGAGAACCAGCAGACAAGCAGCAAAGCAGGATCCAGAGGCCATCAGACCCCTGAACCTCAAGCCTGTGGTGCTCGGACCAGTGAGCCTCAAGCCAAAGGAGCTGAGAGGGGCGGAGCAGGATCCGTCGAGGCCGAGCCCAGGAAAACTCGCTCCGGTGGTGCTGGGGCCTGAGGAGCTCTGGCCAGCCAAGCTCAGGCCCGAGGTTCTCAGACCAGAGGCCCCCAGGCCAGTGGACATTGGTTCTGGAGGATTCAGCGAAATCCGTGAGTACCAAGAGTGGGTGGTGGGTGGGTGTGCTGAGCGGTCATTGAGGAGTGACCAGTGGTACAGCTGGGTAGGGTGAGGCTTAATTTAATTTTGCTGTTGTCTTTCTGAGTACTCATAGGGGATGGGTGGACTGTTCTGGTAGGTCTTCAGGAGAGCCCCTGCTCTGAAAAGCAAGCGTTGAAGTCTGTTTTGGATGTTGGAGGTTTTGATCAGTATTTCCAGATCAAGCTATTGTTTAGGATTTTGCCTTTGGCTCCAGGTGGGTGGTATGGACTAGCCCAGGCCTGGGGGCAGGAGGGAGGCAGCTGCCCCAAGCAGGCACCGTACATACCCTTACCTCCTTCCCTCACAACAGCCCTGCAAGGCACGGGAAACTGAGGCTCAGGGAAGTTAAGTCATCACCCAAGGTCACAAAGCTGCATCCGGTAAAATGCAGAAATCCAAAGAGTGCAGCTGGGTGATTTTTACCTATGGGTACACACAGATAACCAAACCCCAGATCATGAAGACACAGAACATTCTGTGGGGGTGGTGGGGGGTTGTGGTGGTGAGATGAATTGGGAGATGGAGATTGACATATATACACTAGTATGTGTAAAATAGATAACTAATAAGAACCTGCTGTATTAAAAAAATAAAGTTAAATTTAAAAAATTGCATTTTCTACTTAAGGAATTTAAACAAAACAAAACAAAAAACAGACATAGAACATTCTGGTGTCCTATCACACTCTCTTGTACCTCTTTCCAGTCTATTCCCACTCTTACCCCATCCAAGGGAATCACTATTCTGAGCTCCGTTGTCATAGATCCCTTTTGCTTGTCCTTGAACTTCAATATAAATGAAATCCTATGTAAACTTTGAGTCTGGATTCTCTTGCCATCATTATGTTTGTGAAATTCATTCATGTGGTTGTGCATATCAGTAGTTAGTTCTTTTTCATTACAAGGTAGTTCTTATTCTGAATCATCCACAATTTATTTAACCATCTCTTGTTGATGGACATGTGGTTTTTTGTTAGGGCTTCGTTTCCATGGCAGCACATGGAGATCCAGCACATCCTTTTTCATGGATGCCTAGTGGGCCATTGCATGGATGCTAATAATAATAGTAGTAGTAATGGTTAACCTTACTGAGTGCTTACTTTTTGCAAGGCACTGTCTGGAGTGCTCAATAAATGATATATTTATTTATTTATTTATTTTTGGCTGCGTTGGGTCTTCGTTGCTGCACGTGGGCTTTCTCTAGTTGCGGCGGGCGGGGACTACTCTTCATTGCGGTGCTCGGGCTTCTCATTGTGATGTCTCCCCTGTGTTGGGGAGCACGGGCTCTAGGCGTGCGGGCTTCAGTAGTTGTGGCACGTGGGCTCAGTAGTTGTGGTTTGCGGGCTCTAGAGCGCAGACTGAGTAGTTGTGGAGCACAAGCTTAGTTGCTCTGCAGCATGTGGGTTCTTTCTGGACCAGGGCTTGATCTTATATCACCTGCATTGGCAGGCGGATTCTTAACCACTGCGCCACCAGGGAAGTCCCCTCAATAAATGATTTAATTTAATCTTACCAACTCTCTTGTAAGGTAGGTGCTACAGTTTTCCCAATTTACTGGGTTTTTTTTGTTTGTTTGTTTTGTTTATGTTTTTTGGCCGTGTTGCTCGGCTTGCAGGATCTTAGTTCCCCCACCAGGGATTGAACCCAGGCCACGGCAGTGAAAGTGCAGAGCCCTAGCACTGGACTGCCAGGGAACTCCCCAGTTTACTGTTGAGCAAAGTGAGTGACAGATTGAGAAATGACTTGCCCCAAATCACGTAGTTAGTGAGATGGAAACAGGACTGCAGTCCAGGCTTCCCCACTGTCTGCTCTGCTGTATGGTCTCACATGTACTTTGCACTATATTTCATTTATCCAACCTCTGTTAATGGACATTTGTGTTGTTTCTGCAGTGGCCTTGCATGTTCATCTATCTCCGACTGGGGATACATTTCTAGAAATGGAATTACTGGGTTAAAGTGTACATGTTCCCATCTGATAGATGCTGCCAACTTGGACTTCAAAAACATGCCATTTTATAATCACACCAACCATAAGTGAAGGAGACCATTTTCCCACACTCTTGCCAACAATGAGTATTAACATTTTTTCCTATGTGATGGGCAAAAAGTGGTATCTGTTTTCTGTGCTGGATAACTGCATAATTTTGGATGACTCATTAACGCAGAGAAACAAACATACATACTGAGGGTCTGGGGAAGAAGACCAGTCCTGGAATTATTCTACCATTAGGGAGGGAGGCAAAATACAAAGTCCAACTGTTGCTATCTTGTTCGGGGAAATGTCAGTGTGAGTCATTTAGGGCCAACAGTCTTGACTTAAAGCTTCCTGGTCTTGTGTGAGTTATTTTATTTCCTGTTTGTTGTGAATATTTTTTCCCAGTGGGAGCTTAAATCTGAAGGGTAAATGATAATAACAATAATAAGATCACTTTAAAATGTATATATTGATACACAGTGCTTTTCAGGTCATCAGAACAACCCTGTGCAGTGGTAGACAGGGCAAGCTCCTCTGTTATCATGCCCCATTTACAGGGGAGGAAGCTGGGCTCTGAGAACAACTCAGTCACAAAGCAAGTTCAAGGTCAGAGCTAGGACTTGGGCCTTGGTCTCCTGGCTTAATAGAGCGACTGCCCCATCCACCCATGATCTGCTGAAGGATGTCCCTTTTAGGAGCTGGGCTGGAGGCTCCTAAGTACTGCACAGGAATGTTTCCCAAGGTCGGTTTCATGGTGACCCACAAAGGAAGAGTTCTGTAGTCATACCAGTGGATGAGTAGGATTAGGGCCATCAGCTGGACTTCTCAGAGCCTTTAATAAGTTAATATGGGAAAGTGTGCTCTAGGTCAAGGTTTCTCAAGGGGGAGGGGCAATCTCCCCTCCCCACAAGAGATATTTGGCAATGTCTAGAGACATACTTTGTTGTTACGACTGAGGGTGGGTGAGTGCTGTTGGCCTCTAGTGGGTAGAGGCCAGCGTTGCTGCTAAACATCCTACAATGCACAGGACAGCCGCATAACAAAGAATAATCTGGCTTAAAATGTCAAGAGTGCTGGGATTGTATATACATACTGCTCTGGAGTATGAGTGTTAATAATAATCATAGCTGAGCTCACTTTTATTAAGTTGTCAAATGTGTCGGGTTTTATGTACCTCACATGTACTAATGAACTGAGGCATCACTGCAGCCCTATGAGGTTGGTAGTTGCTCCTCTTATCCAATAATACAGATGGGAACTGTAGCGGCCCCGAGACTGAATAACTTGTCCAATGTCACGCAGCTGGTAAGTGGTAGAGTAGGGATTTGAACCCAGGGACTCTGGCTCCAAAGTCCAGATCCACTCCATCTACTGCCTCATAAAGAACTAATTCTCTCATTCTCTTTCTTGTTCCTGTTTTTGTGCCATTTACTCATTAGTTCGCTCAGATATTTACTGAGTACTTGCTGAGACCTAGGCATCAGCCTGGTGTTGGGGACGCAGCATTAAACAAAGCTGCAGAGTCCATGCCTTCGCATGGGAGGGTCAGACATTCAATCCATGCCTGCATAGCTGGGTCTTTAATCACCGCTGTGGTTAGTGCCTCAAAGAAATTGAATACAGTGTTTTGGGGGACTTACCAGAGTGGGTGGCTTTGTCTTTTGATGTTCGGTGGGAAATGCCTTTTCCTTCAGAATGGAATTAACTTTCTTCGTTTTGGACATGATGCCTTGTCACTGCTTGTCTCAGCCAGGACCGCTTGCAGGGGGCGGGCTGGGAGAGCTGTTGGTGGCGGCATGAGTCAGGGTTCTCCAGAGAAACAGAATATAGATATAGGGATGTATAAAGAGATTTATTATAAGGAGTTGGCTCACGTGATTGTGGAGGCTGAAAGGTCCACAGTCTGCTCTCCTAGAGACCCAGAAAGCCCACGGTATATTTGTGGTCCAAGTCCAGAAGCCTGAGAACTAGAGAGCTGATGCTGTACATTCCAGTCTGGGGGCAGAAGACCCATGACCAGCTCAAAGTCAGGCAGAGAGTGAGTGAATTCTCCCTTCCTCCACCTTTTTGTTCCATTCAGGCCCTCAACAGATTGGATGGTGCCCACCCACCGTGGGGAGGGTGATCTGTTTACTCATTCTGGAGATTGAAATGCTCATCTCCTCCAAAAACATCCTCCCAGACATACGCAGAAATAATGTTTAAGCAAATATCTGGGCACCCCGTAGTCCAGTCGAGCTGACACATAAACATAAATTGGCCATCATGGTGGCCTGCTTACCTGGGCTAAAACTTTCTTGAAAGTTGGCTTTTTAGCCCTACCTGGTCTCCTGGCCCCTTCACCGTGGAGCTGGTGAGTGTGTTCACCTTCTATTAACAGTCAAGCTCTCTGAGTCTCCAGTTCCCCTCTGGCAGCTGGGGATAAATGACAGTCCTTCGCAGCTGCAAGGCCTGCTCCGAGCAGTCAGTGAAGCCATTCTTGGAAAAGACTTCACGTGGGGCCTTGCCTTGGGCGAGCACTCAGGCTGGTTGGCTTCCTTCTGTGATTTCTGAGTTGGCAAGGGCCAGCGCTAGGACATCTACCCCTCCTTCCCTTGGGCAGCAGAGAGGATGTGCTTCCCCCCTTCTCCTTGTGCTGGAGACATGGGCATATGCCCAGTAATGCTCAGGCTATGACTGATTCTTTTGCACACACACTTGTCCATATGTGCTTCTTGTCCCCACGGGAGCTGTCATTTTGGGAAAAACGGCTTTCACGCATGGTACATCTGACCATGTCATCCTCCGTGAGGGTCCGCAAGCGTGCCATGCTCTTGTACCCCTCCCTGCCTTTGTTAGTGCTGTGACTGCTGCCTCGAGCCTTCCCTACCTCTTTATTTTGGTACCTTTGTCTGTTTACTCCTTCTACAGAGGCCTGTGGACCTCTCAAGAGCAACCATTTTGCTTTGTGTACCTTTGAAAATTTTTTATTTATTTCTATTTTTTTTTTTATTTTTGTAATTTTTACTTTTTTTTTTGGCCGCGCCATGCAGCACGCAGGATCTTAGTTCCCCGACCAGGGATCGAACCCCTGCCCCCTGCAGTGGAAGCATGGAGTCTTAACCACTGAACTGCCAGGGAAGCCCCCCCCTTTTTTTAAGTAAAAAGTAAAAAAAAAATTTCAAGTTTTATTTAGGTATAATTGACGTATAACATTGTGTAAGCTTAAGGTGATGATTTGATACATGGATATACTATGGAACGATTACCACGATAAGGCTAGTTAACACATCCATCAACTCACATAATTAACACTTTTTGTGTATGTGTCATGAGAGCATTTAAGATTTACTTGCTTAGCAACTTCCAACTATGTAATACAGTACTGTTAAATATAGTCACTATGCTCTACATTAGATCCTCAGAATGTATCCATCTTAAAATTGGAAGTTGGTACCCTTTGGCCAACATTTCCCCACTTCCCCAGCTAGCCACCACTATTCTACTCTCTGTTTCTATGAGTTTGGCTTTTTTAGATTCCACATGTAAGTGAGATCATATAGTATTTGTCTTTCTCTGTTTGACTTATTTCATTTAGCATAATGCCCTCAGGGTCCATCCATGTTATCGCAAGAGGCAGAATTTCCTTCTTTTTTGTGGCCTAATAATATTCCATTGTATATATACCACATTTTTTATCCATTCATCCTTCTGGGGACACTTGGGTTGTTTCCATGTCTTGCCTATTGTGAATAATGCTGCAGTGAACATGAGGGTGCAGATAGCTCTTCAAGATCCTGGTTTCATTTATTTTGGATATATACCCAGAAGTGGAATTGCTGGATCATATAGTATTACTATTTTTGATTTTCTGAGGAACCTCCATACTGTTTTCCATAGTGGCTGTACCAATATACATTTCCACTAACAGTGCACAAGGAGTCCCTTTTCTCCACATCCTTGCCAACATTTGTTATCTCTTGTCTTTTTAAATAGCCATTCTAACAGCTATGAGGTATATCTCACTGTGGTTTTGATTTGCATTTCTCTGATTAGTGATGTTGAGCAACTTTCACGTACCTGTTGGCCATTTGTATGTCTTCTTTGGAAAAATGTCTATTCAGTTCCTCTGCCTATTTTTTAACTGGATTATTTGGGTTTTTTGCTATTGAGTTATATGAGTTTTTAATATATTTTGG
Source organism: Lagenorhynchus albirostris (assembly GCF_949774975.1). Classification (NCBI taxonomy): domain Eukaryota; kingdom Metazoa; phylum Chordata; class Mammalia; order Artiodactyla; family Delphinidae; genus Lagenorhynchus; species Lagenorhynchus albirostris. Next base: position 174,439,506 of record NC_083096.1, read on the forward strand.
ATATCGATCCTTATCAGATATACAGTTTGCAAATATTTTCTCCCCTTTTGTAGGTTGCCTTTTCATTTTGTTGATTTTTTCTTCTGCTGTGTAGAAGCTTTGTAGTTTGATGTAGTTCCGCTTGTTGATTTTTGCTTTTGTTGCTTGTAATTTGGTGTCATATCCCAAAAAATCGTTGCCAAGACTAGTGTTAAGGTCTTGTGTTTTCTTCAAGGAGTTTTATGGTTTCAGGTCTCACATTTAAGTCTTTAATCCATTTTGAGTGATTTTTGTGAATGGTGTGTAGGGGTCCAATTTTATTCTTTTGCATGTGAATATCCAGTTTTCTCAACACTATTTATTGAGGAGACTCTCCTTTCTCAATTGTATGTTCTTTGCTCCTTTGTCATAAATTAATTGTCCATATATATGTGGGTTTATTTCTTGGCTCTCAGTTCTGGTCCATTGATCTGTGTGTTTTTCTGTCAATACCATGCTGTTTTGATTACTATAGCTTTGTAGTATAATTTTAAATCAGGGAATGTGATACCTCCAGGTTTGCTCTTTTTTCTCAAGATTGCTTTAGCTGTTTGGGGTCTTTTGTGGTTCCATATAAATTTTAGGATTATTTTCTATTTCTGTGAAAAATGTTGTTGGGATTTTGATAGGGGTTGCATTGAATCTGTCGATCCCAATTTTATGTTTTTGATGTCACAATTTATATCTTTTATATTGTGTATCCATTAACAAATTATTATAGCAATAGTTATATATATTTTTGTCCTTTAACCTTTATACTAGAGTTAAGTGATTAACACTCCACCACCACAGTATTAGAGTATCTGATTTTGACTAGGTACCAGTGTGTTCTATATTTTCATGTGTTTCCACGTTACTAATTAGCATCTTTCATTTCAGCCTGAAGACTTTCTTTCTGCATTTCTTGTAAGGCAGGTCTAGCAGTGATGAACTCCCTCAGCTTTTGTTTGCCTGGAAAAGTCTTTCCATTCCTGAAGGACAGCTTGGCTGGGTAAAGTATTCTTGGCAGGCAATTTTTTTCTTTGAGCACATTGCATATATCATCCCATTCTCTTCTTGCCAGCAAGGTTTCTGCTGAGAAGTCTGCTGATAGCTGTAAGGTGGTTCCCTCGTATGTGAGGAATTTTTTTCTTTTGTTGCTTTTAAAATTCTCTCTCTGTCTTTGATTTTAGACAGTTTTATTGTAATGTGTCTTGGAGAAGATCTTTTTGGGTTGAAATTGTTTGGGGATCTGTGAGCTTCTTGAACTTGGATTTCCAAATCCCTCCCCATATTTGGGAAGTTCTAAGCCATTATTTCTTTAAATAAGCTTTCTGTCCCTTTGTCCCTCTCTTCTTCTGAGACTCCAATAATGCATAGATTGTTTCTTTGAATGATATCCTACAGGCTTTACATACATAGGCTTACTTCATTCTATTTCATTTTTTTTCCTATGTTTTCTTCTGAATGGGTAATTTCAAATGACTTGTCTTCTATACAGATTCTTTCTTCTGCTTGGTCACGTCTGATGTTGATGCTTTCTGTTGCATAGTTCATTTCATTCATTGTATTTTTCTGAGCCACAGTTTTTGTGTGTGTATGTGTTTAAGATTTTCATCTCTCTGTTAAACTCCTCATTTTGTTTGTGTATAGGTTTCTTGATTTTGTTGAATTGCCTTTCTGTCTTTTCTTATAGCTCACTGAGCTTCCTTAAAACAATTTTGAATTCTTTATTGGGCAAATCATAGATTTCCATTTCTTTGGGGTCAGTTACTGTGGAAAACTATTGTATTCTTTTGGTGGAATCTTGTTTCCTTGATTTTTCATGTTCTTCAAAGTCTTATGTCGCTGTCTTTGCATTTGAAGAAGGTGTAACCTCCTCCAGTCTTTACTCTTCAATGTGTCCTATATAATTGGATTTTTGCACCAATCGTGTACTGGAACTTCTCTGCTGGACTCCTGGACTTCCACAAAGGCACTCTTGTCTGTGGGTGATTGTGAAAATTGGTGTTCTTTGGGAGGAGGAAGGTGGTAGAAAACTCTTATTCTGCTATTTTGATGATGTTACTCTCTCACTTTAGGGATCATTACTGCTAATTCAGGAAATGAATACATTTTTCAGTTGTAGATAATGGTATATTTTTGGGGTGCAGTGGAATTTTGGAAATGAGCAGTTGTTAAAGATTTAAGTCTGTGGCCTAATAGGAGTCTTCAGGCTAGGTAAAACCATTTCTAATTTAAAAGATGGAATGTAAATGCATTTCTGGCATGACTTTTATTTTTTTATTATTATTATTTTTTTTTGTGGTACGCGGGCCTCTCACTGTTGTGGCCTCTCCCGTTGCGGAGCACAGGCTCCGGACGCGCAGGCTCAGTGGCCATGGCTCACGGGCCCAGCCGCTCCGCGGCATGTGGGACCTTTCCGGACCGGGGCACGAACCCGTGTCCCCTGCATCGGCAGGCGGACTCTCAACCACTGCGCCACCAGGGAAGCCCCTGGCATGACTTTTAAACTGGCAAAAGAATAGTTCCCAACAAGGTCCAGGCCCACTCTGAGCAATGAATGGCACCATAGTTGGATCATGAGAATAGTCTCCAGTGTGACTTGGAGATGGTCAATGTGTTCTATTTGTTTAAAAAAGAAAAAGTCCTGTAACCTTGTAGGCTGGTGGCCAGTTGACTTCTTGCTAGTTGAAATGAAAACTCTTTTGATACTGAAGGAAAAATGACCATCTTTACTTATTTATTCATTCTTCAACTATTTCCTGAGGACCTACTGTATGCTGGGCTCCATGGATTCCACAGAGAGGGAGCAGACCTGGAGCTTCCTTATGTCTTTCTGTTCTAGAATTTCACATAAATGGAATCACACCATATATACTCTGCTGGCTTTTTTTTACTTGGTCTGGGTTTTTGCGGTTATCCATGGTGTTGGCATGTAACTCATTCCTTTTTAGGCTCTGTGGTATCCCTTTGTATGGCTGTATCACAGTTTGCTTACCCATCAATTTGTTTTTTTTTATTTTTTAGTCTTTTAACAACTTTTATTTGTGACATACAGCAGCATTAATCATCTTTATCATGTTGTACATTACATCCCTAGTACTTACTTAGCATTTTAAATTAATTAATTAATTAATTAATTAATTTTGGCTGTGCCGGGTCTTAGTTGTGGCACACAGGATCTTCGTTGCGGCATGCAGGATCTTTAGTTGTGGCACACAGGCTTCTTAGTTGCGGCACGTGGACTTCTTAGTTGTGGCATGCATGCAGTATCTACTTCCCCGAACAGGGATTGAACCCGGGCCCCCTGCATTGGTAGTATGGAGTCTTACCCACTGGACCACCAGGGAAGTCCCCCCATCAACTTGTTGATGGACGTTTCGGTTGTTTCTGGTTTGGGGATTATGAATAAGTCTTCGGTGATCATTCACAGGCAAGTCTTTTTGTGCCCATTGTGCTCATTTCTCTTGGGTATATATATACCTGGGAGTGGAGTTGCTGGTCAGAGAGTAGGTGTGTGTTTAACTTTATTGGAAACTTCTAAGCAGTTCCCCAAGGTGGCTGTGCCACTTGGCTCTCACCAGCAGTTCCTGAGGGTTCCTGAGTTCCTGCTTCTCTGTGCTTCTGTGGGAGCTGTCCTCACAGTGTCCCTTGCCCTTCCCCTGTTGGACCCCGACATTCACATTTTCCTTCTTTCTCTCTCTCCAGGTGCTCAGGACAGAGCCAAGGGAAATGCTGACTTGGTGAGTCTTCATGTGATTCGGGGCCAGTTGTGTTGGCTTTGGGTTCTTCGGCTCTCCACTTCCCAGATCCTTCCTGCAGCTGTGTCAGGAGCCCAGGGAACTCAACCCAGCTGGAGAGAGGGTCCCAGTCCCAGGCCTTCTACAGCACCCTGGCCCTGGTGCAGCTCTTCCTGCGGCAGATAGTCTAACTCTGCTCTTTCCTCGTCTGTGAAGTTTAGATCTGACGAGGGGTGGGCATCAGGATCGGCTGCAGCAGCCTCCCCGGACCAAGTCAGTCTCTGTCTTAGTCACAGCATTTATCGTGTGCCTCCTGTGTGTCAGCCCTGGGCTTCGTGCTAGGACACCTGGGAACAGACCACTCGAGTTTCTAGCCCTCATGGAGCCACCAGCCTAGCAGAGGCTAGTCACACAAAGAAATATATAAGTATAAATACTGTTAAGTACCATAAGCAAAAAGAACAGGCTGCTGTGAGAGAGAATTACTAGGGAAACGTTGAACCTCTGGAGGAAGTGGCCTCAGACTCTCCGAGGGTGGCCCGGGTGAGCGTCTGCTGGCAGATCTGACCACACGATTCTCAGGTGCTGCCCTGGACTGGGCGACCTCTAGGGCCTTTTGGGGTGAATGTCTAGGGGAGTTGGATTTCTAAGCTAGCAGCTCCTATCCCTGAATACTGCGCTGGGAGCTAATCTTTGGTCCCACGTTTAGCTGTTCATCTGTCACACAGCTAGTGCGCACCCTAGTCTGCTTCGCAGTCTGGAATGCTGGGTGTAGATCCCAGACCCCTCCTTCAGAGGGAGGCAGACTGCATGCTCTGTCCCATCTCTCTAAACTGTCTACCCCATGAGTGAAAGCCAGGGGGTCGCCTTCTCTCCCGAGGAGTGCAACGAGACCCTGGTTTACGTTGGTCCCCGTGCTTGGGCAGGCATACGTCCTGAACGCAGACCCCTGTGGACACTGTCTCATTATCAACAATGTGAACTTCTGCCACGAGTCGGGGCTCGGGACCCGCACGGGCTCCAGTATTGACTGTGAGAGGATGCAGCAACGCTTCCGCTTGCTGCATTTCGTGGTGGAGGTGAAGTGTAACCTGACTGCCAAGGTATGGTCCCTGTGCACAGAGAGAGATGGGGGGCGGGCGGGGTAGTGTCCCACGAGGGACCCTGGAAACAAATGACTCCCCAAGATGAGCCCTTCGGTCTGTAGGACTGTGAGAGGCAGTATGGTTCAGTGGTTACCAGTGCAAGCTTCAGACTCAGAGACCCGGGTTGAGGACTGGCTCTCCCACTCCCTGTGTGACTCCCAAGCCTTAGCTTCTTTGTCTAGACAGCGAGAACCATGCTCACCTCCTAGGGTCATTGTAGGAGTAAATAAAGAGTGCCTAGCCCAGCATCCCTTCCCCAAGGATGGTGGCTATTGTGATTGCTGTGACTGTCATTACTTCACTATTGGCCCTGGGAGGAGGGGGCAGGCCTGGGACAAGGACCTGATCCCTCAGCGGTCTGGCTCACCTTCAGCCCTCTCTTGTAGCAAATGGTCCAGGCTTTGGTGGAGCTGGCGCGGCGGGACCACAGTGCTCTGGACTGCTGCGTGGTGGTCATCCTCTCTCATGGCTGTCAGGTAGGCGACCTCACCTCCTTGGGCAGGTGCCTGGGAAGGCTGCCCTGAGAGGCTGTGCAGAGCCCCATCCTTTCCTGTGACCAAGACACCCTGGCCCTGTAGGAAGAGCCGCGGGGCCCTGTCCACCTCTTGTTGTTTTCTCGGGAGCCATTTGCCCTCTGAGGGGTTGATGCTCCTCCTGGGTGGCACGGTGTCCCTTGGAGAAGCTGTCTGGGAGAGGCAGGAAAAGACAAGCTGGATTTTGTTCAGAGCTGGGCTCAGCTCATAAGAGCTCCCAGTTCCTGCCTCGGTCCTGCTTGGTGTTGTTCCGGGCCGTTTGCTGCTGGCTGGGAGTCGGGACACTGGGACCCACTCTGGGCTTGGCCACTAATGTGTTGGGTCATTGTGGCCACACCCCTCCCCCTTCCTGGGCCTCAGTTTCCCCATCTTTTGAGTTGAGGGGTTGGACAGAACAGAGGTAACAACCCCTATGGGTTGCACAGTGTTTTCAAAACTGGCAGCTTTAGCACAAATATCAGGATTTCCGGCTTCTCTTGAAAAGCCCCAAAGGTCTGACCTTCTCAGGCCAGCATCCTCATGGAGCGAAGCTCTGGCCTTTGGCAGGGCAGGGGCTGCCCGTTTGGTTCTTTCATTCACAGTGTGGTTCCTAGACCGGCAGCCTGGGCATCACCTGGCAGCTCTCGAGAATGCGGACCCTCATTCAGAGCCTGCACCTTAACGAGATCCCTGTGCACATAAAGTTTGAGATGAATTCGTCTAGAATAGCAGTTCTCAACGTTTCACTGCAAGAGAGGTGCCTGAAGGACCAGACTGCTGGTCCCACTACAAGGGATTCTGATTTAGGAAGTCTGGGTGGGGCCCAGGAATTTGTATGTCTTACAAGTTCCCAGGTGATGTTGATGCTGCTGCTTCAGGGACCACACTTTGAGAGCAGCCGATCTGGAGGTAGCTGCCCAGTGTCCTCGAGTTAGGCTCTCTGGTGCTTATAGGCATGTGAGTTTCAGACCCCTGCAGTAGAGGTGGACAAGGGGCTGCCCGGAACCGACCTGCTGTAACTCAGCCTTGTGCCCCTGGGTGGGACCTTCTAAATGCTTGGCCCCCACAAAGCCTCTGAACAGGCTGTTGGATTCCTACCCTGACTTCTTGGGTTTGTCACCAGGATTCATGGTTTTCTAGGCTAGCCACCTCCAGTTCCCGGGCGCTGTTTATGGCATGGATGGATATCCCGTGTCTGTCGAGAGAATTGTGAACATCTTCAATGGAACTGGCTGCCCCAGCTTGGGAGGGAAGCCCAAGCTCTTCTTCATCCAGGCCTGTGGCGGAGGTAGGCCGGTCCTCAGCCTCCCTGCCCCTGTGAGTCTAGTGGGGAAGCAGCCACCGCCTACTTCCTTCTCCATCGCTCCTCTCGATGTCCCGGGGGTTGATCCAGGCAGCCGGGGGCGTCCCAAACATGGTCACTGCTCTCCGAATGTGGCGCCTCCACCTCGCTGGAGTAGCTTCAGCTCTGTCCAGCCTTTAGAGGTTCGCGTCTTGCATCCCACAGTGCCATAGCATCGGGGATCATTCAGATGTGGCCACTTCAACCCCAGAGACGTGGCAAAAACAAACAATGCAGAGGAGAGAGAAAACCTCTTTCATTTTCCTTATCATCATTCCCCTGACCTCCATCAACCAGACTCCCTTCCCCCTTTCGCAGAGAAAGGGAGGCCATTGCTGAATTAACTACTGGAATTCCCAAAGGCTTAGGTTCTGGGGATTCAGTAATTTTTAAGGATTATTTAGATTGTAGTTTTGCTCTATGTCCTGATTTTAAACCTGAGCCCTACTTCAACGTTACCGGGTTTTCTTATAAAATAAAAAAAGAGGGAAGAGAGAACAACATTATGTGTCCTGGATTATGGGACATGATGGCATCTCCAGGGGCAGGGATGTCTGAAAGGCATATCACTTCCTTGTCCCTTGGCCTGATCTGCCAGAGAAGCGGGCATTGTTATACCATAGAGCTGTCAGCTTGCATGCCAAGTGTGCACACCAGTGACCTGTAACGTGGGCACCTGAGGCATATTCTTCTGCACACGGTGATTTGTCCCATACTATTCCACATTGGCGGGGGAGTCATGGGAGAGATTGTCTAGGAGGGCAGGCTCTGGTCATATGATTCATCCAGTAAGTTTATTGACCACCGGCTGTATACACCAGGCTGTAGAGATGCAGAGGTGGGGTCTCTGTCCCCTGGAACTTATAATTTGACGGGAACTGTGTTAAGTCACTATCATGACCCAGGCCTATAACTTGGCCACGAGTGATGGAGAACACTGGGTTAAATCCTGCGTTAGCTACTCCCTGCACAGCCACGGGCCAGTTAATCTCTAGAAGTCTTGGCAAATAGGGATAGCAACAGAGCCTGGCTCTTAGTGTTATATCTCTCACATACTAATCAGTGTGGCTCTTTTTTTTTAAAATAAATTTATTATTTATTTATTTGTTTATTTATTTTTGGCTGCGTTGGGTCTTTGTCGCTGTGTGTGGGCTTTCTCTAGTTGCGGCGAGAGGGAGCTACTCTTCATTGCGGTGCGCAGGCTTCTCATTGCTGTGGCTTCTCTTGTTGTGGGGCACGGGCTCTAGGCACGCGGGCTTCAGTAGTTGTGGAACACGGGCTCAGTAGTTGTGGCTCTTGGGCTCTAGAGCTCAGGCACAGTAGTTGGGGTGCACGGGCTTTAGTTGCTCCGCGGCATGTGGGATCTTCCTGGACCAGGGCACGAACCTGTATCCCCTGCATTGGCAGGCGGATTCTTAACCACTGCACCACCAGGGAAGCCCTAGTGTGTCTCTTAACACACTTAACACATTGCCTGGTTCATTTTCCTAACTGGAAACATGGCCTCCCTCCTCCTGCTGACCCCAGAGGACTCAGTGTCACATAAGAGCCCCACCCCTGTCACCAGTGCAGTTATCTCAGAGTGATGATGACAGGTAGATGGAGAGGCTGCTGTTCTTGGGTTGAAATCCTTTGTAACTTGTCTTTCTTCTTATGATCCAGAATGTGTGGTCAAGTGATGTTCTTACTCAGAAGTGCGTGGTCCCTCTTTCTCTTGTGAATCAAAGGAAGAACAGACTGAAGGGTGAGCTGGGGTGCCAGCTTTCTGGGGAAGATAGCCCGTCTTCTGGGCCAGGGCCCACCCCACTGTCCATTCTCAGCAGCGAAGGAGGATCTTTGTGGTGTTACTCTTTGGACTCCTTAGCAGGGCCGCTGGGCCCTTGATCTGGGCCCGACCTCTTCGCCTCCCCCGCCTGGCATGCTGTGCCCACCCCAGCGCTGCTCAGCCTTCCCTGGACACCAGGGTCTGGCTTACTCCTCAGGCTTTCTATGTGCCATTCCTCTGCCTTGTCTCCTGGCCACCTCTTAATCATCCATCCTCTGGTTACAGCTTATTGTCACCGCTTCCAGGAAGCCTTCCCTGAACACCTCCTTCCTTGCAGAAAGTCAGGGTTCGTGCCGGCTGTTGTGCTCCTGCAGCCCCCGTTCTTCCCTTGTCTTAGCACTTTCTCCTTGCATTCAGATGGCCTCGTCCCCTGGTCAGCTCTCTGAGGGCAGAGCCAATCACATCCGCCCTGCAGCTGGGTCCCCAGCCTGGCACAAAGCCCACAGTATGCTTGCATCTTATGTGCATTCTAACTGTTTGAATTTGAAATAGAACCATACAAAAATATGGTTTGAAGTAATGTGGACTCCTGCCATTAAAAACAAAACCAAACAATTCACTGACAACAGCAGGATTCCAAAGCTGGAACGCAGTGATTAAGGTGCCACTTTCGGAGCGGCAGTCTCTGCTTAGCTCCCTGCTGCGGGATCTTGTGTTTAACGCTGTTGCCACATGGTGGCGCCACCATCAGCTGAGGACAGAAATACCCAAATTTCAGTGACAGTTGTTTGGTGTCTGGTGACTGGTGTCGTGTTGTTTACAGGTCTCTGAATGTCTGCCCTGGATTTTGGTGACTCTTGTGTTGCTATTTTAAGATTCACTGTTGTTACAATTTAAATCAATTAAAAAATCTAAATGTCATCCGCCCCTTCGTTAAGAGGTAGTGCGGGCACCAACACGGAAGAGCGTGCCTCAAAGTCAGTAACTTTGGTGTGAAACTTCAGTGTTAGCATGATGAACTCAGCCAGAGCTGAGTGGCCTAAATTTTGGGGTGACCCCTCCAGAACTTTGGAGATCATGCTGAGAAGCTGGAAAGGAAGAATAACGTACGACAGTGGTTGTGGATTTTATGTGCTGAGGGAACGGCTCCTCTTCCCACTGTGAATTCTTATGGGATGTTATTCTTCCTCGTAGGGAGTTTTGAATCAATAAGCCTCCTTAGGAAGAAAGCAATGGCTTAAATGCATAACCCATAGGCGAGGCCTTCCCAGCAGATTTGTAGGAGGATGACACGTGGATGGAGACACAGCCAGCATCCCCTGTCTGACCCCTTCTTCCTCTGACCCCGATCCTCCCCTCTCAGATCCCATCGTCCCATTTTCACAGGCAGCCCCCACCCGTCTCCTTAGGCCCTTCCTACGGCATCCCCCACTGAAGCGCTCCCTCCCCCACTGCACCCTGCTTCCCCGCGCAGACCCAGCGGCAGCCCCAGATTCCCCTCTCAGGTCCCCTCCCCCGTCCGACTTCCCCTAGGACAGATTCGAGAATCTCGACCAAGCAAACAACCGGAAGCAGTGACCTGAGACGGCTATGCCAGCGTCCAGCTTTCACAGATCTAAGAGGCCCCCTTGGCAGGCTTGGGAAGCAGCAGGGTAGTTGAGAGGCGCAGAGTCCTGGTCCCCTGCGCCTTAGGTGTGAGACCACAGACAAATTACCGAGTTTTCTGAGCTTTAGTTGTATGGGGTGAGAGGTCAATAGATTTTTTTTTTAAAGGTTTTATTTATTTATTTATTTATTGGCCACACTGCACGGCAAATGGGATCTTAGTTCCTCGACCAGGGATTGAACCCGTGCCGGGTTCGGAGTGGAAGCACGGAGTCTTAACCGCTGGACCGCCAGGGAAGTCCGATCAGTAGATGTTGGGGTTATTATTATGGGGTTTCCAGAAGCATCTTTGTCCTGTCTCTGTCCCCTGTGGATGGGACCCCAGCTTCCCTGGGTGAACTGTGACCTCCCTCCCTCCTTGCTATTACCCACCGTGGATCTAACCACACAAACCCTCCAGCTCTCCTGCCCAGAGACCTGCGTGACAGGTGCTGTTTCTCCCACCAGGATTGCTCTCCCTTCTCACATGGGAGCCTGGGTCACGACCGCCTGCTCCAGAAACCCTCCCCTGCGGAACCCCGGGCCCCTCGGCCCTCTGCCTGTCTTTGCTGAAGCTCTTTTCAGCTGCTTCCTTTCTGAAGTAACACTTTGTACTCCGCAGTGAGCTCTGCTTTGGAGGAACTCATCCCAGGACATGTCCTGCAGCGTCACTGCCCCAGTGACTGTGGCTGAGCTGTGTGTGGCCCGAGTCCTGCTCTGACTCCTAACCCTCTGTTTTCCAGGCCTGCCACTGCTCTGGGGCAGTTTGGGTTTTAAAACAGAAAAGACAGAAAATATGGCAACTTAAAGAAAGAAACATCCAGAATCCTACGAGCCCGACATGGCAGCCTCATTTTGCCTTTTACCTTTGGATCTTGGCCGAGGGGCGCGGTCTGCATTTCTCATTGAACCTTATCCCTGAAGCATCACCCCACGTCTCCACAGTCTCCACTGTCACTGTTCAAATGGCTTCTAATCCTGCATTGTAGTGATACGCACTCACTTACTAAACCAATCCCTAGTGTTGGCCATTTCGGTGGTATCCAATTTTTGGCTCACAGGACCACCAATGTCTTTGTATTGAGGGCTTTTGGCTTCACTTGAATTATTTCCTTAGGAAATTACTGAGTCAGGGGTGTAAACATCTCCATGGATCCCATTACCTATGACTTAATGCCTTCTTTGGTTTCCATAAAAGGGTTTGAGGTAACTTAAGGAAGTACAAGTGATGTAGCAGAACAAAATACAGAGAAAAAGAAAATAAGGAGGAAATAGAAATGCAAGGAAAGAAGAGGAGTAAGTTTGGCATCTAGAAGTGCATCTCGTGAGGTTCTGCGTGCTTGCTAGAGGTGGCCCGCAGATCGGCTTTGTGCTTTCCAGCCGCTGAGGCACGATAGGGTGAGGTAGAATCGCTAATAAGATCCACCTTATTTGGTATTCGTAAGACAGAATTGCCAAGAATGACAGTTTTTCTCCCCTGGGTTGTCTTAATAGGGGACACTGTAAGATAGTGGACAGTTGCCTCAACTGTATACCTACCAAAAAATAAAGAGATCAGTTTTATATCTTTTGTTTTTAAAAAATTTTTATCTATTTGGCCGTTCCACACAGCACGCAGGATCTTAGTTCCCCAGCCAGGGATCGAACCCGTGTTCTCTGCATTGGGAGCACAGAGTCTTAACCACTGGAATGCCAGGGAAGTCCTTTTTTTAAATTAAAAAAAAAAAAAATCCAAGTCTCAATGTAAATTGAGGGCAGAGTTTTTTCAGTTTGGGTGTTTAGCTCCCCAGACAGGATCCCATCTTCTTCTTTTTTTTTTTGGCTGCACTGCTTGGCTTGCAAGATCTTAAATTCCCTAACCGGGGATTGAACCTGGGCCCTCGCCAGTGGAAGTGTGGAGTCCTAACCGCTGGTCCACCAGGGAATTCCCTCATCTTCTTATTTTCTGTCTTCCTCAGTGCCCATGTTGGTGCTCTGTACCCCAGGGGTAGTCCGTGTGTATGTGTCTCTGCCATCTGTGTCATAAACCATGATTTTAAAGAAGCCTTTATCGTAACCTGAGGAAAATCCTCATGATGCCCTGATAAGGGAATAAAGCATGATTAGTTGAACCTGCAAATAAGCAGGTAAAAACAAAACACAAAAGATTGGAAGGAGGTGCAGCAAACCATTAGCCATGGTTGTCTTTGGCTGCTGCCAACATGGCCAGGCTTTGTTTTGTTTTGAATCATAATGTTGAGATTTAATGTGTGTTTGAGGAAGAAGCCACAAATATGGTTACAAAAAAATCAACAAGGACAAAATGATCAAAGTGCATAATAATTGGTCGGTAAACTCATGAGATCAAAAGTAGTTCATGCTGGGCTTCCCTGGTGGTGCAGTGGTTAAGAATCCGCCTGCCAGTGCAGGGGACACGGGTTCGAGCCCTGGTCTGGGAAGACCCCACATGCCGCGTAGCAACTAAGCCCGTGTACCACAACTACTGAGCCTGCGCTCTACAGCCTGCAAGCCACAACTACTGAGCCCGTGTGCCACAACTACTGAAGCCCATGAGCCTAGAGCCTGTGCTGTGCAACAAGAGAAGCCACCGCAGTGAGAAGCCTGTGCAGCGCAACGAAGAGTAGCCCCCACTGGGGCTTCCCTGGTGGCGCAGTGGTTGAGAGTCCGCCTGCCGATGCAGGGGACACGGGTTTGTGCCCCGGTCCGGGAGGATCCCACATGCCGCGGAGCGACTGGGCCCATGAGCCATGGCCGCTGAGCCTGCGCGTCTGGAGCCTGTGCTCCGCAGTGGGAGAGGCCACAACAGTGAGAGGCCCATGTACCGCAAAAAAAAAAAAAAAAAAAAAAAAAAGAGTAGCCCCCGCTCGCTGCAACTAGAGAAAGCCCGTACGTAGCAACGAAGACCCAATGCAGCCAAAAAAAAATAAATAAAAAAATTTATTAAAAAAAAAAGTTCATGCTCATTAAAAAACAAACAAAATCAAAGTCCTCAGAGGTGTATAAAGGTGAAAAGTCAAAGTCCTGGGCCCATCCCTACTCCCATTCTTGTTCTTCAGAAGAGCCACTGTTAACAATTGGTGTTTCCTTCCAGACTTCTCTCTTTCTCTCCTGTCCATTTATCCATCATATCTATGCCAAACAGGCCGTACGTTATATACTGTTCTGTGACCTTTTGGGGGGTAATTTTTTCTGATTTAAAAACTTTGTGATAAAATACACATAACATTTACCATGGGAAGCAGTTTTAAGCGTATAGCTCTGGAGGGGTATTAAGTACATTCACGCTGTTGTGCAGCCATCACCACCGTCCATGTCCAAAACTCTTTTCATTTTGCTAAACTGAAACTCTGTACCCATTAAGCACTAATCCCCATTCCCCGTTCCTCCAGCCCCTAGTAACCAGTATTCTGTTTTCTGTTTCTATGAATTGGGTTACTCGAGGCACCTCATGTAAGCAGAATCATGCAGTATTTGTCTTTCTGTGACCGGCTTATTTCACTCAGCGTAATGTCCTCGGGATTCATCCATGTTGTAATGTGTCAGAATTTCCTTCCTTTATAAGGCTGTATAACGTGACTTTTTTTTTAATCTATATGCTGTTTTAATTAATTTATTTATGGCTGCGTTGGGTTTTTGTTGGTGCGTGTGGGCTTTCTCTAGTTGCGGCAAGCGGGGGCTACTCTTTGTTGCGATGCACGGTCTTCTCATTGTGGTGGCTTCTCTTGTTGCAGAGCACGGGCTCTAGGTGTGTGGCCTTCAGTAGTTGTGGCCCGTGGGCTCAGTAGTTGTGGCGCATGGGCTCAGTTGCTCCACAGCATGTGGGATCTTCCCGGACCAGGGATTGAACCCATGTCCCCTGCATTGGCAGGCGGATTCCCAACCACTGCACCACTAGGGAAGTCCCAGTGTGACTTTTTTTTTTTTTTTTTTGCGGTAGGGCCTCTCACTGTTGTGGCCTCTCCCGTCGCAGAGCACAGGCTCCGGACGTGCAGGCTCAGCGGCCATGGCTCATGGGCCCAGCCGCTCCACGGCATGTGGGATCTTCCCGGACCGGGGGCACGAACCCGTGTCCCCTGCGTCGGCAGGCGGACTCTCAACCACTGCGCCACCAGGGAAGCCCCCAGTGTGACTTTTTAATGACATAAAATTTAGCATTTTTAACTATTTTAAATTGTACAATTCGGTGACGTTAAGTACATTCACAATGTGTGTGACCATCATCACCATCTAATTCTAGAACATTTCATCTTTCCCCAAAAGAAACTCCTTACCCATTAGCAGTCACTCCATTCCCAGCCCCTGGCAACCAATCTGCTTTCTTCTCTCTGGATTCGCCTCTTGTGGACATTTCATATAAATGGGATCATATTCTGTGGCCTTTGGTGTCTGGCTTCTTTCACTTAGCATGTTTTCAAGGCCCATCCACATTGTTTTCTGTATCAGTACTTCATTCCTTTCTAAGCCTGAACAATATTCCGTTGGATGTTTATACGACATTTTGTTTATCCATTCACCTGTCCCTGGACACGTGGGTGGTTTCTAGCTTTTGCCTGTTGTGAATAATGTAATGAACGTTGCTGCACAAGTTCTTGCTTGAGCACCTGGTTCCCATTCTTTTGGGTGTATACCTTGTAACTTATTTTTATAGCTGTTTTAAACATTTCTGCATTCTTACCCTCACCCCCAGCTTGACTTAATGAATGTGGAAAACTCTTGTTATAGTAAAAGTAAAGCTCCTGTTTTGATTTCCTGCCCATGTTTGTCCAGCACTAGGCCCCTGGCTCGAGAGGAAACCAGGCCTCTCAGGCTGGTGGCACCTCTCAGGCTGGTGGGAGCTCTGGTCTGGGTGTTTTCACTGGCAAGTGTTGTCTGTTTCTGTTTCCTGCAGAGCGGAAAGACCCGGGGTTTGAGGTGGCCTCCACTTCCCCTGAAGACAGGACCCCTGACAGCGACCCTGAGCCAGATGCTACCCCGTTCCAGGAAGGCCCAGTCACCGTCGACCAGCCGGATGCCGTGTCTAGTTTGCCCACACCTAGCGACATCTTGGTGTCCTACTCCACCTTCCCAGGTGAGTGGATCGTGTGAGAGCTTGTCCTTCCAGCCAGCAGGTCCCCCCATCTGCCCTAGAAGCAGCTGTGTTGTGAAGAAAAGACCTGCGTGTGAGACTTCGTTCTGCCTCTCGTGACCCTGAGTAAGTTACTTCACCTCTCTGAGCCTCAGCTCAGGGCGAGGCAGTCAAGGTGCCTAGAATGCAAAATGTGAGGAGGCATGCATTCTTGCGTTGGTGTGCCTCACTCGCTTCACCCTTGTCCTGGCCCTGCCTCAGTCTTCTCATCTTTAAAGTGGGTATATCCATTGTACCTTAGGGATCGTCATGGTGATTTTAACAAGGTGGCTGCTCCCCCACTGAGCACAGCGCCTGGCACATAGCAGGTGTGACAAGTGTTAGTTTCTTTCCTTTCTTATCCCTCGGGAGAGTCACTTGACTTCTCCGAGCCTTGGTTGCCTTGTCAGGAAAATGGGAACCGTGACCAAAGTCACAGGATAGTGGTGAGGATGAAATAAGATCACGATGGGACAGAGCACAGAGATGTGGGCTGCTGCTGGCTGTGTACATCAGTCAAAGTGTGGAGGTGGGCCCGTCTGCATACGTGGGGAGGGGCAGCTTCCCAATGAAGTTCAGCCTTTCTCCTTTGGCAGGTTTTGTCTCCTGGAGGGATACCAAGAGTGGCTCCTGGTACATCGAGACCCTGGACAGCATTTTTGAGCAGTGGGCTCACTGCGAGGACCTTCAGACACTCTTGCTCAGGGTGAGGCTGGTGGGAGGGCCAGTGTGTCCTCCCCAGGGCAGGTGGTGGGGCTGAGCAGGGCCCCAAGCCCAAGCCAGAGGTTTCTTCTGCACCGGGCTTGCCCTGAGAGTTGATGCTTTTGCTCCTTCTAATGCGAGAAATTACTGCCTGCAGTGACATTTGCCCATCATGCGAAAGACTGCTTTCCCCAGCCTCTGAGGTCCCAGGCTGACACCTCTGTCCGCCCACTGATGGAGCCAGTCCTCAGTGCCAGGGTGGGATGGCCCAGTGCCTGGGCGTGGCCCTGAAGGCAGGTCGCGGGGCCTACACCCTTTCCCCACTGCACGGCCTTCTACTCTTGACCCTCGAGAATCATGAATCCTTTTAGTGTCTCCCCTTCTGGAAGGCCGCAGTGACAACAGGGAAGGACAGCCGGATAGGGCCCCACTCAGAGCAGTTACTTTCTCCAAGCGTCTCAGAGCACGCATGGGCCCCTCCTGCTCTGCTCAGGTATTTTGTGCCGTGAGAAGGAGCTATAAGGGCTGGGACCTCCTCCTGGGGAGGCTCCGGCTCTGAGCTTTGCTGAACAGAGGAGAGAAGAAAAACAGGTGCAGGGCCACCACGCAGCCCGACTCCAGGGGGCGCCATGAGCCATGGCCACGGATGAGCGGGTCTCAGAGGCAGCTGGGGGCCCATCAGGGCTAAGCAGTGCACTCGGCTCGTGGGCCCAGTCTCTTCTCTCAACTTTCCTTCATGCAAACCTTTCAGTCTGATTTGAACTTTGTGAATTTCTGAGCTTTGAAATTCTGAATTTTGAGTTTTCTAAACTTATAGTTGAGATGCTTGTTCTCTAACCCCTCCCCTATCCCCCCGCCCAGCGTGCGCGTGCACACACACACACACACACACACACACACACACACACACACTCTCAAGGAGGCTGCAGCTAGAGTTTTTTTTAAAAAATTAATTAATTAATTAACTTATGCCTGCATTGGGTCTTTGTTGCCGTGCCCGGCTTTCTCTAGTTGCGGCGAGTGGGGGCTACTCTTCGTTGCGGTGCGCGGGCTTCTCATTGCGGTGGCTTCTCTTGTCGCGGAGGCTTCTCTTGTCGCGGAGCATGGGCTCTAGGTGCGTGGGCTTCAGTAGTTGTGGCACGTGGGCTCAGTAGTTGTGGTGCACGGGCTCTAGAGCACAGGCTCAGTAGCTATGGTACACGGGCTTAGTTGCTCCGCGGCATGTGGGATCTTCCTGGACGAGGGATCGAACTCATGTTCCCTGCGTTGGCAGGTGGATTCTTAACCACTGCGCCACCAGGGAGGTCCCTAGAGTTGTTTATAAAGTTCTGACTCGGTGGGGACTTCCCTGGTGGTCCAATGGTTAAGACTCCGTGCTCCCAATGCAGTGGGCCCGGGTTCGATCACTGGTCAGGGACCTAGATCCCGCATTCCGCAATTAAGACCTGCACAGCCAAATAAATAAATAAAAATAAATAAAATAAAATTCTGACTTGGTGGATGCTCCCCCAGCCCTTCTCTGGAATTCTTACTTCAGTCAAGAGAACTCACAGGCCTCCCTGTGGTCGTGTTTTCACAGGTTGCTAATGCTGTTTCAGTGAAAGGAGTTTACAAGCAGATTCCTGGCTGTTTTAATTTCCTCCGGAAAAAACTTTTCTTTAAAACGTAATGAGGCTGGGGCCTCTCACGCTGCCTTACCTTTCACCCCCAAACCTTCCTGCTCCAGCCCTGGTGGCGGCTGAGGCCTGGACTTTCCTACAACTGTGGCTGACACCCATTGAAGGATTCTGTAGCCTGTAGAGGTCTGCTCTTTCCCCCCCCGGGCTGCAGACAGGCTCCTAGCAGCTTTCAAACTGGAGCCAAATGACCGGCGATGGAGGAAGGAGAGCAGAACGCCGTGGACACCACGGGGCTCTTCACCAGTGGCCCGTTCCTGCCTAGTGGCTGTGGCCTGTGACCCCTGTGTTTTCTCCACATCAGGGCTTCTCAACCTCAGCACAGCTGACATTTGGGGCCAGAGAGTCCGTAGTTGTGGGG
Organism: Lagenorhynchus albirostris; assembly: GCF_949774975.1. Lineage (NCBI taxonomy): Eukaryota > Metazoa > Chordata > Mammalia > Artiodactyla > Delphinidae > Lagenorhynchus > Lagenorhynchus albirostris. The sequence goes on from NC_083096.1 coordinate 174,457,497, forward strand.
CCGTCCTGTGCACTGTGGGCTGTTTAGCAGCATCCCTGGCCTCTCCCCACTAGGTGCGAGCAGCACCCCTTCCCCGAGTTGTGACAACGAAAACTGTCTTCAGACGTTGCCAAATCTCCCTGGTGGGCCCCCGCTGGAGAACCACTGAGCTACAGGACATTTTGGTGACAAACAGACCAGCATCTCTTTTAGATCAGCAGTTTGGGCTGCTAGAGTCTGAAGAGTTAGAATCTGTGAATCCTAAATGAAGTTTTAAAAATTATCAAGTTTTGTGTATATTGCAGTGTTCTTAAAAACAAAACAAAACAAAACCTTAGGTGAATGTGGACTCTCTTTCACCTATTGCCGCCCCCCCATTTTGCTCTAACTCTTTATTCTTCCTTATATAAAGGGGACTTGGGATTTTTGGGAAACATTTCCCCAGCTCTTATTTCTTTTGACTTTCCCCCCTACCCCATCACAGGAAGGTGACTGGGGTGGGAGCCGTGTGTTCGGGGAGGTTAAGTCACCTGTCCAGGGAACACAATTAACCAGTGGAGAGACCTGGCCAGGCCCAGGTCTTCTTGAGTCCAGCCCGTCCCTCCAGGTGCCTTCCTGGCTGCAGGACCCGCACCCTTACCCCCGCCGCCAAGGCCTTTAAGCTGCCTCGACCCCAGCCTGTTTCTTGCTTTCAGGGCTCTAGAAATGAGAATGATTTGCTAATAAGACTCTCACCAAGATGTGATTCATGTAGTTGTCATTTTATTATTATTTTCCTCTTGTGACCTTTCCAAGTCCGAAACAGTCCCGGGGACTTCTGGTGGTTAGTTATTTTCAATCACCTGCAGGACACACACAAGAAAATAATCCGGTTAACCCAGCAGAGCAGAGCCTTGCTTGCAGGTTCCCGGCTTTCTCCCTCCTGGCTCCGCGCTGCCCGTGTGAATCAGGCGGCCCGCGTTAAGCAGCTCTCCCTAGGGGCTCTAATGATGCTCCAGAGAAAAGATGTCCTCACAGCTTTACACTGACCTGTTGGGGCTTCCTGTATAAAGGAGTCTTAGCCTGGAGTTCAGTTTGGACTTCAGGGCGGGGAGCCTGGGAACTCTTAAAAAATTATACGCCGAACGTATGGACGGGCATGTTTGTAGATCTCGTTTGTTTCTCAAAAGGTTTGAGAGCCCCTAAATTGTTAACAATCCCTGCTGTTGTCAAGGTACCATCACGTGCTGGGAGTGGGGCTGTAACCCGTTTTCAGAGGCGGTTTGGCATCTACTAAACATCCTAACGTGCTGACTCCGTGATCCAGTGACGCTGCTGGATCTGTGTAGCATAGATGCTCTCATCAGTGTGCAAGGATATACGTCCAAGGATGTTCACTGCAGCCATTTGAGAGTGGAAAATAGGAAACAGATGAAAGCTTCATTCATTATATTCATACTATGGAATTTTATTTAGCTGTTCAAAAGAATGACATAGATAGATGGGCTCACATGTAAGGTATGATATGGTGTTAAGTGAAACGACTAAGCTGCAGAACAGTAATGGAGAGTCAAATCCTATTTTTGGTTAGAAGACAGTATGTTTGTATGTACGTATATAGATATTTTATAGATGCACCGAAATAAATCCAGAAGACCGCACACCAAACCACTGGCTATGATTATCTCTGGGGGGTAGAACTGCAGATGTCATACAAAGGGGATGTCTACTTTTTTACTTGATATACTTTTAATACACTTGATATGCTTTTAATATTTTTACCAAGAGTATGTATTACCTTCTAAAATAAAAATAAAGCTGGTGAATGCTGAAGATTCATGTGTTGCTGTCATTCAGCGAACATCTGTTGAAAGGATGAATGCCCTTGGCCACCTGTCTCCTATCGCTTCCCAGCCCCTGACCTTGGCTCGTCACTTGTCTGGGTTTGGAACTCCAAGCTACACACGGTGTGCCCCTGGGCTGGGACCACTGCAAGCCTCCACTGGCCCCTCTGCAGTTGCCGGGGCGACCTCTACCAGAGGACAGCTGGCAGCTTGGCTCTGCTGCTCCTGGAACCTGTCACAGGCACATGAGCCTGCCCTGGCTGCTGTCCCGGGAGCCTAGGGCCTCTGCCCGGCTGCCTCGAAAGGCTTGCTTTTCCCATTGATCCCCTCTGACATCTGCCCAGGCTTTCAGCTGAGACCCGCTCTGTTGTGCTTGTGTCTGTGGCTGGGAACAGCTGATGCTGGGACCAAAAGATAGGACAATTGCTCCTGGCCCTGCTCGGGGTCCCCAAGGTGCTGCCAGGGCCAGCCTCATGGTGACTCACGCGGCAGCTGGGGCTGGAAAGGACCCTCGGATTTGGCTGGGAAAAGGCCCTAAGCATCCTCCCATCTAATCCGTCTCGGGCTCTTTTGAAATGCTGGTGCACTTCCAAAGCTGGACTCAGGTTTTCCTCTGGCAAAAGGGGACCAGAGCTTTCCCCCAATGGACAGAAAGAACCTGGTAAGTTAATGGCCACTCTCTTCTTGATTTTACCTTTCTCCAACAAACTTTCCTGGCACTTCTGGTGCCTGTAAGCACTTGTTGGTAGAGAAATGCCAGCAGACAGACAAATGAACAAGGAGCCCTCAAGTATTAATGGGAAGACCCGGAGGCAGCCACCTGCTTATTTTGACAGTGCCCGTTTGACAAGTGTTGTTTTCGTCCTGGGACTGCAAGCTCACGGCTGTGACATCATATTTGAGTTTATAATGGAGTGTCGGTTTGATTTAATTAAACAGCTCTCTGTAAATTCAACTTGAAATAATGAAACCAGACGCCAGCTTTCCCTTCTTTGGGGGCTCTGTCACAAACACCACAACCCCGACTTGTTCTGCCTCCTAAAAAAGTGGATGAGTCCTGGTCTAGTTCAAGTCCCATTTTACAGAAGAGCAAACCCAGGTGGTGGCACTGCTGGGAGGTGGGTAAAAAAGTGCCCCCGATCGGCACGGTGTCCTGCTTTTCCCCTCCAGCATGCATTACCAGGCACGATGCCTCCTCCGCCCTCCCCCAGGTCCCCCCCACCAAGGCCTGCCCTTCCTGTGACAACTCTCCCTGTATCCATGGCTGCTCCCAAGATTAGTGCCAGTTTTGGGGTTTTTTTTAAATAAAATTTTTTTCTGGTTTTCATTATAAATGAATGTTTATTCACTGTTTTTTTTTTTTTTTCGGTACACGGGCCTCTCACTGTTGTGGCCTCTCCCGTTGCGGAGCACAGGCTCCAGACGCGCAGGCTCAGCGGCCATGGCTCACGGGCTCAGCCGCTCCGCGGCATGTGGGATCTTCCCGGACCGGGGCATGAACCCGCGTCCCCTGCATCGGCAGGCGGAGTCTCAACCACTGCGCCACCGGGGAAGCCCTATTCACTGTTTTTTAAAAATAGGAATTGAGCTGGTGTGGAAGTTTGTGAGGTACTGGTTTTGAGCTCACAGGCTAAAGCTCTCTGGGGACACATTCACAGTCATAGTGGGATCAGCTCAGCCCCATTTACCTGGACTGCCTTGGTCTGAAACAGAAAGTCCTGCATCCCAGGCAACTTCCCAGTCTAGCGCAAACTGAGATGATTGGTCACCCTACAGAACAGCTGGGGGACCCTTTAGAATGACTAATTTCCAATAATTAAGGCTGTAAGGATCTCAAACGACCAGGTTTTGGGCTTTGCAGATAAATATAGCATTGGGCAGTGGGGTCTGGGCCTACACGTAGATAAGCAAAACCAAAGCACCCCATGAATCCTAGGGAACCTGCTATTAATGCTGGAGGAGTAACCTTTATTTTCAACCTCTTTGGACAAGACCACCGTCTATGTGCCTTTTCACTCAACTCACACAAATGTTGGGGCCTATGGGGGATCCTGCAGGGGTTGCCCAGGTCTGCAGCCTCCTAGCTCTCAAGAGGAGGGAGGGGGTCCTCAGAACTCAGGTGGGCATGGCCCTCATGGGGCCAGGGCCAGGGCAGGGCCTGGGGGGCACAGGGCTGGTCCGGTTCTTACCGAATTGATCCGGTCAGTGTAGTTGGAGACCCGTGTGAAGACGGAGGGCTTGTGGTAGTAGTTGCAACCAAGGGAGGACCCGAAGCTGACCACGCCGTGCACTTGCCCCTGGCCGTTAGCTGCCTGGCAGTTCAGTGGTCCGCCGGAGTCCCCCTGGGGAAGGCCGCTGTTCTGTCAGGAGGGGCCTTTGAGCTTGGGTGGGGCGATGGGAGGGGAGGGGAAGGGGCCACCCTTCAGAGCCCCGTGTTTTACATGTTGGCAGTGCATTTATATTGTTCCGCGGGTTGCCGTATTCTCGGAGGCCAGGCCTTGCGGTCACAGCTCAAGACGGCACCATAATACCAACAGGAGCTGTGTGTGTGCCTGGAATGGTGCTGGTACTTTATGGCCTTATCTCATTTAATCTTTACCAAAACCTATGAGGTAAGTGTTGCAGCATCCCCATTTCATCAAAGAGGAAGACAGAAGCCCTCAGACAGGCTGTGCAAGCAGTAAAGTGGAGGAGCTGGGACGTGACCCAGAGTTAGAATGCCACGTGCTCAATCACCACCAGCCACTTCCTCCCATTGACGGAGTGTCCCGGGGACCCGTCTGCCTGGGCAGAGAGTGTAGGGGCCCAGTGTGATCTGAAGGACACGTGAAGCTCCTTCCCGCTCTGTCCCCACTCTGCTTCGAAGTCCACCACATAGCAAGTCCTTTCGGTTAAGACACTGTATCAGAAAGGCTCTGTGGCAGCTACCATGAAGGGATACGTTGGGTCATGAATGGGACTAATTCAACAGATAAACTTGAAATCACCTTAGAAAGGTCCTAACCCAGCAAATATGTCCCCTTGGCTCCCTTACTACACAGAGGAAAGAATAAGAGAGATGACAGTCGTGAGAGACCTCAATGAGACCCAAGGAAGGACTTCCCAGCAGTGAGAGGGTGGACACTACTACAAGGAGAATCTCAAAATATCTTTTCTGGAGACTGCAAGGACAAAGGTCAGGGTTCAAATGTGTGAAGCTGTTTCCCAGTGCTTTGCTAGCAGCTGGGAGGATGGAGTCCAGGACCCTGAGAGACTCTCCCCATCCTCAGCCTCATTTTGTCAGTGTGTGTGTGGGGTCACCTGACTTCCTGCACTCACACTGCAGCTGGAGATCACACCATCACCCCCAGCACAGATCATATTGGTCTTCACAGTCCTGCCCCACCAACCAGGTTGGGAGCATGTGGCAGAGTCCACAGCCAGCAGCTCGCCCTGCTGCAGGATGTCAGGAAGAGCTCCGCTGGCTGCATGAGACAAGAGAGAAGGTGTTACAGGGACAAAGGGGCTCCTGAGAAAAAGCGAGTAGTGGATGCCCAGCCTCTTTCTTTATGGTCCCTCTTACTTCCCTCCATCCATAGGGTTGCCATGGGAGCAGCCATGTTTGCCCATACCGTATCCTCACAGTTGATTGGGTAGTGTTCTGGCCACAGCTGATTGCTTCAGGGGTGAACATCTGACCTCAGCTAAGCCAATGAGCTCCTTCTCCTGAGAATTTGGGGGTGAGACTAAGAAATCCCAGCCAGAGAGGATATAAATCTGGGAGCTGTTGGTAGTGGCTGCCATTTTCTTCTAGGGAGAGAAGGATGAAGTAGATCCGCGAAGAAAAGAAATTCTGAGAGAGGGTTTCCTGAGTTTCTCATAGTCTTTCAGCCCCTGTTTCTCTCCTGTTCCTGAAGCCTGGCTGTCTCTGGCCTTGGCTGAGTCTCTTAAATCCTTATAACAAACTCTCCATTTTGTTGTGCTGGCTCCATGGTTTCTACCACTTACCTTAAATATGACGGTGAGCCTGCTGGCCTCTGGAGACCCAGCTGGGGAAAAATATTTGAATGCATTGAAAGTAGAGCTTTCCTAATGGCTCCCAACGACACTGCCACCATCACTTTCATTACTATCGTCACTGCTACTCATGTCAAAGACTAATAATATTCTTCACTTGCATTTTATTAGGCCGTTCAAAATTCTAAACTAATCCTCACAGTAAGTATTTATTCCTATTTTGGACATTGGGACAGATGGGACATTGAAGCCAAGAGAAATTAAGCAGCTTTCCCAAGACCATCCTAATTAAATCTAGTCTAACCTGTATTATATTTTGCAAGTGTCTAAGCATTTTCACATCTCTTTTGTCATCTCTTTTAACCTTTGCCAACCGTATTTCCATTTTACAGATGAGAAAACTGAAGCTAAGGTTACACAGCTAGTGACCAACAGAGCTGGGGATAAAGCCAAGCATTTGGACCCTTCCCTGGCTCTTGCTGCCTCCAGTGAAATACTTTCTGCCTGGGTGTTTTCTGATAAACGAACCAGTGGTTGTGCTTGTATCTCAGTAAGCATGAGATACACTTCCCACTTCTTTCTTCTGCTGAGTTTCCATGTACCCATGTTTTTGCAGATAAGCCAGGCAAGAGGGTGACACTAATTTGAGTGTATGTGTGTTGATGTACCTCTGTAAAAAACGTGTCACTTATAGATTTATGTCATTATGAAAAAAAAAATAACCACTTATCTGCATGAGCCTTCCTAGAGCTTTCCAAACCTCTGGTGATTTTACAAGGGGAGGGCAGGTCCTCTGTTCCTTCTTGGTGGCCTGCTGTCATTGGATTTCTGACCCTTAGGGCTTATGTCAAAAGGAGACCCACATGTAGCCAGGGTCTGAGCAGCAAGGTCAGGAGGCACGTGGGACAGATGAGTTTTGAGATGGGGAGCAGAGAGTCTGATGAGGGCCCCAGGGACCTTTGTGGAGCTCTGGAATCCTGAGGTCACAGAGTGAATGCTATTTTGGACTCTGGCTTTGGGCCATAAAAAGGGACTTCTGGGGACTTCCCTGGCGGTCCAGTGGTTAGGACTCTGCACTTCCACTGCAGGGGACATGGGTTCGATCCCTGGCTAGGGAAGTAAGATCCCACATCCTACATGCCGCGCGGCATGGCCAAGAAAGGGGAGAAAAAGAAAAGGGACTTCTGTGCCAGAAGTCATGTAGTCAATGTAACCCTCATTCTGTCATAGTGACAGTGACAACAATTAACACACAACACCTACTATGTGCCAGACGCTGGGCTAAGTGCTTCCCATGGATTATTGACAACTCTGTGATACAGGTGCTGTTATTATCCCCATTTTACAGATGAGGAAACTTCAGTGTGGAAAAGCTAATTAAGTAACGTGCCAAAGGTCACATAGCAAGTAAGTGGAGGAGCTGGATTTGAACCCAGGCAGTCTGAATTCCTTTTTTTTTTTTTACATCTTTACTGGAGTATAATTGCTTTACAATGGTGTGTTAGTTTCTGCTTTATAACAAAGTGAATCAGTTATACATATACATATATCCCCATATCTCCTCCCTCTTGCTTCTCCCTCCCTCCCACCCTCCCTATCCCACCCTTCTAGGTGGTCACAGAGCACCGAGCTGATCTCCCTGTGCTATGCGGCTGCTTCCCACTAGCTATCTACCTTATGTTTGGTAGTGTATATACGTCCATGCCACTCTTTCACTTTGTCCCAGCTTACCCTTCCCCCTCCCCGTGTCCTCAAGTCCATTCTCTAGTAGGTCTGTGTCTTTATTGCCATCTTACCCCTAGGTTCTTCATGACCCTTTTTGTTTTTCTTAGATTCCATATATATGTGTTAGCATACGGTATTTTTCTTTCTCTTTCTGACTTACTTCACTCTGTATGACAGACTGTAGGTCCATCCACCTCACTACAAATAACTCAATTTCGTTTCCTTTTATGTCTGAGTAATATTGCATTGTACGTATGTGCCACATTTTCTTTATCCATTCATCCGATGATGGACGCTTAGGTTGCTTCCATCTCCTGTCTATTGTAAATAGTGCTGCAATGAACATTTTGGTACATGACTCTTTTTGAATTATGGTTTCCTCAGGGTATATGCCCAGTAGTGGGATTGCTGGGTCATATGGTAGCTCTATTTGTAATTTTTTAAGGAACCTCCATACTGTTCTCCATAGTGGCTGTACCAATTCACATTCCCACCAGCAGTGCAAGAGTGTTCCCTTTTCTCCACACCCTCTCCAGCATTTATTGTTTCTGGATTTTTTGATGATGGCCATTCTGACCTGTATGAGATGATATCTCATTGTAGTTTTGATTTGCATTTATTTAATGATTAATGATGTTGAGCATTCTTTCATGTGTTTGTTGGCAGTCTGTATATCTTCTTTGGAGAAATGTCTATTTAGGTCTTCTGCCCATTTTTGGATTGGGTTGTTTGCTTTTTGTTATTGAGCTGCATGAGCTGCTTGTAAATTTTGGAGATTAATCCTTTGTCAGTTGCTTCGTTTGCCAATATTTTCTCCCATTCTGAGGGTTGTCTTTTGGTCTTGTTTATGGTTTCCTTTGCTGTGCAAAATCTTTGAAGTTTTATTAGGTCCCATTTGTTTATTTTTGTTTTTATTTCCATTTCTCTAGGAGGTGGGTCAAAAAGGATCTTGCTGTGATTTATGTCATAGAGTGTTCTGCCTGTTTTCCTCTAAGAGTTTGATAGTTTCTGGCCTTACATTTAGGTCTTTAATCCATTTTGAGCCTATTTATGTGTGTGGTGTAAGGGAGTGTTCTAATCTCATACTTTTACATGTACCTGTCCAGTTTTCCCAGCACCACTTATTGAAGAGGCTGTCCTTTCTCCACTGTACATTCCTGCCTCCTTTATCAAAGATAAGGTGACCATATGTGCGAGGGTTTATCTCTGGGATTTCTATCGTGTTCTATTGATCTATATTTCTGTTTTTGTGCCAGTACCATACTGTCTTGATTACTGTAGCTTTGTAGTATAGTCTGAAGTCAGGAAGCCTGATTCCTCCAGCTCCATTTTTCGTTCTCAAGATTGCTTTGGCTATTCGGGATCTTTTGTGTTTCCATACAAATTGTGAAATTTTTTGTTCTAGTTCTGTGAAAAATGCCAGTGGTAGTTTGATAGGGATTGCATTGAATCTGTAGATTGCTTTGGGTAGTAGAGTCATTTTCACCATGTTGATTCTTCCAATCCAAGAACATGGTATATCTCTCCATCTATTTGTATCATCTTTCATTTCTTTCATCAGTGTCTTATAATTTTCTGCATACAGGTCTTTTGTCTCCTTAGGTAGGTTTATTCCTAGATATTTTATTCTTTTTGTTGCAATGGTAAATGGGAGTGTTTTCTTGATTTCACTTTCAGATTTTTCATCCTTAGTGTATAGGAATGCCAGAGATTTCTGTGCATTAATTTTGTACCCTGCTACTTTACCAAATTCATCGATTAGCTCTAGTAGTTTTCTGGTAGCATCTTTAGGATTCTCTATGTATAGTATCATGTCATCTGCAAACAGTGACAGCTTTACTTCTTCTTTTCCGATTTGGATTCCTTTTATTTATTTCCTTTTCTTCTCTGATTGCTGTGGCTAAAACTTCCAAAACTATGTTGAATAAGAGTGGTGAGAGTGGGCAACCTTGTCTTGTTCCTGATCTTAGTGGAAATGCTTTCAGTTTTTCACCATTGAGGACGATGTTGGCTGTGGGTTTGTCATATATGGCCTTTATTATGTTGAGGAAAGTTCCCTCTATGCCTACTTTCTGGAGGGTTTTTATCATAAATGGGTGTTGAATTTTGTCGAAAGCTTTCTCTGCATCTATTGAGATGATCATATGGTTTTTCTCCTTCAATTTGTTAATATGGTGTATCACGTTGATTGATTTGCGTATATTGAAGAATCCTTGCATTCCTGGAATAAACCCCACTTGATTATCCATCTACGCTATCCTGCTTCTCCAAGGCAGCAGCCATTTCTTCCAGACTCCCTGGATGATGAGTGGGGAGAGAGCCCCTGACTGGACAGGGGTGACATTGCCTCCCTTCCCTCCCTTGGGATCCTTGGGGTTCCCAGCACCCACTTACTCTGCAGCCTTCCCCAGCCCGTGACATAGCATATGTAGTTGTTGGGTAGAATGGCGCCAGTGGGCGGTAGGCAGCTAAGCTGGATCTTGTCAGTCAGGGCGATGGGGTTGGCCAGTTTGAGCAGGGCAATGTCGTTCCTGGGTTTGTCAAGAGGCAGAGCATAAAGAGAGGGTTGACTGGTCCTGCCCCAATTATATTTCTGATTTTAGCCCCAGCGGGGACCATCGAACCCCCTCCTCGGCCAGCCTGCTGGTGAATCTTCCTTCTGTTGGGGCTATGAGGGATTGGGGAGCAGCTGTGGTTAAACCCCAGGATTGCATTTTGTCCCCGGTGGAGCTTGGAGCCCTAAATTCCCCTGAGGCCTTTCAGGGGACTATACAGAACAGGGAGGGCAAATAGGTTTGTCTTGCAATGTCTACTCTGATGGATTAGTTTGTGGCTGCCTGGCAGGCTGTGTTGACAAGGATTCTGAGGCGCTGTCCAGGGTCAGCAAGGAAATAAATCCATAACTGCTTGGTAATGTCTGTCCCAGCCATATGCTTCCTATGTTTGGTTTAGAAAACAGTAGATGTTCAGGCTGAAAGGCCTTTTTACCTTTACTCTTTACTCACCCTTCCACCTTGAGTTCTGCTGCCAGATTTATCCATTAGTCTCACGTCCTTGTCTAGGAAACCTTTAGTGATTGGCAGATTACATTTTCCACGATGGCTGCAATGAGATCTCCCATCCCATCGGTGCTTGTTGCAATGTGATGTTGACACTCTGTCCTTTGAGAGGAGGGGACTGGGTTTCTTCCCTCTGGTTGGGGGGTGGGGGACTGTGATATAGAGGAAGTGACACCATGTGACTTCTGAGACTAGGGCATGAGAAAATGCAGCTTCTGTCTGGTCCTTCAGGATTCCTGTTCTTTGGTCCTAACCTCTATGCCGTGAAGAAGCCCAGGCCACATAGAGAGTCCACGCGTATGTGAAAAGGCCCTTCTCCACTCTCTGCCCACCCATCTCCTCCCCATCTCTTAAGGCTTCCCTGGACCCATTCTGTGTCATTTTACGGTTTTCCAGTGTCTTGTCTGTGTGTATCTCATCTAGTTGACAAGTCCCTTTGGGGGCAGAGACTGACTCATGACTCACGGACACCCCACATCCTTTGTGCACCATCATCGGTGCTGGACCACAGCAGGCTGCCCAGATGAAGGATCACAGGGTGTTATGGCCACAGGGCATCCTCCCGCTCTCCCCAGGGCTGTGATGCAGAGTCTTCTGGACGATATGGCAGAGTGAACTTTCTGGGCAGCCATTCAAGAGTGGCATCTTGGGCTGCAGAAGAGCCCTTGCATGTGGATAAATTATGCAGATTTGAAGAGATGGCTGGGGTTCTTCTTTCTAAAGGCCCTTCTGGAACTGCAGATCTGCTCTTGGGGATTGGGAGAGGATGATGGATACCTCTGGGTTTCGGGAAGGTGATGGGGAAGTAGGAAAAGGGAAGACAACTTTCTGTCCCCAGAAAGTGGGGACAATCATGACGACAATGATGATGAAAGTGTTTTGAAGATGTGCTCAGATCAGGCCTCTGCTGGGCACATCACACCTGATTTAATGCTACTTTCTGGATCTGTATCTTCAGGCAAGTTCCTTCACTTCCTAGGTCGTGGTTTCCTCATCGGTGAGTTGGGGATAATAACAGTACCTCCCGCCTGGGGCTGTTGTGAGGAATAAATATGATAACGCTCAGGAAACACCTAGCACAGTGCCTGGCACAGGAAAGCACTAAGTGTTCGTTGGCGTGATTGTGCAAACTAACTCCTGGGGGTGGAAGAGAGCTCACTGGGAAGGGGGCCTAGACTGTGAGGTTCTGGAGGGTTGGCGACCCCCACCACTCCTGCCTGTCCTAGTGGAAGACCAGGCTGGCTGGGCACAGTCTCTGCTGGTCACTGGAGTGCCTATGCTTGCTTGTGTGATCAGAAAGGGGGAGTTCCCTGAGCTGCAATGAGATGCTCGGGTTTAGGTGGCCCCCTAAACCCCGCAGGACTGGGGACCTTGTGTGTTTCGCTCACTGTTGTTTCCTGGTGCCTAGAACAGGGCCTGGCATATAGTAGGTGCTCAACAGACACCTGTGGAATGAAGGCGTGAGTGAACCCATGGCTCTGAATTTTGTTTACTACCACCTGGATCTCAGGATTAGTGATGACGAAAGAAGTTTGATGTTCCAGCAACTATTCCCTGCCCCTACATGTGCCCGCTCCCTGGGATAGGGGGTGGAGATTCAGGGGTGAATCAGGCATGGCCCAGCCCTTGCAAACTTCTGGCTAGAAGGGGAATTAGATGTGAATTCATCTCTAATGCACCTTGAGAGTGGACTGGGCGGGAGGAAGGGGTTGATTCCGCCAGTTTTCTGACGGGCAGAGAACCTTCCCTGCCTCTTCTTCCTCTCCCTCCTTTTTTCCACTTCCTGGGACCACTCCCCTCTACTTTGATGGCTCAGACATAGATCCCAGCACTTACACCTCTTTACTGCACCATTATTGTACTATTACTGCTAATAGCCCACACATACGGTTTCTATCATGTGCCAGGACTTTTTCTAAGAGCTTTACATACATTATCTCATTTAATCCTTGCAACAACCCTAGAGGTAGACACTATTACTGTCCTTATTTTACCAAAGAGGAAACTGAGGCACAGAAAGGCTAAGGAACTCGTGCTGGGTCACGCGGTCAGTATTCGTATCTAAGCCTCCAGGCTCCAGAAGCTCGACCCCTAACCACCACCCCGCACTGCCTCCCAGCCACACTTCTGGCCGTGGGCTCCTTGAGAGCTGGCGTGGTGACCTGTGCATCTCTGTGCGTCCAGCACCCAGCACGGCATGTGGGACATGGCGGGTGAACATAGGATGGTATGTGCTTGTCTACGAGGAGTTGGGGGAAGCGGAGTTGCCATCTCCCTGTAGGTCGGGGAACAATCACTGGGGGGCTTTGCAGAGCTCTGTGCCCCTTGCCAGCTTCCTGTGCGTGTTACCCCAGGCTGTCCCAGCAGAGTATCAGGGAATCTTTGAAAAATGTCAAAGGCATGTTGGGAGGGGACACAGAGTAGGGGACAGCAGAGGGACTGTGTCCTACTCCACTCATAGACTCCACTTATAGTGGGACCTGCAGACATATCCCTGTGTCGCCAGGACTTGGCACAGAATAAATACACGGTCAGTGAGTGCCTGTGGTGGACAGGGGAGCTGCAGGCTTAACTGGCAGGAGATCCAGGTCGCTCTGACCGTCTTTGCCTCTCCCTCCACTAGTCACAGCCCAGCCCAGGCATCTTTGGGGCCGAGAGCTCCTCCCCACTCCCTACAGAAGGAGCAAAGGATGGGGCAGGGTTGCACCCACTGCCTTCTGGGAGACGCCCCATCCCCGCTCTGCACCCCTGCCAACCCACCCCCCAAGCGCATCCAGACAGAACACACCCTTTGGAGAGCTGGTTGGAGTTCCAGTCCTTTTGCCCCACAAGCTTGGAGACCTTGACGGCCAGCGAGCCGGGCTCATGGGTGGCGAGGCAGTGCTGGCCCAGCACCACGCTGTAGGTCCTGGAGGAACTGGGAGAGGGGCCGAGCGGGGAAGGTAAGCTCTGGGCTGTCCTTTCCTCTCTCTGGGCCCCTATGGGCAGGGACACCCCAATCAATGCACTGTCTGGAGGCCTGGCTCTGGCCAGTGCTGGGATGGGCCCAAGTCAGTGCCTGCCCCAAGAGCTGCTAGTTGGCGCTGGGAATTTTTCTTCCCTCTGGGCAATCGGTTAGTTACAATAACTATAACCAAACAGTAATTGCAACTATATTATACCAACTGTAAACTATGATATAAAATAAAAGTTATAATAATATAAACTCTGTGTTACTATCGGGGAAGTGAGATGGATACAGAGATAACAGCAGTCATTTATCCTCAAGGGCATCTTTTAATTTAACCCCTCACCTTCCATTTTTAGATGGGGAACCTGAGGCTCAGGGAGGAGTAAATGGTCCAGAGTCTTGCAGCTCGTTAGTGACAATTCAGAACTAGAACCAGGACTCCTGATGCCCAGGCCTCTGTTATTTGCCCCCGCCCGCCTCACAGAACTTGTAAATCAGGTGAGGAGAAGGGACCTCTCCTGGCTATGAAAGCATCACATTGGCCCAGCGGAAACTCCAGTGAGCAGCAACTGATGTGAGATAAGCAGAGGCTGTAGGGAGGGAAAAGGACAGGTGAACAACGAATGTCACAGAGCCCTTCCTGTCCCTTGTGGGCCTTTATAATGGTGCCAGTTCCCTTTTATTGAGCACTTACTAAGAGCCAGCCCCTTTAATGCATCATCACATTTAATCCACACTAAATTCTGTTACCTGATTTTTAGCAGGTGATGGTATTGAGGCTTGGAGTAGTTGTTCAAGTTGCTCAAGGGAACCCAGTTCCAGATCCTGAGGCCACATCTAGTTCCCCCAAGAGGACAGGAAATGGGCCTCCTCCCTCTCCATAGTCCCCCTCAGCGCCCTGCAAGGGATACTTAACCCATGTCACGTATGGGCCCATCAACTGACCAACAGACGGAACTATACATTGATGAGAACTTATTTCTCTGCTGAGGAAGTGGTTCTGTGCAAGGCTCCTTTACACAGGGTGGTTCAGGCCATCTGGGCTCCAACTCTGAGGGATGAGCATTGGCCAGTGGGGTGAGTGGGCTGGGAGACTGGGGAAGAGCACTCACCTGATGTAGTGGGCAGCTGTCAGGACCCAGTTTTGGCCTGTCAGAGACCCTCCGCAGGTGTGGCGCCACTGGCCATTAGAGCTGTACTGCAGGGAGACCTGGGAAGAAGTGCAGGTGCTCTGGTCACTGAAAGGACCAGGCTCCTCTGCTCTGCAGCTTCCCAGCCCTGAGAGCGGGGCCAGGGTCAGGTGAGCAAGGCACTCCCCTCAGGTGCAAAATCTAAGGGGGCACCAAGAAACTCGGTAATCAGGATAAATAACATTTTTAATAATCTTTAGAAAATTAGCACAAAAAAATCTCTGATGAACAAAATGTCAAAAATTTAAATAAAGACAGTATTAAAAAGTAATTGTTGGGCTTCCCTGGTGGCACAGTGGTTAAGAATCCGCCTGCCAATGCAGGGGGCACGGGTTCGAGCCCTGGTCCGGGAAGATCCCACATGCCGCGGAGCAACGAAGCCCGTGCGCCACAACTACTGAGCCTGCGCTCTAGAGCCCGCGAGCCACAACTACTGAGCCCACGTGCCACAACTACTGAAGCCCGCGCGCCTAGAGCCCGAGCTCCGCAACAAGGGAAGCCACGACAATGAGAAGCCCGCGCACCTCAAGGGAGAGTAGCCCCCCGCTTGCCGCAACTAGAGAAAGCCTGCACGCAGCAAAGAAGACCCAACGCAGCCAAAAATAAAATAAATAAAAAGTGATTGTTTTGAACATCTTTGGGCAACCTGACTTGTTGGGTTTTTTTCCCTTCTTGGGAGCTATTTCTTTAGGACGTATTCCTCCAATTTAATATGTGTAAACCAAAATTTTGATTTCCCCCCCGCCCCGCCCCAAGTCTGAGTTTTCCCATCTTGGTAAATGGCAACCCCACTGTACCTGCTGCTCAGGCCAAAACACTAGGCAGTGAATTTGCTGCTTCTCTTTCTCTCATATGCCTCATTCTAATCTACCAGCAAATCCTGCCAGCTCTACTTCCAGAATATGTAGACAGAACGCATCCCTCTTACCACCTCAACTGCTGGTCCCAACCATCTTTATTTAACTCTCACCTGGATTATTATTGTAGCTTCCTATGCATTCTCCCTGCTCTCACCCTGGCCCCTCCCTCACCCCATTTCTCAACACAGCAGCCAGAATGATCCTTTTAAAATGTAAGCATGATTATATCTCTTCTCTGCTCGAGCAGCCAGTGGCTCCCCCTATTACACAGTGTGAAACCCCGAACTGAACAAGGCTCTACAAGTCTCCACATGACCTCCCTGACCTTATAGGCTCCCACTCCCTTCTGCTCCAGCCACACTGACCTCCACGAGGTTCTGGAAATACACCAAGCCCACTTCTGCCTCAGGGCCTTTGCACTTGCTGTTCCTTCTGCCTGGACTATTCTTCTCTTATGTATTAGCATAGCTTTCTCCTTCACTTCCTACGGGTCTGTGCTCAAGGTTTTCTTCTCTTTCTTACCTAAAACAGAGTATGCACGCTCATGTGCACACGTACATCCTTACACACATATGCACACATATGAACACACACATCCCTTTTCCTCTGGTCCTGCTTTATTCTTCATCATAGTATCTATCATCACCTGACATTATGAATTTACCCATTCAATTGTTTATTGTCTCTCCCACTTTAATATAAGCTCTGTGAATTTTTTTTCCCACTGCTGTATTCCAGGTGCCTAGAACAGTACATGTCTCATGGTGGGTCCTTAATAAATTGAACAAGTGAGTGAATCAGCAAATGAATGAATGAATAAATGAATGAATGGATGAGTGAGTGAATGAATGAAAGTAGACTCACCAGGCAAGGGTCTGGTCTTTCCTGCGGAACTTGTCACCTGTTGCTCTAGTTTTTCCCTCAAGACTAAACCCACCGATAGGAATATGAACATACATAAGTGTACCTTACCCTACAGCTCCTCAACTTTTAAAAAATATTTTTGTATTTTTTAAAAATATATTTTATTTTATTTATTTTTGGCTGCATAGGGTCTTAGTTGCTGCGCCCGGTCTTTCTCTAGTTTCGGCAAGTGGGGGCTACTCTTCATTGCGTTGCGTGGGCTTCTCATCGTGGTGGCTTCTCTTGTTGCAGACCATGGGCTCTAGGCGCGCAGGCTTCAGTAGTTGCAGCATGTGGGCTCAGTAGTTGTGGCGCGTACGCTTAGCTGCTCTGCTACATATGGGATCTTCCCGGACCAGGGATCGAACCCGTGTCCCCTGCACTGGCAGGTGGATTCTTAGCCCCTGCGCCACCAGGGTAGTCCCTCATTTTTTTTTAAACAAAAACGTGTTTCTATTTAGATTTGATAGTTTAATAGGTGTGGGTTGGAACTTTAAGGCGGTTGCATTTGGCACTGTTTGGTTCTCTGCCAAAGCTGTCCCATCTCCTTCTCCTTCCTTTCAAGTCCTTGCCAAGGCCAAGCAGAGAGGAGGGAGGTGACAGCAGAGCATTGTGTGCTCTGACCAGGGTTCCCGTGGAGGAAAAGCAGGAATGATGCCTGCTTTTCTCCAAACATCCTCATTTCTGATTATCCACGTGGCATTTTCTTGTTTGCTTGACATTTAAGGGGCCTTAGATGAACTGGCTTTTTAAACAATGCTTAAAATTAGACAAAATTAAAAAAGACACCTAAAAGGATGTCCCCACCCCCAAAATCTGAAAATAGGCTGAAACCATCCTACAGATGTGAAAATTTGAAATAATATGGAAACATAATTTGTGGGTAGCTAAGTGTGGCCATATAATTTGTGGGTAGCTAAAGAGCAAAGGTTGAACCAAATTTGAATCTCCAGTTTCCACCAGGCTAACGGGGTGACTTTGGGCAATTATGTAACTTTTCTGAGCCCCAGTTACCTTATCTAGAAAATGGGGATCATAATGCCATAATGCCTGTCAGGGGCTCTTGGGATGATTAACAATTACAATAGCTAACACTTCAAATGTCTAATAATTTGAACGCTTACTATATACTAGATACTGTTTTGAGCTCAGAGTGTGAATCAGCTTACATCATAATCACAGCAATCCCATGAGGCACTATTACTATTCCCATTTTACAGATGAGTAAACTAAGGCAACCAATAGAAATTTGTACAATGTGGTCCACGCCATAAGGGCTGTTGTACATTTTTAATATTACCCACCGAGAAAGGTAAATTGAGTTGCTCCACTCATACAGCTACTATGTGGTAGAGCAGGGATCGTCTGGCTCCACGATCTGTCTGGAAACTTTACACATCCTACTTTAATTTTGAATCACATAGCACTTTATTTTCGAGTGTCTGGTGGGTTATGATCTAGGATCATAATCTTGGGGTGAGTGTGGAACAAAAGAGACCTCTCAGGCAATTCAGAGCAAATTATATCTGTTTAAAATTTTGATCTTTTGTTATGGAAAAGTTTGATTTTTAAAAAATATTGCATTTAAATATTCATTTTGGTTACTGAGTTTTGTGGTGCCTCCTTAGATCTTGCACCCAAACTGAGTGCCTTGCTTGCCTCACCCTGGTCCCCACCCTGCTTGACCTGCCCACCAACCCCAATAAAAAAATCTCCCAGAGAAGCAGAAGCAGGAAGTGTAGAGAGACACTTCCAAGACCAACATGAATCAGTTCCCAAGGCAAGGATGCTTTTGTACCAGCAGTGTCAGCGGGTCCAGAGGATGAGGAAATATTTTGGTAGGCAGCATTCATTGGTTCTCAGCACAAGGGTGACCTCTGCTTAAGGGGGAGGTATAGGATCGCTCTTGCAACTTTCCAGAAAAAAATATATTATGTGAGTGTGAGAGAAGTGCCAAAAGAATTGGCAACATACACAGAGCCAAGTGTATAAATTGCGAACTATCGGTCACCATCTATTAATTGAGGGGAAGATGAACGGATGTTGCCATTCCCTCCGTGAAACATACTGACGGCTGTGTGGGGCCCCCTGAACGCTCACCACTAGCACTCACCCCAATTCAACCTTTTTGTTCCCAAACCTGTGTATGCCAGCTGTGCTTGTATTGTAATTATGTAAATTGATTAAACATGTAACCGATGAAACGTGAGTTCGAAAAGTGAGTTGTGATTTATATGGAAACTAAGTTAAATGCTTGGAAGAGACCAGATAACCCTGACTTTTGAAAAATTGCTGTGAAATTAGGCATCGAAGAGAAAATGGAAAAATTGAGAAAATAGGTCATAAAAATCTGGAAGAGCTCATTCCGATGGCTTCTTGAATGTCTCACAGTCATTGCTCTACTCTAAAGAAATGGAATTATAGATGATGTGTTGTGGGGGGTGGTTTACACAAGACAGACTGGTGAACAACTATATATGTACAAGTTTTAAATTAAAATAAAATGTTTAAAAAATGTATGTGTGGTTTCTAATAATTTCGCTATAACCAACCTTTCAATTACTTAGTCCCAATCACGTCAGATTAGAGAGATTTTACAATATTTATTTATGTCAATGTCAGCCTCATGTATTTTCTTCGGGAGTCCTACCACTAACAGGTCCTGGTAATTTGTGCCCGTGCCCCAACCAGAATTTTTAGTCTCCATATCACTAGGATTATTTTAAGGTAAGGAAGCATTTACTTTCATTGGTAACATCTACTTGTCTGTAGTTAAGAATTAATTTGCGGGACTTCCCTGTTGGCGCAGTGGTTAAGAATCCGCCTGCCAATGCAGGGGACACGGGTTCGAGCCCTGGTCCAGGAAGATCCCACATGCCGTGGAGCAGCCAAGCCCGTGCACCACAACTACTGAGCCTGCGCTCTAGAGCCCGCGAGCCACAACTACCGAGCCCGTGCGCTGCAACTACTGAGCCCACGAGCCTGGAGCCCGTGCTCCACCACCGCAAGGAGAAGCCCGTGCACAGCAATGAGACCCAACGCAGCCAAAAAGAAAAAAAATAAAAAATAATTAATTTGTACTGGTTGGTTCCTTAAAGCAAGGAATATTTGCATAGGGGGTGATGAATTGTTCATAGGATAACAGTACATGTGTAAGCAAGCATCTGATTGGTTAACAGAGCAAGACTGTATTTGTGAATTTGTGTGTATGGGCTGTGGGGTAGGGCAGGTCTTTATCAACGCTGGAGAAGGCACCTCTCCCTCCACCCCCAAGGTTGACCAAGGGCACAGAAATGTATTTTTCATTGGCGAATTTTCCCATCCTGCTCTCTGAGTCCCCACTAATCCTCATCTTTGCCAGTGCAGTAGACCCCGTGGTGGAGGGCAAAGGGGTGATGTGAGGTAGGTAAGGGCAGGGGGGCAGAAGTGGAGGGGTGGGGGGACTCCCCTGCCAGGGACAGCTGTTGGCTCTCACATCTTCACCTCCAACCACCCTGGGCAGGTTGGGCAGGTAAGTGGGGAGCCCACAGCTGAG
Source organism: Lagenorhynchus albirostris (assembly GCF_949774975.1). Taxonomy (NCBI): domain Eukaryota; kingdom Metazoa; phylum Chordata; class Mammalia; order Artiodactyla; family Delphinidae; genus Lagenorhynchus; species Lagenorhynchus albirostris. The sequence continues at coordinate 174,477,517 of NC_083096.1, forward strand.
AGCTGTAAAAAGAGAAAGGGTCATGAGCCCAGGCAGCAATGATCCAAACGATGTAACCTACACTTGCTGAATTCCCAAATCCCAAACAGAGAATCCCTGTTCTGGAAGGATCTCCACACGTTGCAGAGTCCTGCCCTTTGCTCCACTTATTTGGAACTTCCCTCCAGCTTTCTTATAACCACAGGACTGAGTCCAGTGGGTACAGGGAGGTCCCATCCCCAGTCCCACCAGGAGACTGAAAATGTGCCTCTGGGTGACAGGACTTACCTCCAGCCACCAATGTAGGCAGCAGTAGGGCTCTGATCACGGTGTGTCTGTAGGAGTCCGACATGTGTGGCCCTGGCTAAGGCCCTGGTTTTATGAGTGAACTTATCGGCCAGAGATACACTAGGAATGCAAGATGGGGATTTTCTCCAAGCCCAATGGAAAAATGGCCTGTGTCCAAATATTTTTTTCCATTTCCCCCACCTGTCACCCTGGCACTACTTTGAAAAAATGCCAAAGGTGGATATTGAAATATGAGTTCTATCTGCTTTTAAGAGATTATGTTATGTGTTAGGGGAAGAAGAAAAATATTGTTGTTTGTCCTTGGAGTTGTGTTTTCATAGAAAAGATTAGGTTGGTGTGCTGAGCAAACAGCATTCTAGGCCAGTGGTTCTCAATGGAGCTGGTATTGCCTACCAAGGGGACATTTGGCAATGTCCAGAGACATGTTTGGCTGGGGATGGGGTATTACTGGTATGTAGTGGGGAGAGTCTAGAGATGATGTTAAACATCCTATAAGGCCCCCGGCAGCCCGTCATAACAAGGAATTATCCCACCCTGAACGTCAGTGGTGCCGAGGTTGAGGAAGCCTCTTCTAGGCCATGCTATGGCTTGCTGTGTGACCCTGGACAAGCCATGGAAGTCTCTAGGCCTGGGGCCTGCCCTTCTGTGAACCAGGCAGAGAAACGTGTGCCCAGTCTGTTTTGCAACAATGTGGTGAGGATTTGAAAAACATGAACGTGCTTACCTAGGAGAAGCACAAAACAGACCCACACAGGTAGGGTTTGGCAGTCCCAGCAACAGTGAGGAGGGAGTGCTGGCCGAGGAGGGCTGTATCTATCATCTGCTCCTAAGACGACAACAGTTTGTACTTCTCCAGTAACTTCATCTGCCAAGTGGGGTCAGAGCAGGAACTTCTTAGAAAGGGAGGCTGACACTCACCAAACATATACATCAGATGCACTCAGATGTCTTACCTAATCTAAGCCTTACAAAACCTTGCACAAGGGTCTCATATTTCAAGGGAGGAAGCTGAGGTTCAGAGGTAAAGTGACTTACCCAAGAACACACAGCTTCTAAGCGGCAGAATGGGGCTTCCAACATAGGTTGGTCTGATTTCCAAGCCCTTTTACTTGATGCCGCTGAAGGTGGCCTTCCGAACGTCCTCCTAGCACTGCAATAAGCCCCTTGTTTTTGGCGGGGGTGGGGGGGCGGGGAGAAGGGTAGAGAAAATGAGCGAGGGTTCCTGATGGATGTTCTCGTTCTGCCTTAAACCTTCACTCTTATTGCTTGTGGTCTGAGCACGGTGCCAGGCAGGCCAGGCTCTGGTGAGACAGTCCTGCTCTGTGACCACAGATTCTACCTTTTGCCCAGCTAGAAAAGCAGAGCAGAAAGTGGACTCCATCTGTTAAGATCTGAGTTCAAGCCCTCACTGAGTCAGATCTGAGCATTATAGCTTGGAGGGACAAGTCACTTCTCTCCTGGGCCCGAGTTTCTTAAATAACAATCCAGGCCTGATTGCAGGATCATTGTATGGGTGAGAAAATGGGTGTGAGAAAATTCTGTAATCTCCCCGGGATCGTGAGGAAGGTGAAGGAGGCTGGGGTACAGAATTAGACCTGGGGTATTAGCTGGGGTATTAGCATTAGACGTCAGAATATCTGGGCTCTAGTCCCAACTGCATTCCCTAACTCCTTTAACAGTGTGGGCTCTTGTTTACAATCTGTAGCAGTCACTACAACAACAAACTATTTCTGAAGTTTCCTATTTTATCTTGAATTAATGTGACTATGCCATTCTGTTTCACGTATCTGCGTTTGTTTTACTATAAAAATAAGATTTTCCCTGTATGAGGTCACTGGACAAATACCAGTTTTGTGCATGCCATGGGCTTGCCGTGTGATCACACAGGTCCTCTGGCCTGGGGCTGCCCATGAATGAAAACAGTGAGAGGAACATATGCCTGGCCTATTTCACCATATTGCTGGGAGGGTTTGAAAGTGACAGAAAACGTCATCGAACAGGCTTAAGCCAAAGAGTCATTCATTGGGACACAAGATGGAAAAGTCCAGGAGCAGGGCTCACTTCAGGCACAGCTGGATCCAGGGCTCTGGTGATGTCCCTAGGACTCGGCTCCTCTCCATCTTCTGGCTCTGCTTTCCACTGTGAGCGTCCACTCTCAGGCTCCATTAACTGGCCTGTAGGAGCTCCAGGTGGTCCTATGGGGACACGAGGGCTACAGAATCCCTGACCCAGGGTTTCCCAACCATGGCACTGTTGACCTTTTGGGTGATGGTTCTTTGCGATGAGAGCCCTCCTGTGCATTGTAGGGTACTTAGCAGCAATCCCGGTCCCCGCCCACTAGGTGCCAGTAGTCCCTGCCCTCCTCCCTTAAGTTGTGACAACCAGAAATGTCTCTACACATTGCCGAAGGTACCCTGGAGAGCAAAACCATCCCCTCTTCCTCTTTCCCCCATTTTGCTGTTCTAGCCCCGCATCCCTCATCCTCAAACACATCAGGGAATGAGTGAGAGCTTCCTGGTAGTTCCCGCAGAAGTCCTGCAACTCTCTCTGATTGGATCCGCCTCAGGTCGCATGCCCATACCTGAACCAATTGTTGTGGTGGAGGAGGGGCTGCTAGGGTGGATTGGCCAGGCGTGGAGCACAAGTCCCACCTCTAGATCTGGGCTCCAGGCTCCTGATGGAGGTGCGGGGGAGGGACAGCACCAAATAACAATGGAGGCTTCTGGAGGGGGAACGGAGGCTGGGAGAGAGAGTGGGTTTTACAGCCCACTTCCCCCTCTGGGGCTCAGTCCCCCATTGATCTGTTGTGGGACAACAAGGCAATCTGTAAAGTTCTAGCCTCGGCTGGGTCTTTGAGGTCTCAGCGGGGCCAGGGAGATGCAGATGCGAATTTCTCACGGGGCGTATGACTCATTCATAAGGGTTCCTCTGAGACGCCATATGCTCCGTGCTTAGAGGCTTGCGTTTGCACCCCTGTGCCTCCTGGTAGGGACTCTGGTCTGGATTGTCGCTACTCACAGAGTGGTCTGGACCAGCCTAGTTTAGGATCTGGTTAGAAATGGAGACTCGGGGGGACTTCCCTGGAGGTCCAGTGGCTAAGACTTCACCTTCCAATGCAGGGGCTGTGGGTTTGATCCCTGGTTGGGGAGCTAAGATCCCACATGACTTGCGACCAAAAAACATAAAACAGAAGCAGTATTGTAACAAATTTAATAAAGACTTTAAAAATGGTCCACATCAAAAAAAATCTTAAAAAAAAAAAAAAGAAATGCAGACTCAGGACTTCCCCGGTGGTCCAGTTGTTAAGACTCTGCGCTCCCAGTGCAGGGGGCCGGGGTTCCATCCCTGGTCAGGGAACTAGATCCCGCATGCCGCAACTAAGAGCCCGCATGCCACAACGAAGATCCCGTATGCTGCAACTAAGACCCGGGGCAGTCAAATATATATATGTGTGTGTATATATAAATATAAAAGAAATGCAGACTCTCCCACCCAGGCCTACTGATTCAGCATCTGCAGTTTAACAAGATACCTAGGTGATTCTTCTGCACGTTAACATTTGAGGTGACCTGGGCTAGAACAAGTTTCATCTCTTTAACTCAATTTCTTCACCTACCAAATGCAACAGTAACAATCCCATCTATCTCTTAGGATTGTTGTTAGAATTAAGCAATGGTTTATTCACTTAAAACACTGAGAATCATAAATGTGCAATAAAATGTTCCCTCTTCAAGCCTTCGACCTGTAGGCCTCAGCTATCAGAATAGCACAGAATTCTTCCAACTTTTCCATCAAAGAATCCTAGGAGATCAGGGGTTGGCAAATTGTTTCTGTAAAGGACCAGATAATAAGTAGTTTAGAATTGCGGGCCATACGGTCTCTGTTGCAACTACTCAACCTTGCTGTTACAGTGCAAAAGTAGCCCGATAGGCATAGCTGTTTTCCAATAAAGCTTTATTTACAAAATAGATTTGGTTTGCAGGCTCCGGTTTTCAGTAGATTAATGATGTGGGGTCTAGCATGTAGCAGTCACCACAAGAGCAAAATGTCTCCGGAGTCTCATTCTTCGTCTTGAAAGCTTGATCTGAATTTTGCAGCTTATTTCATAGCACAGCTGGGTTTATTTTAATGTGCATTTTTTTCTTCCCACACAATCTTCATAGGAAATCAGTGCTTTGGGAAGATGCTCTGTGTTTATTCTCTGTCATTACCTGCTCCCCAGCCCATCACCTTGTGAAGCTTTGCAGATAGGTGCCCCCCACCTGATGAGAGTGAGCTTCAGAGGACTGACCCCCACGGCCTGCTGGGAATGAAGCTCCCTCTCCTTAGGAATAGAAGGGAGAGGGAGGGTCTCCTAATAGGGGTCCAGGTGTGAGGTCAGCAGCAGTAATGATGCCTCTGATCACAAGCCTCTGTTATTTTGTTGGCTCCCAAAGGGAAGGAGGGAGGGATGGAGGGGAGGTGCCCATTTTACAGATGAGAAAACTGAGTCTCTGAGAGGTTAAGTGACTCAGCTGCTGTCATTGCCTATCAGTGGCAGAGTTCAGAGCTCCAGCATAGTGACCGCCTTCCCTTCTGCCCTGCCATAGTTTATGCTATTAATTTGTGTCCAAGATAACGGGGGGGTGTGGGAGATTGCCAGGATGGCTCTGATCCTTCACCCCTCCCTGTATCCATGCCTTTTGTTATGTAACTTTGCGGTGGCCTCCTGGGAGGAGGATGAGAGCCCTGTGGAGCTGAGCTGTCCCAGCCAGACCCAGGCTTGACCCCTAGACATATGAGTGATTCCAGCCAAAAGCAGCAGGGCCACCTAACTGACCCCAACTGACCCCAGGCGTGTGAGCAATAAATACTTGTCATTGGATTCCACTGAGCATTTGTCGTTGGTTTTTGCTCAACATTATTAATTATGCTGGAAGTAGCTGATACAGTGGGTAAAAGCCTTTGTGCACGTCTTTGAGCAACAATTCTCCTCTTAGGTTTCTGTCTACGTGGGCTCATTGCCAGCTTCGCTCAAGCTTGTCAGCACACGTACAGCCTCCACCCTTTCCTGACAGGGCCACTAGAGGAATCAGTGTGTGAGGGGGGCCTTGAGATTTCGGGATTAATGGCAGAATAACATGGTTGTTAGTCACACAGGCTCTGGAGTCAGACTACCTGGGTTTAAGTCCTGGTGCCCCATTACTAGCTGTACAATCTTGGGTGAGGGTTTCTTTTTGTTTTGTTTTGTTTGGTTTTTGAACAGAGAATGGTTTATTGCAGGACCAAGCAAGGAGAATGGGCAGCTCATGCTCAAAAAGCCTGAACTCTCCAAAGGTTTTCGGGAAGAGTTTTTATAGGCAAAATTTGCTGGGAGGGCTCCAAGGTGTGTAACCTTCCTCTGATTGGTTGGTGGTCAGGTGACAGGGTGGTGTTCCAGGAATCTCCGTCATGAGCCTTCTGGCTCTGACCACGTGCTTGGGCTCAGCCTGAAGTTACCGTCCCCCACCTGGGTGGGGGCCTTAGCTCCTGTAAAAGGCCTCAGAGATAGGTATCAAATTGTTATTGGGTGAGTTTTTTTTTTGTGGTACATGGGCCTCTCACTGTTGTGGCCTCTCCTGTTGCAGACAGAGCACAGGCTCCGGACGCACAGGCTCAGCAGCCATGGCTCACGGGCTCAGCTGCTCCGCGGCATGTGGGATCTTCCCAGACCGGGGCACGAACCTGTGTCCCCTGCATCGGCAGGCGGACTCTCAACCACTGCGCCACCAGAGGAGCCCCTTGGGTGAGTTCTTAAACCCCTCTGAGTCTCAGGTTCCTCATCTGCAAAGGGGGATGATAATCAGGGTTGCCAGGATTATTAAATGAGATTGAGTATATAAAGCCCTTGGATGGAACCTGGCACACAGATTACCAAGTGCTCAGTACACACTAGCCACGGTGCCTGCATTAGACACACAATGGCACTCTAGTGGGTCACTGGCATGAGGGCTCTCATGCCCCCAGGCCAGGGGAACTCCTGCCAAGGCAGAAGGTGGAGGTGGAGGGTCACTGCCTAAGTGCCCACTCTCCCTGGCTCCCAACCACTGGTTTGTGACCTCTTGGACAAAGTCTACAGATCCTTGCTCTCATCCCAGCCAGATCCCAGGGAGTCCTTCCTGACCCTTCCTTTGCCACCCTCTTACACTCCCCACCTAGTACTTTAGATTTTGCTGGAAGGGAGGAGTGATGGTGTATTTAACTCCTATTGCTGCTTTAACAAATTACCACAAATAAGGTGCTGAAAACATAAAAGTGTACTTTTTTACAGCTCTGGAGGTCACAAGTCCACAATTGGTGTCACTGGGCTAAAGCAGGGCTGGTTTCTTCTGGAGACTCTAGGGGAGAATCCCTTCCCTTGCCTTTTCCAGCGTCTAGAGGCTGCCTGCATTCCTTGGCTTGTGGCCCCTCCCTCCATCTACAAAGTCAGCAGCATCGCATCTTCAGATCTCCCTCTGACTCTGACCCCCTGCTTCTGTCCTCATATCTCCTTGTGACTAATCCCTCTTAAAAGTACTCTTGTTTCTTTTTATGGCTGAGTAATATTCCATTGTATATATGTGCCACATCTTCTTTATCCATTCATCCGATGATGGACACTTAGGTTGTTTCCATCTCCTGGCTATTGTAAATAGAGCTGCAATGAACATTTTGGTACATGACTCTTTGAATTATGGTTTTCTCAGGATATATGCCCAGTAGTGGGATTGCTGGGTCATATGGTAGTTCTATTTGTAGTTTTTTAAGGAACCTCCATACTGTTCTCCATAGTGGCTGTACCAATTCACATTCCCACCAGCAGTGCAAGAGTGTTCCCTTTTCTCCACACCCTCTCCAGCATTTATTGTTTGTAGATTTTTTGATGATGGCCATTCTGACTGGTGTGAGATGATATCTCATTGTAGTTTTGATTTGCATTTCTCTAATGATTAATGATGTTGAGCATTCTTTCATGTGTTTGTTGGCAGTCTGTATATCTTCTTTGGAGAAATGTCTATTTAGGTCTTCTGCCCATTTTTGGATTGGGTTGTTTGCTTTTTGTTATTGAGCTGCATGAGCTGCTTGTAAATTTTGGAGATTAATCCTTTGTCAGTTGCTTCATTTGCCAAGATTTTCTCCCATTCTGAGGGTTGTCTTTTGGTCTTGTTTATGGTTTCCTTTGCTGTGCAAAATCTTTGCAGTTTCATTAGGTCCCATTTGTTTATTTTTGTTTTTATTTACATTTCTCTAGGAGGTGGGTCAAAAAGGATCTTGCTGTGATTTATGTCATAGAGTGTTCTGCCTATGTTTTCCTCTAAGAGTTTGATAGTTTCTGGCCTTACATTTATGTCTTTAATCCACTTTGAGCTTATTTTTGTGTATGGTGTTAGGGAGTGATCTAATTACTCAGCCATAAAAAGAAACGAAATTGAGCTATTTGTAATGAGGTGGATAGACCTAGAGTCTGTCATACAGAGTGAAGTAAGTCAGAAAGAGAAAGACAAATATTGTATGCTAACACATATATATGGAATTTAAGAAAAAAAATGTCATGAAGAACCTAGGGGTAAGATGGGAATAAAGACACAGACCTACTAGAGAACGGACTTGAGGATACGGGGAGGGGGAAGGGTGAGCTGTGACAAAGCGAGAGAGAGGCATGGACATATATACACTACCAAACGTAAGGTAGATAGCTAGTGGGAAGCAGCCGCATAGCACAGGGAGATCAGCTCGGTGCTTTGTGACCGCCTGGAGGGGTGGGAGGGCGGGAGACGCAAGAGGGAAGAGATACAGGAACATATGTATATGTATAACTGATTCACTTTGTTATAAAGCAGAAACCAACACACCATTGTAAAGAAATTATACTCCAATAAAGATGTTAAAAAAAAAAAAAGGACTCTTGTGATTCCACTGAGCCCGTCTGGATAATCCAGGCTAATCACCCCATCCCAGGGTCCTTCAATTAATCACACCTGCAAAATCCCTTTTGCCACGTAAGGTAATGCATTCATATGTTCTGGGATCTATGGCATGGATGTCTTTGGAGGGCTAGTATTTTGTCTACCACAGATAGGCATTGACCCTTGTATGTAACAGTGGGTCTTGTCCCTGAATCTGAGAATTTTACACTCTTGTTGAACAGAGAGAACTGTGGCTTATGTTTTACCATTTATTAGCTAATAAAAAGTAGTTTTGATCATCCAATCACGTTCCCAAAATTTATATAGATTTGGCACTGGGGGGGATGCTGCTGTCCAACACTATACATATGCCTCTTAACTAATTACTGAATTATTACTGAATTACTGAACCTATCTCTCCTTTCCATCTGCAGCTTGATGGTTGGGGCCCCATTAATTCTGGCCTAGAACATTGCAGCAGCCTCCTCACTGGCCTCCCTGCCTCCATTCTTGCCTGCTCCAAATCACCCTCCATATAGCTGTCAGATGAATGCTTTAGTGTGTACATCTGACCACAGAGATCACTTCTCTATCTAAAACCACTCTACGGCTCCCTATTGCCCTCAGAATAAAGTCCCAACAACCCTCTACCATGGCTACAAGTCCTTCCAGGAAGGGCCTTTCTCACTCTCTAGCCACATCTCTTGCCCCTCCCCGTTAGGGTGACTGACCATCCCAGTTTGCCTGGGACAGCACTGAAAGTACCACTTCCTAGAAAACTACTCAGTGCCAGGACCACTGGTCACCCAATCCCTGCCCTGTACCTTATGCTCTAGCAATACCTTCTGCTTGGAGATTCTTCCAAGCAGTTACCATGACTTTGCTTATGGCCTTCCCTCAGTCAGGAAAGTGACCCCTTATGTTATCCCCCAGGGTATCACTTAGGACTGTGCTGAGCTGCAAGTAACTGAAAACTGGACTACAGTGGTTAAAACAAATGCAGGTTTATTTAGTTTTTACATAATTAGACATTCAGAGAACGGTTGCTGGCATCAGATCTGCAGCTCGATGATGTCTGAGCTCATGTCTCTGTAATTCTCTTCGCCACAAGAAGGCTGCCTTAGTTCCAGGCATCATATCCATATTCATCACTGGGCAGTAGAGCATGGTGGTCAAGAGCATGGGCTCTGGGGCCAGATTAACAAAGTCTGGATCCCAGCTCCATCACCTCCCAGGTAAATCACCTTGGGAAGTCACTAACCATCTCTAGCCTCAGTTTTCTCATTTGTGAAATGGGGATGATGTTAATAACCTACGTCTTAGGATTGTTTTGGAGATTAAGTGAGGTAATACACGTAAAACCTGTAGAACGGTGCCTGGCACAGAGTAAGTGTTCAGTAAGTGTTAGCTATCACTTTGATATTAGAACTGCAAGGGACCTGGGGACAGCAAGAATTTAGCATTTTTAGCCTCCAGTATAGAAACAACTACAAAAGGAGGAGGCTGGGAATGAAGTTTGGGTCAAGCAACCAGCAGCATCTTCTGTATTTTGGTACCTTCTGCTCAAATGTAAAGAATACATTACACTGGGCATCACCACCTCTAGGAAGCCATCCTGGACTCTTCCTGCCTACTCTCACTGGTTTAAGTGTCCCTTCGCCATGCTCCTGGACTGTATTCCTACCTTCACACTTACACCAGGGAACTCAGTGATCTGTTTATGGGTCTGTCTCCTGCAGAGCAGGAATCTTGTCTGGACCATCCCTAGATTCCTACGGCTGAGCTGGTGCTGGGCTCCTTGTAGGTCCCATTGCTGGTTGAGAAAATAAAGTATTTTTTGAGAATGAGCTGGACATCGTGGGAGGCCACGGTCCCCATCTCCAGGAACCAAAGTCTGATGGGGAAACTGGACAACTCATGGACCAACCAGAGGCAGCCATAGTTGATGGCTTTCCTAGGAGGACTTCAGCGGCCGGGTTGGGGATACCTCCCTCCATAGAGCAGCACATCCCCAGGAGCGCCCTGGACCAGAGACCCTATGGTCAGGGGTCGGGGGTCCCGCTTGGATGTACCTCACTGGACACTGGGTCCCTCTCTTTTCTGGACCCCTTGCCCTCTAGTCGGCCTCAGGACCAGAGGGCCCTGCCCTGAGCCTCTTGCCTGTGCATGACTGGACGTCTGCTCCTGTGATCTGGCCCAGCTCTTTCCTTCTCTGGGCCTGAGCTGCCCTGCCTGTCTAGTGCAGTGCAAGCTTTCCCACCTCTGACCTGCTGTGACTATGTGTGGAAGCCATTGCGGTCTGATCAGGGCCCGGTGGTTCACGGCTTATGAGATGTGCGGGGATGGGGCAGGTGTCTGGTGTGTCCTTAACTCATATTCCCTCAGGCACCAGGTGGCTTCCTGGGGGTGCCCCCTCCACCAGCATCCCCAGCAGCTCCTTCCAAGGCCTAACCAGGCTGGCTGAGGGGGATCTCTCATTGCACCCCTGGTATGGAAACAGGCAGCCCCTAGAGAGCCCGGGAACCCGCAGGGGACGCGCAAATCAAGAACACAGGTCGCTTGAGGGGAAAGGAGGTTTATTGTGGTTGCCGGGATTTGCGGCCTTGGCTCCCAGGGATGAATCACAGCTGTAGTTTCTGGAGAAGCAGAGAACAGAGTGAGGGACTCTGCGGGGTGTGAGGCTCTGCCGGGAGGGTAGGAACATGGCCGGCAGCCCCGGGCCTTGACAAGACAGGCTTGCCTCTGCCCGAGGGGTCTGGCCCTCTCGGGCACTTCCGACCACTGTGCCGGTGAGCTCAGGATACCTCCTGCTCCCAGGGTGGAAGCCCCCAGCCCAGGGTGACTCTCTGTCCCCGCACCCTCAAAATATAGACGGCCATCCATGCTGCCCCCTCTCCTGTGCTTCACATTTGGGGGCACTGGTGGGGAGCCTGGGCTTGGGACAGAAGTATTTGCTGATGGATGAAAGGGTGGGGAAGTGAATGGCCGTTTGCTTCACTGCCCCTGACTCAAGGCTGCCTGCAATAAGCACGCGATCAAAACTTCTGGAAGGAGTGAGTGAGTAAACGGAGTGAGTGAAAGAGTGAGTAGGGGAGTCAGTGAAGGAAGGGCGAGGGAGGGTGAGGGGCGGGTGGAGAGGAGGGGGCAGGGGAGGCGCACCCACCTCGTTGATCCAGTTGTTGTAGGCGGACACGCGGGTGAAGACCGTGGGCTTCTTGAGGGTGTTGCAGCTCAGCCCGGAGCCGAAGCTGACGATGCCCCGCACCTCCCAAGAGCCGTCCTTGGCCTGGCAGTTCAGTGGGCCGCCCGAGTCCCCCTGTGCCAGACGGGGCGGGCGTCAGAGGGAGGCTTGGGAAGCAGGAAGGTCAGGGCGGGGCATATGGGTAGCCCCTGTTTTGGCCTCAGCGTGTCCATAGTGAGGGAGGCAGAGAAAATGTGGTTTGTGGGTAACTTGGCCTTATTCTGGGGGGCCCTGGGGTGTCAGACTAGGTCTTGCTTTGCTGTGTGATCTTGAGGTGTTGAGAACCCTCTCTGTGCCTTGGTTTCCCTAGCTGTTCAGGTCACCGCGCCTAAGACTCTGAGCTGCCCAGAGGGATGAGCATGCTGGGAGCCGTGTAGGAGACCTGAGAAAAGGGAAGAAAATGCAAGTGGGGAGAGGCTCATGTGTTTGAAAACGGGACAGTCCCCGATTGTCCTAGATGTTTCTTCGTTCTGTGTCAGACTCCCTGAGTCTTCTGTCTCCCTGGACCAACGGAGCTGATGGTATGAAGGAACGTGTGCCCGGACTTCACCGAAGTCTCTTCTACCTGTGTTAGACTCACTTAGTCCTCAAAGCAGCCCTGTGCTTACTACCGCTCCATTTTATGCATGGGAAAACTGAGGTTCAGATAAATCAAACAGCCTGCCCAAGGTTACACAGCTATGAAGTGGGGGGCTGGGACTCGGACTCAGACTCACATTCAACTTTCATGCTCTGGCCACAGTGCTGGTGCGGGAGGGGAAGGGGGACAGTGGCAAGTTTCTCCTGAGCCTCTTAGGCCCAGCCAGGGCTCAGTCTCCCCCCAGGGAGAGGGGGTGGCGTCTCCCCACTTCTCACTCCTTTGCCCTCCTCACTGCCCCCTTCCATCTGGCCACCTGCAGTAGGGACGTGGGGCAGCGCCTCGACACTTACGTTGCAGGCTGAGATGACACCATCACCCCCGGCGCAGACCATGGTGTTCTTCACATTGTTGCCCCACCAGTCTTTCTGGGAGCATGTGGCGTGATCCACCACGGGCTGCAGGCCCTGCTGCAGCTCATCAGCGATGGGGCCGTTGGCTGGAGAGAGAATGGGTGGTGACCGGGCGGTCAGCCCAGGCAGCCTCAGCGCCAGCCCAGGCCCAGGCCTTCAGGGAACAGAGGGCTGGATGGGGCTGGGCCATGACCGGGCGAGTTCTGGAGAGACTTTGAGGGACCCACACACAGGCCCTTAATTGAGAGGCGAGACGCTGAGCCAATGGTCCTGAACTGTTTGGGTTAGAGACCCCTCTAAGGGCAGGGAAGGCAGAACCAACCCATAGAAAACCCTTAAGAAATAACCACTGAGTTATCTTTAATTTGGGTTCTGGGGTTTTAATTGCCAATGGTTTCCCTGTAGTTCTCTGCCTTTGGTGTCACACACTGAAAGGTCTTTCTCACCCCCAAACTTTCCAAATTGTAGAGGATCTGCATTTTCATCTAAGTATTCTGTAGTTTCATTTATTTGCATTTAACCTTTTAATTCAGTTGGAATTTACTTGGGCGTGTGATATAACATAAGGTCATAAGATCTAATCCCCGCCCCAAGATGGTTAGTTTCATTTATTTACTAGTCACTGACATGACACTTAGTATGTGCCTAGCCCTGTTCTAAGCCCTTGACAAATTCTAGTCCATTTAATCCTTATAACACCCTTTATATGCACTTGTTAGAGTGTCTGCCACATGGTATATGCTTAATAAATATTAACCATTATTACAAAATTAAAAAAGATGTGAAGATGTTAAGGCAAAAAGGAAAGTGGTGGGCAAATGTGGGTGGTGTGCTTATCACGGGAGCTGCTTCCTCCAATAAGACACTCGTGTTTGGCCAGGGGCTATACTCACTCCAGAGACGGCCCCAGCCAGTGACGTAGCAGGGGTAGTCCTGAGGCAGCAAGGAACCCTCCTCTGGCAGGCAGGCTGGCTGGATGGTGTCACTCAGTTCCACGGGCTCCGCCAGTTTGATAAGGGCAATGTCATTGCTGGAATCCAAAGTGGAGGTGGTGAATGGCAGGAGGGCCTGCTCCCCCAAGCCAATGCTAAGAGGCCCAGGCTGTGAGTTGGGAGTCGGGCCAAGGGTGAGCAGGGGTCCTCCATAAATATCCTGGACCTCCAGCTTCTTACTGGCAGACAGAGATGCCGGAGGACGAATGATCTGCCTTCTAACCCCATCACCCGCTCCTGTAGGTGTAGCTTCTTCCCCTTCCCCCCCACCCCGCGCCACCTTGTGTCTTCACATCATGAAAGGCTTAACAGAGGGGAGACAAGAGCAGAAGCCTTCTGAACCACTGCAAGGTTATGTATCAACTGAAATTCAGCTAAGCAAATTGGAAATTATAACGATAAAGACACTTGCGGATGCAATTTTTAATGTTTTCGTGTCGCCAGAATGAAAATGGACAACCCTAGAGAGAGCCTGGTTTGATTTCTAGTTCTGCCATGTACTGGGCTGTGTGACCTGGGACACATTCCTTAACCTCTCTGATCCTCGGTTCCTTGTCTAGGGCTGTTGTGAGGATTAAATAAGAGATGGCATGTAAGCTGCTTATTACAATGCGAGCATGCATCAGTAAAGGTGAGTGCTGGCTCATCCTCGGGCTGAGAGACTTTAGGTAATATACTGGGGGAGCCTCAGGATCCTCATTCCCTGTGTACTTTCCAGAGACCCTTGGCCAGTGATGGGTATTGGAGGGGTGTCCACCTCCACTTAGCATTTTGCCATTTTGCGTAAAGTCATCATCTGTTGGCTGTTCAGGCTAAGGATGGGGTCCAGGGACAGGCTCCGGCCGCATCTCAGGGACGCCTCCTTCTTCTGAGCTGCTCCTAGGGGGCTGTGGGATGGCCAGGTGGGCACTCACCGAATTAGGAAGGAGCTCCACTTCTCGTGGACAAAGATGGTGTCCACGCCCATGAACACGGAGCCTTCCTCATTCTCCACCTCCAGGTTGTTCTTCCCCAGGGCCACGCGGTAAGTCAGGGTATTGCTGGACAGAGCAAGGGGACCGGGTCAGGGTGGCCTCCTGTCCCCACTGGCCGGTGGGGTAGAGGGGGACGTTGGGTCTTTAGTGACCCAGCTTTGGGGCCACCGTGGGACTTGTTCGGGGGAAGGGAGTGTTCATCCCATTGACCCTTCCCAGGGCACGGGGTAAGGACCCTGGTCTTGGAGTCAAGTCCACTTTGACTGCTAGGTGGGTAGGCTCGGCTTCAGTTCTCTCACCTGGAAGGTGGAGATAATCTTGGAACTCACCTGCCAGGGCTGCTGTGAAGATGAGCTAGTCCACATGCTGCTGGCCTGCATTCTCTCTCCTGCATTCCTCTCTAACCGCCTCTTCCTCTCCTCTCACACAAAATGCCCCGCCACACCGGCTTCCACTTTATTTCTCAAACCTACCAAGTGGGCTCCCTCCTCCGGGCCTTTGCATCAGCTGTTCCCTCCACCTGGAACACCTTACCCCCAGACCAATGACGTCTTCCCTTATTTCCTTCAGGTCTTTGTTCAAACAACTCCTTTCAAGAGAGATCTTCCCCCGGCCACATCATTTAAAATAGAACTCCTCATACTTTTTATTCTCTTTCTGCTTTATTTTTCTTCATTGCCACTTGCTTTGTTATATATTTACTTGTTGAATGGTCTGTCACTCTGTCTTCCACTAGAATATAAGCTCCCTGAGAGCACAGACTGTGTCCTCACTGCCGTGTTCCCTGGCGTATAGTAGGCGCACAGTAAATACTTGTGGAATGAATAAATTAACAACTGAGTTACTGGATGGGAGTAGCTTATTCAGCCCAGTGTCTGGAGTGTGTGCTCAAGAAAAGCAGCTTATCAGGCTCCTGTCCCCGGGCGAGGGTGGGGTGTCTGGGCAGCATCCCGTTCACCTGATGCAGTGGGCAGCTGTGAGGACGTGACTGGGGGTGATCAAGGTGCCACCGCAGGTGTGCCTCCACACGCCATTCTTGAGGTACTGGAGGGAGATCTGGGGGAGGATGGGGAAGGACCACGTGTCAGCCCCCAGGGACCTGCTCCCCACCCCCCTCCACCTCGCCTTCCCCACCTGCTGCAGTGCGCTTACCTGCCAGGGCCAGCTGTGGGGAACAGCATTGTCTCCGCCCACCACCCGGGCTGATAGGTTGGGCCGGAAGATGGGGACCCCGCAGCTGGAAGCTGGGGATACAGGAGAGGAAGAGCACAGGTGAGCCGGGCTGACATCGCTTTGGGGAAGGGGCAGGTGGAAAGAGCGCACATTTGGGGGCTGGGCAGACATGGGTTTGACTTTTCCTGCATGGCTTTGGGGAAGCCATGGAGTTTGCTGGGCCTCAACTTCCCTTTCTGTGAAACGGGAAGACTAGCGCTAACCTGGTAAGTTCGTCCTGAGAATTTAAATAACATGACATAAATAAATGACAACTAAGAAAAATTAGATGACGCAGGTAAAGAATTGAGCAAAAGACCTGGTATAGCGTGAATGTCGAATCATTGAAGGAAACCCAAAGTGGCTGGCTTGTGTGTGAGTGCCCAGGTACACCTGTGTCCTTCAACCTTACCCTGCTGTCCCTTTTCAGGCCACAGCACAGTGTGGGTGTGTGAGCACTGAATCTACAGAATTCTGGACTGTCACAGCTGGGGAGCTGTGTGGCACAGTCAAGAGCGAGTGCTGTGCAGTGAGGAAGACCCAGACTCAAATTCTGGCTCTACCACTAACCAGCCATGTGATCTTAGATACCAAGATATTGAGCATCACTGAGCCTCGGGGTCCTCATCTGTAAAATGGGCATATTAACAGACCCCGCCTCTCAAGGTTGTTGTAGGATCAAATTGGCTCCTGATCGTCAAGGGCTTAGCACAGTGCTCGACACAGAGCAAACATGGGGTACACAGGAGCAGCTATTGTTATCATCACTGTTGTTATTAGCTGGAGGACTCTTAATCAAGTGCTCTCACTTGCCAGAAGAGCCAGTGAGCTTTAGAGAGGGGAAGTGGCTTGTCCAGGTCCCGCCAAGAGAGAGGGACATTCGAGCCAAGTTCCTGGATTCCCAATCTGGGAGGTCACCAGCATGGCGGGGGGAGCAAAGAATCCCCAAATAAGAGATGCTGATGCTGGGAAAGGTAGGCCCTGAGGCCCCCCGGGGTCACCCGGGATGAGGCGCCTTCTGCGTCCCTGGTGCTTTCCATACCTCATGGCTCATCCTCACCCTGGGGTGAGGAACATGAATCCTATTTTGCAGATATGGAAGCAGAGTCGCCAAGCAGGCAAGTGGCTCATCCGACACACAGCTGGTCAGTAGTAGCTGAACCCACGTGGGACCCCAAAGCTCCTTTCCTGAAGCCCTGGAGAGCAGAGGGTCCCTGACCCCAGCCTTGTCCCCGGGAGGCCAGCCCAAGCTCACAGCCCGCTGGCTGCAGCCGGTCCCCAGGCCACAGCTTACCGTAGGCCAGGAGCACGGTGAAGACGCTGACGCCCAGCATGTCGTGAGTGCCCGGGATCGAGTGGCCGTCGCGGTGACCAGGTCCCCACTTATAGGCAGGAGGAGGGTGGGCCCACCTCGTCAAGGCTGAGCCACCCCTTGGGAGGAACCTGTTCTGTCAAGGCCCTTTCCCTGACCTTGGCTGGTTACTGTTTAATTTGCGCAGGAGATGGAGCTGGCGTGGAGGCAGGAGTTTCCCAAATATCCTGAGACAGAGCAAATCTGACGTTTACAGGTTTGGGGGGCCCTGCCACGCTGCTTGGCCTGACTCATTTTTCTTAGTTGTCATTTATTGTGCCGGGTGCCGTGCCCAATACCTCTTGCAGTCACTTAATTCTCCCAACACCACGCGGTAGACACTCTTGTTCGCTCATTAAACTTCACGAAGCTGAGACTCAGAGGGTCGGGGGCAATCCGGGGTCACACAGCTGGGCAACAACAGACCCAAGATTTGAAGTCAGCGCTTCTAACGTCAGTCTGGGGCCGCAAACTCCCGTGACGCACCGCTTCCTTCTCTGTCTTTATAGCTCTCTGTTTGCTTCCTGTCCTTTTCTTTCTCCCTTATTCAACGAATACTGTCTGGTCTTGGGGTACCCCCTGCTCTCCAGCACCTCCTCCCCAGGCTTTGGATGGAGGCTGAGGCGTGGGCTAAGCTCCTACCTGGAGCCAGCTCAGGTGTCTCCCAGCAAGGTCTTCAGTCTCCCCGTCTCTAAAATGGGCAGGTAGGACCAGATGGACTCTCAGGCTCCTTTCAGTCCTAAAATTCCATGACTTGGATGTCAAGGTCGAGTGCAGATCTGGATTTGTGATGTGTGCCCAGAAGTTCCAGCCAGAGCCCCAGCAGTTTGGGCTCAGCCTGGCTCTCGGAGCATCTGGTTTAACCCACTTGTCCTGAGGCCCGACTTCTCCCCTTTGTCCTCTTTTGACTCATTCTCGTGCTCCTAGGAAGTTGTTTTCTGAGCTGGGCCCACTGGTCCCATTAGGAATTATTTCCTAATAAAGAAATGCAGAACGCTACACACCCTGCCGGTCGTGGTGGTGAGCTGGGGGTAGAGGAGGACTCTTAACTCACACGTTTTTACAGCTTAAATCCTTTTTAAAAACAAGTGTGTGTTACTTCGGTCATATTAAAAATCAATAAAGTTTTGACTGAAAAAGCAACAGCAGAGAGGGAGTGTGAGGGAGTGTGTGTAGGGGTGATGGCCTCAGGCCTCAGAACTGGGGTGTCTGGGGGATCTCAGACTCGCTGCAAGAACATTCTGTTGCCTTCTAGAGGCTGGTCAGTGACTACTGCCCACCACACCTCAGACCCAGAGCTGTTGGTCACCAAACTCTGCAAAGGGTCGCCCTGGTCTGGGTACTGACATCGTAAAGAGAGGCAGGCTGAGCTAGGGAGGTATTGGGGGTTGCCAGGGTTCTGGGGGCAGGAGACAAGACTCCTGGTTTCTGTCGCAGTCAGTGACTTGCTGGACCCTGGACCTTGGGCAACTTCTGCGGCCTCAGTTTCTCTTGAACAACTTGGGAAAATGATTAGCTGGGCTCCTATGGTTGGGAGTTTGCTGATTTACACACACAGAGAGACAGCAAGGTCTAGGCACCCATCTCAGTCACGTGTACAAGCCCATGGATATACAAGCATACAGGGACAGGCAGACAGACAGACACACACACACCAGTGTCATACATAGAAAGCAGTCTGTTATAAACACAGTCATTCTCAGAGCCCCGAGCCACACGTTCAAAATGTACTCTGATATAGAAATAGCCACAAGTGCACAGGCACATAGGTAGTAAGGTACCAGATAAAAAGTCGTTCATTTCTTTTCTTTTGGAATGTTCACAGAGAAACTGACCTTTTTGGAGGGGGAGGTTGCTGGCTGCTCTGGAAGGTGCAGACAGCATCAGCTTTAAGGGAACTTCATTGTTTTGAGACGTTTACCAGTTGAGGTCCTTTATGTAAGACAGCATCAGCAATTGTGCTTGGAGAAAACTGACGTCACCTTAGTCTTTTTCAGAGGCTGAAGATGGGATGTTGAGTGCTTTGCCTAGTGTTGGACCATATTCCCAAAGGACGGAAAACCTAGAGCCAGTACTTCCTAGCTGTGTGACCTTGGGCTAGTGACTCAACCTCTCTGTGCTTCCACATCCTCATCTATAGAATGGAGATTAAAAAGTGGTACCAGCCTCATAGGGTTATTGTGAGGAGTGCCTGGCATAGGGCAAGCACTATATAAATGTTGGCTGTTATTATTATTGTTGTTGGTCGTCTGGTTCTCATGAGAGAGCTTGAATCTGGACTGTCGCTGGGCCCTTTTGCCTTTGTGGGCCCCTTCCTCCACCAAAAAATATTAAGAATTTTATGTTTTATGACTGCGTGGGTATAAAGACTAGTATAATCCAGTTCGGATTCTATTCATTTTTTTCCTGCCAATTTTAAGAGAAACTAAAACATTTCTGTGGGCCTTAAAGTTATTGTGGGCTCCAGGCACTGCGCCCACCGTACTGATGGACGATTTGGCCCTGGCTGTGGCCCCTCCGCATGTCAGGTTCTGCACAACTGAATGGCTGAGAGAGACATTGGGGAATGTTCTTTGGATCACGATGAGTGCCTGTTCTGGACCCTGGAGATGCCTTTAGGGCAGCCAGGGAGAAAACTGTGCTGTCACTGGGAGCAACTGGGGCAGAGGTGGGAGCTGCCTCTGGGCGTGCGCACGGCTAGTGCCAGCCCCTCCTGACCTGGCCCTGGTGCAGGGAGCCATCGGCCAGAGGACGCCATCCCTCCAGGGGCTCCAAATGCCTAAAGTTATGGGGGTGACACTCGGCTGGCTGACCTGATTTTCTGGCCACCAAGATTGAAGAAGCAGCCCCAGGGGGACTTGGGAATAACTGCAGAAGGGCGCCCTGGGGAGTGGATTGCTGTAATTGGAGGGCAGGGGGCTTGGTGTTGGGTTAACTTAAAGCTGTGACTCTTACCTGCCCAGACTGTGAGGCACTGACTTACCAGGTACACAGAAGCCCTTCATTCCTTCATTCTTCCCAGACTCGCTGAGCAGCTCCGGTGCGTAGGCGCTGTGCTAGGGCTGGGGCCACAGAGAGGATAAGACCCTGTTCAGCACTGCTGGACCTCCCTGCCTCGCTGGGTGATAAGTGTTCCTTGGAGTGTTCTGGGCCAAGAGCTGGGAGCCCCAAACGAGAAGACGTGAGTTCTGGGTGGGAGCTTAATAGGGGGCAGGTGGGAAAGGGTGGCTTCTCTGCAGATTCCATGTCCAAAACGAACATGAGGACTTGAGACTGTGACGATGCCAGACACCCCCATCCTTATCCCTCTGAAGCTCGTGTATTCCAGGGCCTGGAGCAGGGCCTCCCAGGATCTGGGCACTTAATGTCCCCCAGCCATTCAGGGCCAGACTGTGCTGGAAAAATAATCATGGGTGACTTGGCAGAGGCTGGGCTCAGGGGAAGGGAATGCCAGGAGAAGCAATGCCAAGGTTGGGAGTCAAGCGGGGAGGCTGTTGGTGAGAGCCTGAGAAACAGGGCAGGTGCCACTGACCGGGGCCCATAATTTTTAGTTGCTGGGACAGGACTTTCGGGGGGCAAGTGTTACATCTTGGGTGGGACCCACTAAGGAGGCAGGCCTGGGGGCTGGCAGTGTTTCTCCTCAAAGTCAGATGAAAGTACTGGGTGTTGAGAGAGGGTTTGGGGGCTGACTGAGGGGTTTGGGGTTTGGTGATGGGGACCGGGACTTGGCGGGGGGCTTACTGAGAGCGCGGGACATGGGCAGGGTTTGAGGAGCCGGCTCCCCTTCCCATTCCTGGTCCCTGAATCACTCCAGGCCTCCTTATTCCTCCCGTGCCCTCTGCCTGGGCTGGGAGTGGGAGGTCTTGTGCTGGCCGAGGCTGGGGCCCCTCTCAGCTGGATCTGATGGTGGAGGGCCTGGCGTGGGACCGCTGGCCTGTGTCCCTCACATTCTGAGGGCTGGAGGCCCACATCCACCGCCGGGCCAGCTGGGCAGGGGCTCTGGGGCTTGAATTTTAGCCCTTCCCTGTCAGTATCCTCTGTCCCTCAGTTCTGAGACCCTTTTGCTAGCATGTCAGGGGTTCTGATGCTCTGCCCTTGGGAAGGCAATTGAAGGGCGACGCTTAACCCAACATGTGGTGTTAATGATAGTGGCATCTCAGGCCACAGGTGGCATGTGGGAGTGGCCTTTCTCAGGAAATACACTTCAAGGACGCAGCCTTCTCCAAGCAGGGACTGTAAGGAAGCCAGAGGTGGAGGGCATCCTGGCTGCTGTCATACCACCCATGTCCACCCGGGGGCAGCGATGCCCAGCCTAATCTCAAACTCCTGCACCCCCAACTCAGGTTGCACTTGACAGACGGGGGACACGCTACCTGGAAACCGAAGGGTTGGGAAGACTTTGAGACCCTCTCATTGAACAGGTGGGGTGACTAAGACCCAGCGGGAGCCTGATCTGTCCAAAGCTACACAGGGACCACCTGGCTCTTTGCCTTTCATCCAACCACCCGTCTGCGGGGGAGGCTTGGGGTGCATCTCTGAGTGTGGCAGAGAGTCTTGGGGGGCTCTAGGGTGCCTCAATCCAGAATCCCCGTGGCCTCGGTGTCACCCCTGGTGCATGTCCTCCTCTGAATGAACTTGCCAGGCAGGGCGGCTGGATGGGTAGGGGCACGAGCTGTGGACCGAGCAGCCTGGAGCTGCCCCGCTTGCCTGTGTGCCTCTGGGAGACTTTCTGAGTGTCTCTGTTCTTATCTGGGAATAACACAGCACCCCCAGCCCCCTCCTGGGCTGGCTGTGCAGATGAAATGAGCTGTTACGTATAAAGAGCTTAGACTAGCCCCTGGTGACAGCAGGTGAGCATCAAACTCAACCTCCCATTAGGAAGAGTCCCTCTTCTCCCTGCTTCTGAAATGACATGGGAGCCACCTGAGCCAGTGCTGCCCCAGCACCCAGGTGACCTCATCCTGTCCGCTCCTTTCCCAGCCCCTCCCCTCTCCCACCCCAACAAGAACCACACACACATAAGAATATAGAATTTTATCTTATTTTAGTTAAAAAAAATAATTGTACCACCGAATGAAGAAGTAGCCTTTTTTTTTTTTTCCTTTTTCTTTTTTGGTGAGAAGGGAAGAGAGGGAAAAAAAAGCAATACGCCAAAAGAAAAAGACCTTTTTATATTCATCTGTATAAACATATCCGCTAAGGCAAACGCAATCCAGGGCCAAGGCTGCTGCACTGGGGTCAGTACCTCCTAATTCCTGCAGATTCTAAGGCCAAAAAAATAAAACCTCTGCAAGTCCAACTCTGCAAGTCCAACAGGAGTTTTGTAGACTCTTGGGGCATTTTACTAAAATAAAGAGTTACCGAGTTTAAAAAGCAGTGACGCTGTCACAACACACACTGAAAGTTGCATAACCGTGGCCTCAGCGGCCACGCGTTTGTTTGGACTGGAGGACGGGCACAGCTTCGCGACACAGCAATGGACACAGACGCACGTACACACAGACACGCACACACGTGAGCGAGCACATCGGGAGCCGCGTAGGGCCGGGCCGGTGGCACAGGCTTGGCCACGGCCCATCTGGGGATGGGCACGGGGAGGGCTGGGGTCCCCATGCTCCCTCAGGGGGTGGGTGTGACAGGACATGTCCCGTTGCTGGTGACAAGGCGGTGAACGTCACTTGGGGAAGGATGGCGTGAAAGAGCTGAGCCAGGCCCCCTGCTCCCCACAACCTGGTCCGTGCAAACCACTTAAAGCACTTCTTGGACGCCTCCCGGAGAATGGAGACGTGCTGGTTTCCTTCCCTATGAAGAGGCCAATCCCTCCTCCCCACCCTCTTCTCTCCAGAGACCCTCAGGCTGTTCAGGGCCAGGGAAAGCGGGGGGGGTGGGGGTGGAGGGGACCAGGGACTGGTGTTTCTGCCCTCAGAGCCTTCCCTGCCCACAATCCGTGGCATGGCCGGCAGAGTGTGGGCCCTTGAGGTAGATTGGCACAGCTGCCCCCTCACCCTGCCTGGCTGGGCCCCAGAGAGCTGGGGTCTCCTTGCCAGCATGGGGTGCCAGGAGCCTGGGTCCCTTCGCCAAGATAGAAGCCCCCCCCTTGATTCCAGCAGAGAGAGGAGGCAGGGCCAGAGGAACAGGTGCTGGTGATGGGGAGCCCGGGTGCCACCCATCAGCTCTATGGGGCCGGCCACGATTCTTGCCACCTGTCGCTCCCCCAGTCAGGGGGGGGCGCTCGAGGGCCCCAGGGGCAGTGCAGCCTGTGGGTTAAGGGCAGGTGGTCTCTGCGGGGGTAGAGGAGGAGGTGGAAAGGGAGAGGCACAGGGAGGAGTGTGTGTGCAGGCAGCCCACCGGCAGGGAGCGCCCTAGAGCCAGAAGCAGGAGCGGCTGCAGCAGGCAGTGGGCGGCCAGGAGGCGAGAGGTGCAGGACTGGCCAGGGAGGGCTGGGCCAGGCCGGGAGGCGGCTGGTGTCAGGGCCTCAGGGACAGCGGAAGGGAGCGGGGAGGGGCCGGGCCGCTCTGGGAGACCCCTCAGCCGGCTTGTTCACAGACACGTGTAGCTTTTTAGCATGGTCCCTTCAGACAGAGCCGAGGATCAGGCTTGGCCTGCGGTCTGCCGGCCCTCGCCACCCTCGCCCGCGGGACTGGGCGCCGGGGCCGGGGCCAAGCGGTGCGGCGCAGCCTCGCTACTTGAAGGTGGACTGCAGCTCCTTGAAGGCGGCCTTCCGCTGCTTCATCTCCTCCGCCTGCTTCTTCCTCTCCTCCTGCTCTGCCTTGATCTCCTCCTCGAAGCGGCTGGACACGTTCATGGCCTGGACCTGGGGTGGGGTCGGGGGGGAAGTGGCTCAGAGCTGGAGGGGCTCTCTCCGGGGTCTCTTCTGGTTCCGCTGTCCCCCTCCCCTATGCACACACAGCTCTGCCTCCCACTAGCCTGGTCCTGGGCCAGGTACTTCAGTCACCTCTCTGAGCCTCACTGCTTCCACTTACAGCCTGGCGCTCAGTAACTCCGACCTCATGGATACGTTGGGAGGATTGAAAGAGAGAAGACATATTCAGTAGCTGCTGCAGAGCACGGGTCCTAGAAATGTGAGCTTCCGAAGCTGCTATTCTTATCCTGTTCCCTGTCCTGGGAAGCCCAGATGCACACCTGGTCCCACTGATGAACCCGGAAACATCCCACCAACCCTAGAAGCCCAGAGGGAGGTGGGAGGAGGCCTTCAGAAGGAATGTTCTTAGCTAACATGGGGAGGGGGAGAAGCAAGAACAGGCAGGGGCCCCGGGGCCCGGGGAGGGCAGGATCCAGGAACCATACTTGTCCCCTGCATCTGAGCGTGTGCTGAAAGGGGAGGGTACTGTGCACCGCGGTGGCCTCTGGGGCCCATCATACTCCCTCCCGGCTGGGGCTGGCGGGGCTAGTGTCTCCCAGAGGCCCCGGGAGCCAGTGCTGTGTTTCTGGGCCTGCTTCCTGTCTCCCGGGCCCACTCTTTAAGGCCCAGTCCTTTGCGGGTAGTGGCTCCGGGTACAAGGCTGGGGCAGCTCAAAGGGGCCCCTGTCACCTCTTCAAGAGTACACACTCCTCCCTCACCCACCTCTGGGGCAGGGAGAGAAAGAGAAGCTGGAAAGGATCACAGGCTGGACGGGAGGGGACAGAAGCCAGGAGCGCCGTGGGCCCTGACCGACCCAGGAGGGGTGTCAGCTCCCCACCTCCTGTCTGCGGTCTCAGCAGGGACAGGAAGGGGACGTGCTGACCCTTGAGCTAACTCAGGGCCCTGGAGTACCCCGGCCACACCTGTCCTCACGTGGGGGTCAGGGCAACCCCAGCCTGGGTTCCACACCTCCTCCCATATTCCTTACCTTAGCCTCGAAGAAGCTCTTGGCCCCCTTGACGCCCTCGGTGGACACATCGATCTCGGAGAGGCGGGCCAGCACGTGCAGCCCGCTGTCTTCCTGCAGCTCCCCAGCCGCTGCCTTGCGGAAAATCAGGAGGAACTGCAGCAGGGAGAACAGAACACTGATGCTGTCAGGGAGAGAGGGAAAGGGGCCAGAGCCTGCCCACACCCGGGGCCAGTTGCAGGCCTCCCCGGAAAGGAGGTACTCACAGGCCTGGGAGCTGGAGGTCCGGGCTCTCCATCCTCCATGCTCTGTGTCCTGCACAGGCTGTCGCGTCCCTCCCTCTCTGGGCCTTGGTTTGCCCATCTGTACGATGGGAGGCTAGGTGACCTGTCTCCTGCCCCCCCCACCCCCAGGACTGGGGCTACTGCAGGCTGCTCTGCCCATGCTCAGCTCCCGTTAAAAGCCTCAACCTACCTCTTACCTTTGTTTCCCCTGTTCCCCAAACCAATCCGCTCTAACTTCCATTTACTGAGTCCTAAAGGTACATGGCTCTGCCCATTTTACAGAGCAAGGAAGGCTCAGGGGCAAGAAAAAACCTGCCCCAATCTCAGCACCAGAAAGCGATGGGGGCAGGATTTGAACCCGGGTCCGGACTCCAACCCATCATCGTGTGCTGCTCGCACCTTCCTCCCTGGACTCGGCTCCCCCAGGCGCCCCCCTCCCCCTCCTCTCGCCCTGCCTGTGCTTCCTGCCAGTTCCGAGGCCGGCCTGAGCCTTGACTCTCCAGAGGCCGCCTCTGGCCTTTAACCCTATGCTGCCCGGGGACCAGGGCCCTTGCTCTCTGGCCTTGAGCCTCTGCTTCCTCCTCCAGCAAACAGGCTCGTTCGTGGCTCCTGTCTCAGAGTGAGGCCTGAGTGAGATTCGGAGTGTGAGGTCACCCAGCTCAGTGCCCGGCTCCTCTCGGACCCGCAGTGCATGTCCCTCCCCCATCTGTCCCCTCTTCTCCTGAAGCACAGCATCCTGTTATTTCCTCTCTGAGCATCTCCCCCTCTACACGCCAGGACCCCCGGAGCACAGGGCCTTTCTCTGTACTGCCACAGCCCACACGGGGTCAGGTATACAGAAGTCACTCCAGCAGTGCTCACTGCGTGAAGGGACGCACGTGCCTCTGTCTCACTTAGGCATCTCAGAATCTCCCCAGGTACCTGCTCTAGGATCCACTGACACCTCACTCAGCCAACTATGAGCCACTCGACAGTGGCCGTTCACGGACAAAGTCGCTCAATGACAAAGAGGGGTTAGTTTCTCCCCACTCCCCGGTGTTGCCCCCCACGGGGAGTGGGGCTCACCTCTCGGAAGCTGAGCTTGCTGTCAAAGTCCTCATCCACCTCCTTGATCATGTTTTTCAGGCCCAGGTGGGTCTGGGGGGCTCCAAGTTTCTCCATCATAAGCTTTAGCTCCATCAGGTCAATGAAGCCATCCCGGCCGGCATCGTACCTGTGAGCGCAAAGAGAGAGGCCTAAGGACATCCTGCCACCTCATACCTGACCAGGGTGGTCATAAGCCAGAGTACAAGGAGCCTGGGGGCTCAAAAGGTGCCTCCCACCAACACGTCATCTTATCACAGCTGGAGAGGACCTCGGCCCAGGTGGACTCCCAATTTGAGGCCCAGCTACTGCTTGGTTACCTCTGATGATGGGGAGCTCACCACGTGACCTGGCAGCCTCCTACATGTTGAACAGTGCTAACTTTTGGCCAAATTTACCTGCTACACAAGGCAGCGGAAACCACAGCCCCTCTCTACTGAATGAGATGTGAACAAGCAGGGAGGGAGAATTTACAATACCATGGGGGTGAGGATTGTGACAGGAGGCCCTGAAGTTAGAACTCACTGAGCATCTCCAGGTACCTCCACAGGCACTCGAGGGACATCTTGGCTCCATCTCTCCCCCTCTCCCTGTTCCCACGCAGGAGGAAGCAGAAGGTACCACATGTCTCAGGGTAGGGCCAGAGGTCACAGGAGGGAGGGGCCCCTGCTAGTTTTCTGGAAGGTGGCCTGGGGTGTGTTCTGGGAACAAGTTGTGCAGGGTGCCTGCAGTGAGCGGCAGGGATCCAGCTGGGTGGCTGGAAAGACCTGGAACAGTGATTACGTGATGACCGTGCCTCTGTCCTGCACATTTCAGGTCTCTTTTTTCTACCACCAACAGCCTGGCAGAGAGAGGGACAGGGTGAGGGGCAGAGTCTAAACGTCTCGCTCGACTGGTTTCCTTGTGGTAAGAGCTTGGGTCAGAGCTGGGCTCCAGGCCCGTGCCCTGGCTGGGGAGGTGCTGCTTGTGCTGGGAGCACACAGCATGGCAGAAGTGGGTGCTGCTCCCACCGCCCAGCCAGGCCTCTTATCAGGCGAGCCAAGCAGCCGCCCTGCCTGTCTCCTGGTGGGCTGGGGAGAGTCATCTCAGCGCTGGCCACATGGGCCTTCTGAGCCTAAAGAAGCTTGTGCGGTCCCCGAGGCCTCAAGATGGCTGGGTGGCAGCGCTGGTGACAGCAATATGACATACAGGGGCTGAGTTCCAGAAACTTCCTGGAGACTTGGAGTTCCTACACAAACACACATCTCATTCCTGTGGCCTCTACAGGGCTTCCCAATTCCCTTCACCCATCTCTAATTACACATAAGCTTCACATGACTATGGACATCTGACAGCAACCACTTTTTGAAACCTATCTTTGTGCTGGGAAATTTCCATACTTTATTTTACTTAATCTTCATAATAACCTTCTTTTATAATGGAAGCTCAGAGAGGTTAAGTGGCCTGCCCAAGGTCACACAGCAGTGAAGGAAGGGGCTGGGCTTCTACCCCACGTCAGTAGGGCTCATAAACCTGCACATTTGCTGGGCCCCACCGCCCCCCCCCCCACCACTCATGTCCTGGGGTTGCCAGCAGGACAGAGACATCTGCCTGGAGCGCTGAGCAGAGCATTTGTGCAAGGGGTAAAAATAGTTCACGAGCAAGTGAGTCAGTGGTTGGAAGTGATGCAGCACCGGAAGATAGGTCTCTGGGAACCCTGCAGGGAACACAGGGTCCTGAGGCCTTTTTCCCCACCACGGGGTGAAAGGGTCCGGGGTGAGAGCAGTGGCCACAGCCGAGGCGGAAGCAGATGCGAGAGGATGTGGTGGAGGGCTGTGGGACTCGGGAGGGTCAGGGAGGCCAACGATCCCGTGGTCCAGGCTCCGCTTAGAGCTGGAGGGGCCCTGTGCGGGCGCGCGGAGCCCCGCCCCCTTCCATCTTTGGAGCCTGTCTGCCAGTGGTAAGGGGCTGGGTGGCTGCTGAATGAGCCTTAGCGACCGGTACTGGAGCAGCCCTGGAGCCTGGCCAGGCGAGGGAGTCAGTCTTTCCCGGGGCAAGTCACGTGGATGCCCCTCCTCAGCGTCCCTGTGGAAGACAAAGCCCCCGCCCCTTTCTGAACTCGGGCTCCAGTGATGACATGTCAGGGCTGGAGCAGACTGCTTGGGCTCCAGGAGACAAGGCAGAGAACCCCCGGTATGATGGGACTCTTCCGGAAGGTCACTGCGAGGACTGGGTACGTTCACACGTGACAAGCACTTCACACAGCGCTGGCTCCAGAAACTGCAGCTACCAGCACTATCACGAGACTTTGTTACTTTTATGAAGCTCCTACTATGTGCCAGGCATTTTTCTCTGCGCTCAGCAATCCTGGGGGGTCAGAGTTATGTCCCCATGTGACTGATTAGGGGACAGGGGCTGGAGAGGTTTGGGCACTGGCCAAGGGTTCAGACGCCCCCCCCCCCCCGTGATGCCCACACTCTACTCTCTCCACCGCCCCACCTGCCTCCCTTGAACCTCAGCTTTATTTACTGCTCAAGGGTTACTCCTGCAGCCAGGGGTGGCTCAGTTTCAGAGGAAGTGCAGATAAAGTGTCCAAACTTGGACAGAAACTTGGGCTCTGGATCTCGGTCTCTGGCAGCTCCCAGGCCTGGCTGGGCTGCAGCTCAAACCGCGGCGTGAACCGCTGCCTGTGTCAATCAAGCATCAATCAATGACTGCTTCCGGGCTCCTGCCCCCAGGGGGACAATGCAGGGGCTGGCCACACTGGAGGGGGTTGTTCCCACAAGGCCCCCGGGGGAGTGGACATCTACCATGTGCCCTGGGCCGTGACGTGGGTGGGCTCTGGGTCATTGGATCAGCCAGGTTCCTGGGTAAACCCTGGAGGTTTGTGCTCACAGCAGCTCTGCTGAGACTAACCCCAGCTCTGCCACCTGCTGGCTAGGTGACGCTGCTCAAGTCACATGACCCTATGAACCATTGACATCATGGAGATCAGACCCATCCCAGGCTTGCGGCAAGAGTTAAGAGATGATCCGCCCAGATTCTTAGCACAGAGGCTGGCCCACAATAAGTACTTAATCATTACACGCTAACTACAGTACTACTACTGCTAAATTATTATTATTGGTAACATCTACCTCTGGGATTTGAGATAAAGGAGATTGTGGATGTAAAATGCCTAGTACACGGTATGTGCTTAAACCCTGCAGTTTCTTTAGAATAGGGGCTATTGAGAACTTTTGTGCGCCAGATACTGGTTAAGCGCTTTGCACATACAATATAAAAATGGTGTGGATAGTGAGAATAATAATGGTAAAAAATACAATTTCTCCCTCAGGCACCAGTCCTGATGGTGCATGGCGGGGAGGAAATGCTTGTTGTAGACTGGCCTGGAGGCAGCGGGTGGACACGATGACCCAGAGGTCCCTCCAGCATCTTCTCTGAAGGTCCCACTACTTCCCTCCCCCACCCCCATTAGGCCTGATTCAAGGACCCCGCCCCTTGGGGAGGTGAAGAGACAGCCGGACAGAATCTTTTGCTCTCTCGCTGGGCAGAGAGAGAGAGAAGCCTCGGTCCTGGATTACTCTCTTGTTCCTCCTCTGACAGGGAGGGAAGTGACAAAGGGGGAGACTGCCTCTGTGCCACCAGCAGGAGGACCACTGGCAACCCAGGAGAGAATGGTGTTCTAAGATGCTTGGAAACAGCCATCTATCTCTGACTGGGGAGAGCCTCTCTTCCCTCAGCCCTCTCCCTGAGCCGCAGCTGAGGCTGCAGGTGGCTCAGAGGATCCAGGAAAAGAGCCCGTACCCAAGATCCGCCGGGATGCCTGGTCTACCCCCTTCATGTCATGTAGGGAACTTGGGGCCCAGAGTGGGTAGCAAGCAGCCCAAGGTCACACAGCTGGAGAAAAGCAAGATTCCCAAAGTTGTAAGCTTTCCTCCCTGCCTGCCTGCTTTCTTCTTGGGAAGGCGGTCCCATGGAGGGCCCCAGATTCTCAAGCCTGCAGGGCTGGGGGAGACTGGGCTGAGAGGAGAGGCTTGGGCCCTGCCTGGGAGGGCCAGTTCCATCTGGCAGGACTGACAACAAAGCTCCTGGGCTGGGAGCTGAGCACTTTTCTCCAGCACTGGAGGGAGGCGGCTGCACCTGGTGCTGTGCCCACATGCCTAACCACCACCCCTCTGAGCCTCCCCCTGAATAGCTCTCGACGGGGAGGGCTCAGCAGCTGCCGCCCCAGATGCTGGTGACGAAATCCCCTCCCATCCGCCCTTGCACGTGGAGCAGCGGCCACCACCCAGGCAGACTTTGCCCCTTTGGGCTGCAGGTCCCATCCGGCTGATGGCTCCTCCTCCCCCGGTTCTGATAACCCGGAGATACGGGGGTGAGAGCAGTGGCCGGCTCCTACAGCGTGCAGGGCTTGCCCTCATTTCATAACAATATTATCATTAGTGGCTGCTCTTGGCTGGGCACTTACTATGTGCCAGGCACTGTGCCAAGTGTTTCGTATCAGATCCTCACAGGAACTCCATGAAGCAGGCATAAATATCCCCATACTACAGACGAGGAGACTGAGGCTCAGGGAGAAAGTGACTTGGCCAAGACCACAGCTGACGAGGGCACATCTGGGATCAGAACCCTGACCTGATGAAAAACATGTGCTTTTAACTACTATGCTGCGTCTTGATGCCTACAGACCCTGCACCAAAGAAACTCAGGCTGGGAAGGATACTGGAGGCCACCTCATTTAGCCATTCATGAGGGTCAGATACACAGTGCAGTTTTCCTGCTTGGCATCTTGAATGCCTCTAAGGACGGGAAGCTCACTGCTTACCTAAAGCAGCACATTCTGGCTCTGGAACTATTAGGAAGTTTCTCCTCACGCACGACCCTCCCCACCCACCAGCTGTGCTGTACAGTCTGAGAGCAGAGTGAGGAGTCATCACAGCTGCTGCACAAGGGGAGGGTGGGAACAGTTGACCTGGGAGCATAGGGGACCCCAATTCTCTCCCTTCTAGTTCCCATCCCAGGCCTTTGCTCATGGCCCCTCTGCCCATGGGGGTCCCAAGGAGGACAGACAGCTGGAGAGAGTGGTGTTTATGGACCACTGAGCCCCCAGGCCCACCTGGCTTTGTTCTCAGCATTCACAGACCCGGTCTTCCTCCATCCTATCTGGGGAGGCCCCAGAGGCTCCTAGGCCTCTACTCTTTGACCTGCAAAATGGGAAGGCAGGTTGCTTGGGGCAGGAAAGTTCTGGACAACAGGGACATTTTGGCCTTGCTAGCTGTTACAGGCAGGTTGGCTTGGCCCGCCTCCCGGTGCAGGTGGACGCCCACAGGCTCGGTGATGACGGCCGGCAGTGCCCATCCGTTCCTGCACTCGCCCACCCCCAGACTGCCTGACTCATGGGGGGAAAGCCCAGCCTCTCACCACTTCCTCCAGTCCTATCTGCGGACTCTGACACTTGATCTGTTGCCCTGTGTCAGCCAAGGAGAGGGTGTGTGAGTGCATACGGGTGAGTGTGTGGCTGGGGGGTGCTCACGCCTCCTCCACGGCTTTCCGATAAGTCCAAGGATCAAGTGGGGGCCCCCAAGGCTGATGGCAATTGCTGGGCGCTGTCAGGACTTGGGGGCGTCCTAACCTCAAGTTCGAGCACCTAATGCTGAGCCCACCCTGGGAGGGCAGCTCCCTCCACATGTAGTTTCAGCAGTGGGTCTCCCCCCCACCCCGGGCTCTCCCCTGTGCCGCCTCCTTCCCTGCCTGCCCCTAATAATAATAATTATTATAAAAGTGATTGCAAAGAACATTTACTGAATGTCTAATATAACCCAGTGTTTACTATTTAACTTAATCTTTCCTCTTGTTTTCCCCTCACTGCCCAGACTAAGTAACGTGGCAGGGAGACAGCTATGGTGGCCCAGTGCTTCTTAAACCGTAATGCGCACACCCGGTGAGCCTTGTTAAAATGCAGATTCTGGGCTTCCCTGGTGGCGCAGTGGTTGAGAGCCCACCTGCTGATGCAGGGGACACGGGTTCTTGCCCCGGTCCGGGAGGATCCCACATGCCGCGGAGTGGCTGGGCCCGTGAGCCATGGCCGCTGAGCCTGCGCGTCCGGAGCCTGTGCTCCGCAACGGGAGAGGCCACAACAGTGAGAGGCCCGCGTACCGGGGCGAGGGGGGGGGGGAAGCAGATTCTGACCCAGTAGGCCTGGGGTGGAGCCTGAGCCTCTGAGCTTTCTAACAAGCTCCTGGCGGACACTGACGCTGCTCTCTTCGGGTCCCATGGGAGAAAGGGACGTGGGAGTCAGAAGGACCCTCGTTCAAATCCTGTCTCCACTCCTCAAGTCATGGAACCCTCTCTGAGACCCGGTCTTCTTATCTATGAAAGGGGTGATGATCATCTTCCAGGATGCCGAGACAGGATTAAACAAGAGGCAAAGTGCCTGCAATGGAGACGCCACAGAGGCCCTCTGTCTGCACACAGCTCAGGCGTCCCTGGGCCCGGCTCCGTCAGGCTGCACCTTTCTGGCCCGGAACCCTCGCTTCTCTAGAGACCTTGAAAAGCAGAAGTCTGCCGAGGAGCAGGCTGCTGGGCAGTCAGAGGGAACTCGGCTTGTGGAGGATGTGGGGACTGTCCCTGCTGAGGCCACAGGGCGACTCTGCTCCTGGCTGGGCTGGCCCTGCAGAAAGGGCCCTAGGCAGCAGGGCTGGGTCTCCTACAGCCGAAACCAGGCCCAGAACCCAGAGGCACAGAGGAGAGAAGGCAGGAAGGTGCAAACCAAAAGGGAACCGTAAGTCCCTGGGGGGACGGAAAGGAGAGGTGACTCAGAATCAGAAGGGAAGTAGGAGAGCAGAGGACAGGCCTGAGGCCAGGAAATCCTCCCTCCCCAGGGGTGTGGGGCTTCTCCCCAGAAAGGCAAGCTCCTGGCTGCTGCAGGGGGAAGGACCCAACCTCTGAACCCCCAGAGGACCTCCCCCCTCACCCCCTCACCCCCCGCCTAGGCTCTGGGACTCCTCCTTTCCCATAAACGCAGCCCTCACTTGGCCTCGGGAGCTCCCAGTAGGCAGACCTGGTTCTAATCCTGGCCCTGCCACTTATTATAACCTTGAGCCTTGCTTTCCTCATCTGGCAAATGGGGATAATGACAGCACCCACCTCCCTGGGCTGGTGTGAGGATGAAGTTCAGTTCCTGAAATAACACACCAGGCTCCATTGGGCCTGGCGGTCCCATTTAACAAGGAGAGGGTGTGGCGGCTGGGGGCTGGCTGTGGAGGGCCGGCGGCACGGCATCCCTCAGGAGAACTTCAGTCCTCGTCATAGAAATAAAGAAATGGAACCTGCCGTTTCCAGCCCGGTGGGCCCATCCTCTCTATCCCCCCAAAGACCCACCCCTCTATGCCACTGCTCTCCGTGAGACTTTAAGCTTCTTGAGGGCAGGAACTCTATTTTTCCCTTAATTCTCTGGACCTTGCACACAGAAACTTAATAAAATATGATCAAAGGAATGGACTTTAAGCTTTTCAAAATCATCATCTATGTTTTTAATAGCCCACAGACCAGACACAATGGTGGGCTCTCTACAAAGGCTCAGGACTTTTTTTTTTTTTTGGCCGCACGGTCAGGCGTGTCGGTTCCCCGACCGGGGATTGAACGTGGGCCCTTGGCAGTGAAAGGGCGGTGTCCTAACCACTGGACCTCCAGGG
Source organism: Lagenorhynchus albirostris (assembly GCF_949774975.1). NCBI lineage: Eukaryota > Metazoa > Chordata > Mammalia > Artiodactyla > Delphinidae > Lagenorhynchus > Lagenorhynchus albirostris. The sequence continues at coordinate 174,511,341 of NC_083096.1, forward strand.
AATTCCCTAGGACTTTTTAAAACTTAATCCTCAGGACTTTACCAGGCAGGTTCTTTAGCCCCAGGGGAAACAGGCGCTGAGAAGCAGAGCACCCTGTCCGGGCGGTGGCAGACGGGCGCTGGAGTCCTAGTTTTGTGTCATCCCAGGGCTGCTGTCTGCGCTGCCCTTTTTTCTGCCACCTGCCTTCCACGTAGTTAAGTGATAATGAATTCGGTTTCCCATTTTTGTTATTTATCAAAGCCATATGTAGCCGTCAATGAAAGTGTCGGTTCAGCAGGAGGGAAAGAAGGTTCTCATGCTGGGTCCCCGTCACTCCGGCCCAAAGCAAGAGGGTTGTTGCCAGTCTGGCGGGCCGGGCAGCTCCATGGGGGTAGGTAGAGTCAGCCAGTGGCTTCTGTGGAGGAATCTCCGTGCTAGGCGCCACCACCAGGGCTGGGGATGGTGGCGACAGGAACCTCGAAAGTATTTATTTTGTGCCAGGCACTTCGTCACAAACTTGTGAGGTGGGTTCTGTTATTCTCCCTGTTCCAGGGTGAGGAACCGGGGCTCAGAAGGGTTTACGTGCCTTGCCCCAGGGCCCAAGGCTGGGATTCCAACCCAGGGCGGCTGACTCTAAAGGCCCTGCCCTTAACCACTGCACCAGACAGCCCTCCAGGAAGGACGAGGCGGTGGTGCTGCTGTGAGCTGCAGGAGCCTAGGGCGACACCAGGGAGGCGTAGCAGGTGGAGAGGAGGGGAGGGCAAGGTGGGAAGGAGAGAGGGAAGCCCCCCTCTTCTCTGACGCAAGGGGTCATGAGATGAAGTGGCTGGGGACGAGGCTGGGCAGGGCAGGGAACTAGGACATCTTCCTCGGATTCCACGGCAGGTTCAGAATTACATGGCTGCCTTCCTCCCTGGCAGGTCTCGGCTTACATCACCCTGCAGAGCCCCACGCAGGCTGTTGCCAGGCCAGAGGTGGCTGCCCCTTGCCTGGAGGGTTCCAGAGCAGCCCTGGATGGATGGGCAGGCAGAGGAGGGCAGAGGGTCGGATTAGAGGTGAGGGGTGCAGCCTGAGGCTGCAAGAGGAGGAAGGACTGAGAGTCCAGGTGCCTCCAGGTGCCTGGCACCTTGCCAGAGCTCTGCGTGCATCACCTCCCCCCGCCCCACCTCGAGAAGCAGGGACCGCTTTTCCCACTGTATAGATAAGGATGCTCTGGTTCAGCCACTGAAAACCTCCCCAGGAATGTCACTACACCTTCCTGGGCCTCAGTTTCCTCTTCTGTAAAATGGGGGAGAAGCATTGGTGACAACGCCGGAGGTCTCTCCCAGATGGAAACTACCAGCAGCGTGAGGTCAGCGATGACGGAAAGCCCGTCTACCTTCCCTCTGCCCCCTCTCTTCTCCCTCCATCTCCATCCTTAGGAAGTATCTGCTGATGATCACTGAATGGATGAACTGGAAGACCCTGGAAGGCAGTTCTGCCATCCGGGAGGGTTCCGGACGACTCAGAACTAAGGAAGTCATTGGTGAATCACCTTTGGGAATCATCAGATACATCATGCTCCTTTCACAGATGGGAAGACTGAGGCCCAGAGGGGGCAGGCAGACTAGGTAACTGAGTGGCAGAGCCAGGACAAAGCCCCACTTCCTAGCTCCTGGCCTCCAAGACAAGTCCAGCTCCCAGCTCCCTCTGCCCTCTCCCATCTCCTGCACTCTCTCTGGGGGATGGATTCCCAGGGGGGCCAGGCTCCCCTCCCCTCTGCCATGGGAGCTGCAGATCAGGGTGGAAGTGTCCCAGCAGAGCCCTGGCTGTGATCCTTGGGCCCTGCTTGGACCCAGGAGGCTGCAGCACCTCTTGGACAGCAGAAGCAGAACGCGAGTTTTGTCTTCCATGAGAGCCCGTCTGTTGGCTGTTCACAGGCAGGACTCGGCTGGGCTGGGCTCGGCTGGCACAGTGAAGCCTTGTTTCCTTGAATACAAAATGTGCAGCCTTCCATCCACGCCAGGGCCCCCGGCGGGTGGTACTTCCTTCCCTAGAATCTCCCTGACCCCTTCCTGCCCCCCTCACCCCTGCCAGTACCTCATCAGGCAGTAGTGGTGCCAAGAGGGGGCTTCCAGGGGTTCAGCTCCCCTCAATTTTCAACAAAGTACCCCTCGTCAAACTAACAGCCAACAGCCTCTGTAAAAAGTGAGCTCGCGCTGCAAATGCAGCTTCACGACCATTCCCCTAGTCACGCGTCCCTTCCAACCAAGCTGCAGCCTCCCAGGTCCCTGCTCATTCAGCATGTCTGGGTTCTCCAAACAGCTCCTTCTTGTTTTTGGCGGGCGTAGAGGGGATGAAGCCTAAGAGAATGACTCTGGTGGTGGGTCCACGTGGGAGAAACTCAGCCATGCACACGGAAGCGGGTGTTGGCGGGGTGTGTTTCCCCGCGTGGAGGCAGACGTCTGTGACGGGAAACCCAGGAGGGAAGAACATGGGTTTTGGAGTCACAGACCTGGGTTTAGATTATGACTCCATCATTTTTTGAGCTGTGTATTCTTGGCAAGTTACCTAACCGCTCTGTGCCCAGACTGTCCAACTGCGGCATGGTGGTGACGACAGTTCTATGTCATGGGGCTGCTGGGAGGAACGGAGAAGCTCCTTAGTCCTGCGGCACTGATGGTGGCCGCATTTGAATAATCTCCCTCGTACTTCATGGGCGGCGGGGGGGGGGGGGGGGGGGGGGGGGGGCAGGGGGCGGGGCAGAGTCTATAAGGAAGTTCTGACTGCCTTCTATTGAGGCTGCGATCCTGGAACTCCTGCTCTCCTGATAGGGCCAGTCTTTTATCAGGAAGAAACTTGAGAAGAACTCCCAGACAAGACCCTGGAGCCAAAGAAGTAGGCTCCTCAAGGCCCAGGGGTCTCCATGCAGAGGCCTGGAGTGGGGTTAAGGACTCAGTTCCACCCCAGGCTGACCCTCGGAAAAACATGGGGCTCCCAGCCATCCAGGTCTGAGAACCAAAAACCTCTTCTGCATTGGGGCCAAATGCAGAAGCAGGGCCACAGCAAGCAGTGAGGAGTGGGAAAGAGCCTTTCTCAAGCTGGGGGGTTGCAAAACCCTCCCCCCGCCACCCCGGGCTTCCTGCTTACGGTCCGAGCACACTGCCCCAGCCAAGGTGGGGTCAGCGCCCCTTCCTCTCGACCTTGGGCTGCCAGACCTCCTGACTCCCTCACCTGAGACTTGGCCTCAGGACGGTTCTACCTTTTGGATCCACTTCCAGATCTACTCCAGATCACACCCCTGGGCTGTTTTCCCCTCCAGCCAGGGGCAGGGGGGATGGTCAACAGGAGGTGGGCAGGGAAGAATACCAAAGGGAGGGGGGCTGAGTACCTTCACCCCCGCCCCAGGCCCCCCTCACTGCTCGGGGTGGGGCAGCGTGGCTGACCATCTCAATCCCAACTGGGTGAATGCAGTGATGGACCGGAAGGGGACCTGGAAGCCTTTCTCTCTAGTCATTTCACAGAGATTTAAAGTTTTTTTTGTTGGGGGAGGGGGAAGCCCAGAGGCCTGGAAGGACCTGCCCAACCTGCTGAGGGCATGGGGTATGGAATTTAAGGATGGAGTAAAGGTAGAGGTGAGAGCTACCAGCCAAGTCAGATGGGAAGGTGTGGGGTGTCAGGGACCCTGTGTGGGGAGGGAAGGGGGCACGCGGTGGAGGAAGGGAGGCAAGGAGAGATGGGGCCTTTCTGACAGAAAACAGGGGGAAGTGACTGCAAAGCTGCTGGGTGTCGCGGGGTGACGAGGGTAAGAGGAGGGAGGGACGGTCTGCGGAGGGAGGCGGGGACTCGGCCCTGCAGGGACGTGGCTGCGGGTGTGTGTGTGTGTACATACCTGCCGAGTCAGGGGCAGGGAGGAAGCGGTCCCTCCCTGGGGAGATCACCTGAGGGTCAAGGGCTGGGGTCCTGGCTAACGGAGTGGATGAGGGCAGAGGTGGGAGGGGCCGAAGGGTCTTTGACAGTTTGCTGGCAGATGCTGAATAAGTGGAGGGGACGCGGGGGAGGGGTCTCGGCCCAGAACCCACGTTGAGAGGGATCTGAGATAAGCAGAGTAAATGAAAGGACCCCAGTAAAAGGAATGGTCACCTTTGTTGAGGCCCTGGAGGGTGGGGTGTGTGTTTTAGACCCGCGTTTGGTGGGGGGGGCGGTTGGGAATTCAAGTAGCTGAGGAGGGGGAGAGGGGGCCACGGGGTCCTCAATCTCGGTGTGCGCGCGTGTGGAGAAGCATCACTAACAAGGCCAGAGAACCGGACCCTCCAGACCCCTGTGCTTATCTAGAAGGAGCCGCGGGGTCCCCCACTCCGCGTGCGCGCGTGCGGTGTGTCGGGGGCAGCGTCACGGTGAGGAGGGGTCGCGTGCCAGGGGCCGCGGGTCCCCAGACCCATATGCGTGGTAGGGAGGAGGTCCCGAAGCCTCGTGATTATCTGGAAGGGGCCAGGGGTCCCCGCCCCTGGTGTGTCAGGGATAGGGGAGCTCGGCTGGCCGCATGGGTCCCGGGACGGCGCGGGGTCCAGGGTTCGGGGGCTCGGGAGCCGAGGCCGGCTCTCGGGGTGGGTGGGGAACCGTATCGGGCGGGCACTCACTGCTTGAACATCTTCTCCATGTCCTTGATCTGCTTCCTGGAGAACTCCTTGAACTCGGTGTAGGGGTTGAAGATGCGGCGGCTGGGCGACTGGGGCTCGCCGATGCCCTGGTTGAGGTCGGCGCGCCGCAGCAGCTTGGCGCTCAGCTCTTCGTCCGCGCTGCCCAGCGCCTCGGCCGCCTCGTCGGGTGCCCCCGCCGCCGCCGCCGCCGCCCCGTTCAGCCCGGGCTGCTCCGGGGCCTCGACGCCGCCCTCGCCCTCCATCTGCAGTCGCCGGCTCAGCTTGTTGGCCAGCTCGTCCGTGGCCATGGTGGCCCGCGCGGCGCTCGCCCCCGGACCCTGCTAGTCGCGCGCCCGCGCCGCCTCTGGCCGCGCTCTTCCTCTTCCTGACACTCCCCAGAGCCAGGCACCGCCCCCGAAGGTGGGACTTACGCCCCTCGCTGGGCCCGCCCGCTCCCGCCCCGGCTCCCGGCCTTGCGCAGCCCGCCCCGCGCGGTCTCGGGCTCCGGCTTGAGCTCCGCGACTAGAGTGTACCGGGGGCGCTGGGCCCGCCACCATCCTCCCCCGTAAGGTTGGGGGGGCTCCCGTAGAACCCATCCCCCCTCTCCTCCTCACTGTGCCGGCTGAACGGGAGAGGTCGGGCTGGGGGCCGGGGACCGAGGCGGGAAGGACGAGGGGGTCCTTCCCTGCAGTTTGGGTGTGGGTCTGGGGCGCAGGGGGGCGCCGCCCCCAACCCCTTCTCTGGAATCCCCACGCCGTGGAGTCGTAATCCCATGGCGGTGTGACACCCTGTCGGTTGCTATGGAGACGACTCAATGTTACACACTGTCGCTTTCGATGAGGGTTGCAGAGGTAATGAAGAAGGTGTACCCGGTGAGCAGGAACCCCCGTTTAGACGTAACCGCAGGTGGAGCTGCTGCATCTTTTGGAGAGGGATGGATCAGCAGCTGCGAGGGATATGGCCCTGGGCCTCAGCCCTGAGAGGTCTTCGCAGATAGCGGGAGAGCGAGAGGGAGAAGAGCCTTGCTCTCTCCCTGTGGGCCAGCACATCACATGAATGACTTGGCAGAATAGCTGCTGGGCCACGTGGTCGTCTGAGACTTAATTTTAGGGGAACTGACAGGGAGATCTTGATATTGCCATTTCAGTGGGGACCCCAGAGAAGAGATGTCCTCTTCAAAGGCTCAAGGGATGGGGTGTCAGGAAGGGACCAGAGAGAATTTCTCTCTGTGGTCTGGTCTGTCACCTTAAAACTGCAAAGCTGTGGACCTCCAGCAGCGGAACCACTGCGGGGGAGGAGTGGGGCTGGTTAATAATTCAGGTTCCCAGGCACCAATCCAGACCGACAAAACTGATCTCTGGAATGGGGCCCAGAAATCTGCATTTTTAGCAGACACCCAGGGGAGTTTGAGAATCACTACTGTGCTTTGTGCTTATTCTCTAAAACAGGGGTCCCCAGCCCCCGGGGATCTAATGCCTGATGATCTGAGGTGGAGCTGATGTAATAACGATAGAAATAAAGTGCACGATAAATGTAATGCGCTTGAATCATCCCGAAACCTTCCCCCCCACCCCGCCCCCGTCCTTGGAAAAATTGTCTTCCATGAAAACGGACCCTGGTGCCAAAAAGGTTGGGGACCGCTGCTCTAGAATGTTAGGGTGATGCTCAAGACCCCTTTGCAGAAGCAGCTCCTACCCATCAATGTGCAGAGAAGAGATGGGCTTAGGGCTTAAAAAACCAGTGCTCTGGAGGCAGAGAGCCCTTGAGAATGTATAACCAGCAAGCTGTTACAGACTGATTTGCACAGAACAAACCCTCAACTGATATTTTTTGATTTTCCACGGTTTAAGAATATTGCTGAATTAATTTAAAAGGCATTTTAAAAATAATAAAATTGACAAAAAACCTTCAGGGTTCAAGAAAATATGAAATTTACATTAACTTATTTTTGAGATTGTTTCTGTATCCAATAAAGACGTTCAGCTTAAATGACACGATTTTGTTTTTTTAAAGCTTGGAATTAAGTTTCTGTTGGTCTTGGGCAACTTGGTACAGCTACTTTTAAAAGGTAAGTTTCTATATCTTCCATATGTGTCCTTCAAGGACCCAACAGAAGCAAAATAGTTGTTTTTTTACTGAATGCAAAAGACTAGGGACAGGGTGTAGATCAAAACTTTAAAAATTATGCCTGCAAATGCTGAGCTTTCTTTTTAAAGCAGCTAATTACTTAAAAAAATCTGATGAACCTCAACTTGCCCCAACCTATGGTTTATAGCGGGTCTGCATGAAATAGGGCTACCTTTTTTTTTTTTTTTTTTGGAAACGCTGTGAGGCATGCAGGATCTTAGTTCCTCCACCAGGGATTGAACCCGTGCCCCCTGCAGTGGAAACACGGATCCCTAACACTGGACTGCCAGGGAATACCCAGGGCTACCTTTATTATGAAATGTTTTGCATCTGGGAGCAAACTTTTTGACAGTGAAGAGATTAGGTGAGAGTTTGCCTTCTTGAAAAACAATTTACATGTATGTGAAAAACCTGGGGTTTTGGTTTGAATTAACCACACAGGCTGCATGTATTAAATGCTCTGGTTAATTACCCATTTGGCTCATGTGGACACAACCCTCTGGAGGGAGGGCAGGCTCCAGTGATGCACAGTTGGGGGAATTCCAGTTCATTACCTATTGCATCTTGTAAAAGGGGAGCAGAACTTCCAGACCTTGCTGCAGTTATGTTGAGGCCTAGCTCAGGAAATGCTGCCAGATGGGTGAGCCCTTTTAACACCTCTTGGGCTGATTTTCTCACAGGTGCTCAGGGGTTGAGGGGTCTGAGACGCTGTGACCATGGAGTGGGAGCTCACGCTGCCCAGAGCTCTGCCTCATTTCAGAGGCCTTGTTGATCCGCTCCAAAGACAGAGATGCGTGCTAGGGGCTGCATTTTATTTGAACTCTTTCCTTCTAAGGTCATTGGACTTCAGGAAAAGCACTTATTCAGAAACCAGAGAAGTAGTGGGGGAAGAACAGCCCGGGATAACTGATGATCCCTGATTGGCTGGTGAAACTTCCAGGAACCATCAGTTGCCTGTTCATTAGGGGAAATCACTTCTGAGTGACCCTGAGCGCTGTGTCCCAAGCATGGATTTAGGCAGAAAGAAACGATCTGGACTGGTTATGCATTACGGCATTTGGTCATGCGGAAAGAATGATCTTCAGGAAAAATCACACACTTGGCAAAGGATTTTTACAGAGGCAGGGGTGAGAGAGGGCCAATTCTGACGATACTCCAGCGACAAGGGAGCTAGGCAGACTTAGTCACCGTTGACATATTTCTTTGCTTCCTCCCACATCTACTTGTGTAACTGTCTTTTGAGGAGGGGTAAGGTAATATTAAGAAAAACAACAGCACTTTGAAAAAGAGGGGGAGACACAGGAAGGGTTGGGAAGAGCTCTTGGGTGATGGGGGCAGATGGAGAGAACTCTGAGGGGCATTCCAGAGCTGGACGGAACTGGGTGGTCCCTCCAGCTTGAGATTCTGGGAAAACAAGAAGGGATTAGGGAGGCCAGCAGAGATAAAGTCAGCTCATAAACTACATCATTCACTTGGCACTTTATAAATACCAATTTACTAATTAATCATCACAAACCCTCTGTGTTCACCAGCAAACCTGTGATGGATAGAGAAAGGTGCACAGAGGTCAAAGTTCAGGGACAACCCAGATACTCATTTGGAGCAATTGGAGGAGTGAGAGCAGGGAATGGGGTCACAGCCTGGTTGATCTCAGAGGCTTTCTCACGTCCTGCAAAGTCTGGAAGCTGTGCATAGGGGATCGGGGTGGGGAGCCGTGTCAGGCAGGCGCTCATGGGACTGCTGAGCAGGGCAGGCGCAAAAGGGCACGATGGGACCAAGACCTGCAGGTGGTTGCAGGTCATTAGAAGCCAACCTATCTCTCTAGTGAGCTCTCTTTTGGGGGTTATCTTGGATGCGTTGAATCTGCTTGAAAACCAAAATTGTCTTTCAAATTATTTGCATATGCCCGACTGGACAGGCTGGAGGAAAAAAATCTGAGCGTGATTTCTGCTTCTGTTAAATCCCAGGTGGTTCTGTGTCCAACGTTAACACTGATTGGCCTGAGTCTTAGCCCTGTTTTAAACACTCAAAGACTCTGTGTGTGTGTGTGTGTGTGTGTGTGTGTGTGTGTGTGTACCATGTGGCTTAAAACTCAGCAATGTTGCATCTGCAGTGCCTTCCTGGACCCTTTCCAAAGCTGGCAATAATACGGGCAGCTGATTTCGATTTTTATACTCTTCTGTGAAAGCAGTGTGCGTCTACGTCCAGGCAATCAGGACCTATTTATTAAGTGTGTTTGGCACCAGGCTCTGGTCCTGGAATTCTTCTGGTCCTGGGCAAGAGTGGGGGTGGGGGTGGGGAGGGCAGGACTAGTCAGTTTGAAGAGTGAGATCTGTTGGACCCCGCGCTGGGGGACTGACAGAGGCCACGACTGTTCCAGCTAAGCCCGCCTCTGGCTGGGACTCAGCACTTATTACAACCCACAATGAAGCTCTTAATAAAATACCTGACACCTCCTACCCCACCCCACCCCAGCACAACTTCCTGGGGGAAGGGACCTGTCTGGCTGGCTCAGTTTTGTCTCCTCAGTGCCCTGCACGGAGCCTGGCCCAAGGTCCTTCGTGGAGAAATCGAGGTTGACTAGATGCACGATGGCCTGCTCTGCCTGAGGGCTCAGGATGGACTGCGTGTTTTCTCAGTGTCCCCTCCAGAGCATCTGGTGGCCCGATTTCAGGTCTCAAGCTCACTGCCAAGAAAGAGAAGCTGCTAAAGTGACACCTCTGTGCACCCACATGACTCAACACAAAAGTTAACAGGATCTCTTGAACAACAAGCCTCTCAAGTGTCTGTCCCCTGCTCCTCTGAGGACAGCGTCAGCCGCATCAGATAGGGATTGGGGCCGGGTGACCTGCTGGTCCTTGGGTATCGATGTGGCCCAGAGGTCATTTAGAGCTCTCTGCTCAGCAGACAGGGTGGAAGGAATAAAAGGAAGTTACGGGTAAACACTGCTTGTGGCCACTGCAGGGGCACATGAGGATTTGGGAAACTGAATGGAAGGTTGTAAAATTAACACAAGGCGGAGACAGGCAAAGTCGGTTGAAAGAGAGATCATGGTGCCTAGGCTGGGAACACCTGAACTTATGTAGTAACTAAAGAAAGCAGGGGACTCTAAGAAGGGCTAGTAAACCAGGATGCCGAGAGGAAGGGGTGTGTCGTGAAGTCTTGGTTCTTTCAGGCTTGGTCCAGTGGAAGGCAGGTGTCCAGACTCACCAGCAAAGTTTCCTGTTGTCCAGATGCAGCACTGTGATGGTGAAAGGCAGTGTGGTGTCATGGTTAGGAGTGGGTTTGAAAATCCCTTTGGGGTGACCTTGGGCAGCCTGTTTTACCTTTCGAGAGGCCTTTCGAATGGCTCTCTCCTCCTGGAGTACTTGAGAGGATTAAATGAGAAAATTTATGTAAAGTGTTTCGTTTAGCGTGTGGCACATGGCACGTAGGAAAAGCTCACAATACTCTCAGTGATGGAGATGATGACCAGCTGGCTTCCTGGCAGTCATGCGGCAGACAATAGCCACGCAGATATTAACAATCTAGTCTGGGTGAGAGTTTAACACGGGTTGGCGTATCTGGCCCTCTGCCTGTCTTTACAAATAAAGTTTTATTGGGACACAGCCAAGCTCATTTGTTTAGGCATAATGCTGCAATGGCAGAGTTGAGTAATGATGACAGTGACCCCATGGTTCACAAAGGGAAGTGGCCCTTTATAGACAACGTTTGCTGACCTGATCCTCATCAACCAGTAGATAACAAGCTGGTTCCTGGACTTCACCGAGGAAAACGATGTATTGGAGCAGTTGAGTACGAAGTCTGGGCTCTGATGCTTCTGTTCTCGGGCAAGTAACTTACTTCTCATCATTTTCACACGTGAAACTGGAGTGATACAGACAGTGAGGACTGAGAGGGATAACATCTGGACCGTGCTTAGTGCAGGGTCTGATGGCTGGCAAGGATGCTATAAAAAGTTGGCTATTATTAGCTATTAAACTTCAACTGTTGAAAGGCACAAAGAAACTCCCAGAAGAGGGTCACTGCTGCATGCAGCTTTCTCTAGAGAAGGCCCAGTAGTAATCTCATAGAAAGCCGAAAGAGGATGGGAATGTCACAGGTGAGCTCTCCCAGGCAACGCACCCGCTAAATTAACTATTCCAACTCCTTCGCAGGAGGGCAGCAGATTAGACCGTGAAAAGAAAGGGGAGCAAAGGTTAAGGCCCCAAGGTCGAGCACAGTATCATTAGTACCTGGCGCATAGTAGGTACCTGGTGTTTGTTGGAATGAATGAAGGCTGGTTGTTTAACCATAAAAGAGGTTTATCAGTCAAAGGGCACCTCTAATCTGTGACGATAAGACCACGTCGAGCCAGAGGTAAGATTTCTGCCTCCGATATCTTAGGGTCTTAGGAATGAAAGCAATGTGATGAGAGGAAACTCAAAACAAGGCGCCTGCTAATGTTTCCCACTGCAGGACGGATGCATTGCAATGGATTCCTGGGGAACAGATGGACAAAGAAAAATGTTTAAAAACAAAAGCAGGCACATAAGATCATGAATGGGCCCAGAATAACTCGGGACACGGAGCAGACGGATGCAAGCGGCGCATCTTGATGGAAATGAGGCCAAGCTGATGAGCCGAAAGAGTTTACCCTCACCTGGCTCCCTAACTCCTGCATTAGGAAACTCAGTACGAAAAAGAGGAGCACATGGGCTTCCCTGGTGGCTAAGAGTCCGCCTGCCGATGCAGGGGACACGGGTTCGAGCCCTGGTCCAGGAAGATCCCACATGCTGCGGAGCAACTAAGCCCGTGAGCCATGGCCGCTGAGCCTGCGCTCTAGAGCCCGTGAGCCACAACTACTGAGCCCGCGTGCCACAACTACTGAAGCCTCCATGCCTAGAGCCCGTGCTCCGCAACAAGAGAAGCCCGCGCACCGCAACAAAGAGTAGCCCCCGCTTGCCACAACTAGAGCAAGCCCAGGCGCAGCAACGAAGACCCAACGCAGCCAAAAATAAATAAATAAACTTATGAAAAACAAAAAGAGGAGCACATTAGCATTAGCAGGTTTTGGGTTTCCTCTCATCGTTAGTGTATTGCTTTCCTTCCTAAGAACCTAAAAAATTGGAAACCACTCCACTTACCAGGAACACACTTTGGAACGCGGATCCGGGGGAAGCTGTTTTTTTCCGCAGACGCTTTCATGACTCCAGTTTCCACAACAGCAGGCACTGACGGCTCTGCCAAGTTGCCGGAGAAGGGCACCTTATCTGCAAAGTCACGCATCCAAATGGGCCCCCATCGGCAAGGGTGGAAGGAAGTTGTCTGGCTTAGCTTCTTGGGGGATCAGAAGACTGGGAGTTCTGGTGGGGGGACTGCAGGTACCTTGCTGTCCCTTGGCACAACGTCAGGGGAAAGAAAGGTCTCTGGTAGCTTCTCAGAGCTACCAGTTGGGGCTGTGCAGAGCATCTTAGTAAATGCCATTTTGGTTGCAAATAACAGAAACTCAAACCGGCTGAAGCAAAAAGGGGACGTCTATGGGGAAGAAAAGACGGCTCCTGCCTGTCCAGACTCCTCAGCTTTGCTTGCCCTTTGATGCTCTAACCTTCCTCATTTCCTTTCAGTAAACTCTTTTTCTGTTTAAGGTCTTAGGAAACTAAGACCCTTTTTCTGTTTAAGCCCACAGGAGATTTCTGTTGTTTGCAACCAGAGAATCTTGAGTGATACAAAGAGTCCTAGTGGAACCCAAGGGCAGGCCTTGGAATGGGCCTTTCCAAGGAAAGAAACCAGGAACCAGAAAGTCATCAGGAATCAGGGCAACTTTCTGCATCAGTTGGAATGCCTTCAGCTTTAAACAACAGAAACCTGCATGTGTGTAGATTGTAAAAATTTGGAGCCCCTCCCAAATGAACTCTAGCCACGTGGCTTGCTTTGTCTGATGCGATGTTGGCAAACACAAGGCAGGTGGAGACTTGAAAAGTGTGCTTTGGGGCTTGCTCTCTCCTGTTGCTCTTGGAAACCTGTACCCACCACACGTGGCCTGGTCTGGCCTGCTGGGTGATGAGGGACCACACCAGGCAGAATCAGACGTCCCAGCTGAGGCCTTTCTAGACCAGGGTTTCTCCTTCTCGGTACTATTGACATTTTGGATCAAGTAAGTCTCGGTTGTGGGGAGCTGTTCTGCACACTGTAGGGTGTTTAGCAGCATCCCTGGCCTCCACCCCTAGGTGATGGTATCACCCCCACCCCAGTTTAACAACCAAAGTGTGTCCAGACATTGCCAAATGCTCCCTGGGTGGCAAAATCGCCCCCAGTTGAGAACCACTGCCCTAACCCAGCCAGTGACCAGGCAGGCATGTACACGAAGCCACCCTAAACTAGCCCCAGCCAAACCAGCCGGACCAGTACCAGTGGCCAGCTTGACACGTGGAATCATGAGGAATAATCGTTGCCGTTTTAAGTCACTAAGTTTTGAGTGGTTTGCTCCACAGCAGACAGGTACATCTGACGACAGTGGCTTAAACTGATAGGGATTTATTTATTTATACAACAGGATGTACAGAGGTAGGCAGTTCAGGTACAGTGCAGAGCACAGTGGTGCCACTAGGCTCCCACCCAGACTCTTCATGTCTTTCTACTCCATTGTCCTTTGAGGTGGGCTTTGGTCTCCTGCTTGTCACCTGGTGATCCCCAACACGGCTGCTCCAGCTCCAAGTCTGAGCTCCAGGAGAGAAAAAGGAGACAAGGCAAAGGGACAAAGAGAAAAACTTTCTCCTAGCAAAGCCTTGCCTTTAATTCCAGAAGGGAAGCCCTGCCCAGGGCCTTCACCTGCATGTCATTGGCCAGAACTGAACAACACAGCCAGGTCTAGCTGCAAGGGAGGCTGGGAAATGAGGGCGTTTAGCGTGCTGCTTATACAGTAGAGGGAGGCAATGACTAAGGGGCTTGTAGCGTCTGCTGCACTGTCTCTCTGGGGGTCGTCTTGGTTTCTTCTTCTTCTTCTTCCTTTTTTTTTTTTGCCATGCTGTGTGGCTTATGGGATCCTAGTTCCCTGACCAGGGATTGAGTCCGGGCTCTTGGCAGTGAAAGCGCAGAATGGACCGCCAGGGAATTCCCTGGGTCTTGGTTTCTTGTCTCTACTTGTTGCTTATCTATCCTGGCCATCTCTTTCTATGACTGGCTTTGTTTCTCCAAACACAGTGGGAGAAATGGCCACCCCAGCTGGGAACTGCATCAAGACCTTCAGCTCCGGACCATTAATGACCCTGTGTGGTAACTCCGTGTCCCACTTCCAAATATCAAGGGCACAGGTGCTGATTGGCCCAGCTTGGGTTAGAAGAGAAATCTGATTGGTCTGGCTTGGGTAGACTATCTACTGATCAGCCAATCAGGTGTGGCCAAGAGAGCAGCAGTAGGTAGGGTAAACCTGGTTGGGGAATGTGCATTCTCAGAGAAAGGGGTGTGTGGCTGAGGAGACACCTAAAGAACCATCTAGTTCAAGGAATGGAGAAAGGAAATTGCCATTGTGGGTTGCAATGTTGATATGATACAAATGAACACGTCCTTTGAAAGACCTCAAATACAGTGGAGTCACATGGGCATTACATTTAACTTATGCAAATTCAAATATTTGTATTCAACCAGAGTACTTTTTTCCCCACACAATTTGGCTTCCAAACGTGAGCCAGCTGCCTAACTACTGCCTGACCAAGTGATCTTTCCTGGTGCTGGAGATGGCTGTTTTGGATTTGGGGATATGGTACAGTATAAGTAATATGTTCTTTATGGAAAACTGCTGGGATTTTCAAGATTATTTTTAAGGTCAGGTGATGCTCACCCTTCTCACTGTGTAAGAAGTACCTTTAGTGGAAGATCTTGCAAATAATTTTTCCCATTTCCTTCTAGTTTTAATCAGTATAAAGAATGCATTTGGTTTTAAAATATCAAAATATTTTTATTGTGGCTTTTTTTTTTTTTTTTTTGTGGGCCTCTCACTGTTGTGGCCTCTCCCGTTGCAGAGCACAGGCTCCGAACGCGCAGCCTCAGTGGCCATGGCTCACGGGCCCAGCCGCTCCGCGGCATGTGGGATCTTCCCGGACCGGGGCATGAACCCGCGTCCCCTGCATGGGCAGGCAGATTCCCAACCACTGCGCCACCAGGGAAGCCCTATTGTGGCTTTTTAAAAATAAAAAATAAATGATATTCATGACTTCTGGCTCTTCCTCCTGTTTTGTTTGGTGGTCTTTGGCCGTACAAGAAAGGCAGGGAGAGACCAGATGGCTGGAGAGAAGGCAAAAATGAGGGTCTCTTCGAACACCATGGGAAAGGGGTGTGTCCACCTGGGCAGTGTGTGCTCTTTGATGACTGGGTACTTGGTCTGTCCTGATGGCCTGGGACTTGACCTACCGGGCTGTCTTGGTGCGGCAGAATGGGCAGCGTGAGATGGAATTAGAAACCTGGGTTCCAGACCCAATTCTTGAATTTACTAGCTGTGTGACTTTAGGTGGGCCATTTAACCTCTCTGGGCCTCAGCTTCCTTATTTGTAAAATGGGGAACATAACGCTATTTACCTCCCAGGGCTTGGGAGAGGATTAGATAAGAAGTGTTTTGAAAACCGCAGAGCACCATATAAACATGACTCACTGTTAGGGAAGCGATAAAACAGGTTGGTGTTCAAATTTATTATAATAAATTCAGATATAAATGCACTGTACCATGGCCCCAACAGCCCTGAGGTTACCATTCTGTCCTGTGGCCCCAGTACATGCCCTGGGTTTTCTCAACTGCGGATTTCTTGGAGCTCCTTGGGGGTGTGACATTTGGGTTTGTCACTACCCAAACACATAATTGTATCTACCGGGCCTAGGAGTCTGAATTTCAAACTTATTCTTCATATGCCTGAGTATGTTTACATTCATAATATCTGTGAAAAGAACCCCTCTCCTCACACACTCCAAAATACAGTATTGTGCAAAATACCAGTCTAGGAAGCAACACACTAGGGTAGCAACCTTTAAAGTCCTAAAAAAGCATCTTAGTAGTTTGATGAGGAAGAGTTACACTGACTCACGGAGGATCACGCGAGGCCCAGCGGGACGACGTTTCTAGTTCCTTCCACCAGGTTTAGAAAACAGAAGGCTCTGGCTGGATTTGCTGGACGCTTCTCTCTTCAGCATCTCCCTTTCTTGGTCCATCTTTGGGGTGTCTTTTCTGGCTCCAACCTTCAACAAGCAAGAGCAACAAATGCCCAAACTCTATAATTGTAGGGACATCCCCAAATATTTCTCAAATGGCATTTTTTTTTTACTCAAAATAAAATCTTTGTTGTAAAAGATATTTATAGACACACATAGACGTGAGCAAAACGAAGGTAAAATGATCCACCATTATCACACTACCCACAGGTAACCGTATTCACATTTTGGTGTACACTCTTCCAGATACACAGATAACATTTTCTTCTTACATTTGCATCTTTTTTCGAACCAGGAGTTTCTGATTATAGGCACATTCATTGGGATGGACTTTCGCTCGAAAAGCTGTTACTGAACGGAATGCCTTATGTCTCTGATGTCTTAGGCGGGGAAAATGCAGGATACTCTAGGGGGTCGTCTAACCCTTTTCTGAGCACTACTCCTGGCTCCAGGCAGCCATGTGTGTGACTCTGTCCCTGGTCATAGCTGATCGGGCACTTGGCACGGGCTGGGCTTTTAAAATGGTCACTCCCAGGATTTGGGGTTATGGGCTCTAAGATGCTACTTGCTCCCTGGGCTGGTCCTTTGAACTGGGGGACCGTGAGGTCATTCCTTCCTGTCACATGACTGGAGAGAGCAGAGATCAGGGGAGCCATGCAGAGACACAGAGAGGAGATATGGCCTGTGTGTGTGCATGCACGTGCTTGTGTGTGTGTAAAAGAGATGATGCCTGAGATCTGATGGCTTACCAGTTCTATTTTGAGGCCAGGCTCTCTTTCAGCTCTCAGTTTTTATGAGGCACTCACCCCTATATCCTTAAAAAAGCCCCCTCCCTCTTTTTTTCTTTTTTGCGGTACGCGGGCCTCTCACTGTTGCAGCCTCTCCCGTTGCAGAGCACAGGCTCCAGACGCGCAGGCTCAGCGGCCATGGCTCACGGGCCCAGCTGCTCTGCGGCATGTGGGATCTTCCCGGACCGGGGCATGAACCCGTGTCTGCTGCATCGGCAGGCGGACTCTCAACCACTGCGCCACCAGGGAAGCCCCCCATCCCTCTTTCTGAATAGGTTTCTATTAATTGCAACCCAAGAATCTCACTCACACAGTTCTGTATGTACTGTAGATGCAAGTTTCTTCCCAGCAGGTTTCACACTGCCTTCCTGCAAGCTTTTGACTCCAACACATGCCCCTGGGGGAAGAGGGCTGGTGGGTAGTCAGCTGGTTTCAGCTGGTTTCAGTCAGGTGGTTTCAGCTCTGCCACTGACTGCGTGACCCTTGGTTTCCTCATCTGTCAAACAGGGACCAGAATGTCCTGTCTTTCTCAGGGGTTGAGAGGAGGTTCTGGGTGGATTTCAATGGAAGGGGCTGTTAGGACCATCTCTGTAGCTCTTTTCTCTTTAAGACAGGTTTAAAAATCACCTCCTGTACCAGACCTGTGCCAGTGGCTGACTCGAACGTGTTGTGAGACTGCATTCAAAATCATTTCAAGGAAAAAAAATCATTTCAGGGTAAGAAAGGCTAACACCTCTACACTAGCCCACAAAGTAAATCTTGGCAGGAATGCCCAGATAAAAGGAAAACAGACAGGAAATGTTGAAAATCTTTCGCCTCTAAACCACTTTTCATTTGTGTCCTTTTTTATTTGATTTTCAATAAAATTGCTGGCTCTGGGTGTTTCCCAGATGCCAGTGCCCTGACCCGGTGTGGGGCTGGCTGTCGGAGTTGGAGTCTGGGTGTTTGTTTAAAAATAAAGATTCCTCGGTCCCAGGGTCCCCCGAGCCCCAGGTCTGCCACGAGCTTGGGGTGGGAAGCACCACAGAGCAAGCTTTGGTCCCCTTTTTTGAGTGGGGGGACGGGGGCAGCAGAAGGCAGATGGGATGGCTGAACTGGGAAAAGGAAGAGATGGGGGATGGGAAACGTGAAAATGCAAGTGTGGGCCCGAGGGTTGGGGGAACCTGGCAAGGTCCGTCTTGAACCAGTGACCACAGGCAGCGACATGCGTTCAGCCTGAGTGTTTGGAACCACATGCCCCGTCCTTAGAAGGACAAGGCAGGGGTAGAAGCCCCTCATTTAAAGAACAACATCTAGATTGGAAATTTGGAAATTAACTGGAAATTAACTCAGGGCATACTGGAGTGGCTGCTTTGGGCATCTGCAAGCATCGGTTCTAGAAAGATCCCAGTTCATTCCCACACCACCTCAGGTCTTGGTTTTAAACATCCCCCTTTCAGGGAGGCCTCTCTTGGCCCTTGACCTGGGAGTGGGGGGGAGGGAGGTCCCTGTGAAATACGCTCCTGAGCTCAGTGCACTGGCCTTTGTCCTCAAAAAGCAGTTATTTAATCATTATATTCATTTATTTATCCCAGAATAAAACCCAGAAAGACAGGGAGTTTTGTGTGTTTCTTCACTGATCTAACCCAGTGTTTCCCACCCTTTTTTTCAGTATCGTTCTTCCCCTAAGGAGCCTTCTTAGGCATTTTTTCCTAATTGCTCTCACGTCCATAAAATTTGAATATTACAGAGAGCGCTGTGCGTACGTCTGCGCTTTATACATTAAAAAAGTAGAGTTTGGGCCTCGCAGGGGTGATACGGCTCCCACTGAGAACGGGATTGAACCTTAACACCTGGACAGTCCCCGCCATATATCATAGGCTCTCAACAAATATATGTTGAATGAATGAGGGCTGGAATCATATCATCTTGTTTATTCTTCTGTCCCCAGTTTCTACCACAATATGTGGCCTAGACTAGGTATTCAACAAATATTTGTCAACTAGAAGATTTCCCCCTTTAGCATATGACTGACAAACAATTATAGAAGACTGTTAGCTGCAATGGAAAAAAATATATAAAATCGATGAATGGCATTTGGAGGACAGAAAACAAAAAACCAGAGGGTCTTAAAAAGGTAGGAGGTGTCAGTTCTGAAGCTTGTTAGAGACGGAGACTCTCTTACGCGTGGGCGAGACGGAGCAGTTTTTACACGTACCATCCTTTTCAAGGTGGTCCTGGTGACTCCATCCCCCGAAGGACTCCAGGCCCACTCTTGAGGAAGGAGTCGCCCAAGTTACACTTGGCAAGGAACCTGGAGGAAACCTTTCTGTACTGAGGAGATCCTAGACACCAAACTTCTAAGCTCAGGCTGGAGGGCAGGGAGAATGGGAAGCTGGCTCTTTGCTCTTAGCCGAAGCACCATGTGCCCCGCTTCTGTTAAAGCCAGAGGCAGCGTGAAGTTCCAGGGGGTCTCACATCTCAGAGAAGCACAATGTTCCCACAGCATCCGGGACCCATCCCAATACCCCCTCTGCCATTTTATATCCCCAGGTGGTCCTCAGACAAAACCTAGATGTAGGGCAGTTTCTGCCTCCTCCCAGCTCAATCATATATGTGAATGAATAAGTAACAAACTTCCAGTCATTTCCACTTTGCAGGGTGGCAAACGTCTCAGATCAAGTGGGGCCGTCAGGATGCTCTCTATCCTCTTAACATGCTGCTCTAGGTAGTAACCACCTTCTGGTCTTAGCACAAGGATGCTGGTTGAGAAGCTTCTATTTTCCAAATATATCCCTCACCTAGAATATCTTCGTTTCTTCCCATGATAATGTGGTTGCCTCAGCATGACTGTGGCCTTTTATCAAACTTGAATGTCTCCTCTCTCATATTCAACCAAAATGTGTTTGGCTTTCAAGCTTCCTGAGAGCTCGCCTCTACTGTCTGCAAAGTGGGAACGTGGATTGGCTTAATTCCAGTTCCAGGGCTGATTTGTCAATGGCAATGTTTCAACATGTTCAAGATTTCATAGTCTTAATTCTCAACTTTTAAGAGAATTCTAGAGGATGCTTCCTTGAAATTTAAGAGAAATGCCACTGGAAATGTATCAGGTTTATTACCTGGAGGTTTATAACCTAAAGGAGGAAAAGCTAGCACTCACCTGGGTGTCAGATCTGCACTAATTCCCAGCTCTCCTAAAGTCTCTGAGCCTCAGACATCTCATCTGTAAATTGGGTATAATAACAACACCCACCCCATAGGGTTGTTGTGAAGCTTAAATGAGATACTGCATGTCGAGTGTTTGGCTCTGTGCCTGGCACATGCCGAATGCCCAATACATAATAGATGTGGGATAACTGTCAACTGGGCTTCCTGCTGACGTTCTATGGTTTTCTCTCTTCTCTCTTCTGGCTCACCTGGAAATGTGAGTTCTGCATCTTTTGAGTTCTTCACCATCTCTACAAACATTCATCTCTTTAACACAGAAAGAATACTGACAAAATTTAGCTTATGTTCTTCTTTGCCTTTTGCATCAGAGAAAAATGGATTTTTCGCAACTTTCAGATGCTACCCATTTGGATGGAATGTTGAGCCTTCCTAGGTGAGGAGGTGAGGATGGAGGTCTGCAGAAGGGGGTGTGGCTTTGGGGCAATGCTACACTGTCCTGCTGAACCTTTTAGGGAATCTCTGTTCCAGATTGCAGCAGAGAAGGAGGTGGTCAACCAAGAAGGCTATGAAGGATACTGCATTCTTCTTGGAGGACAGATCTGCTTTAGCTGGAAGCAGAGCCTCCTAGATCAGTGGAAGAGGCTGTAGATGTCCAGTGGCTTTCCACCCAGTGGAAATGTTGAAAGCCCCAGTGGCTAACCTCCCTGGCAGGGACTACAGGGGCCTGTTGGGAAGCCAGCATCACTGAAAATCTGGAGCCTGCCACTCCCCTGGGGTTTGATTACCGTTGCTGACCCTGATCTGCTCAAGGCCCCGCACCTCAGGGGCAGCTCATCAAAGAAAGAGCATCCCCTAGGCACTGGAGACACAAAAGTGAGAGGGAACTGGGGTCTCCCTTGCAGACTGACACTCCGCAGGTGAATGTGCAGTGGTGTCAGGAAGGAGACTTTCTCCGAGAGCCCTGAGCATCCACTGGGGTCGCCAACCTGACTCCTACAGGGGCCAGGAAAGTAAAAGAAGTGGGTGAAGTGAGCTGGGGTGGTGGTGGACAGCAGCAAACACACGAGCCCAGTGCCTTTCTAAGGGGCCTGGAAGATGGAGGCTTGTGATGGTGGCTTGTGGGTCTGTGGGCCTAGGGTCGCCAGATCTTCCGAGTTTCCCAGGGAAGCTGGAAATCCAGAGTATTCCAGGAAACTGCCCTATTTTGAAACGTAACTTAGAAAAAAATCCCATGAGCCAAATGGAATATGTCTGTGGGCTGCCATCTTGCGACACCTGCTTCAGAACCTCCCTGCCTGGTGTCTAGTTGGTGCTCAGTACATGTTGGAGGGGTTGCCAGATAAAATACAGGATGCCCAGTTAAATCTGAATCTCAGAATGAAGACAACAAATTTGTTAGTGTGAATATGCCCCGCGTAATATTTAGGACATTTATACTGAATAGCTTTTGCTGTTTATCTGAAATTAAAGTTTAACTGGGCATTGTGTTTTTTGTTTGTTTTCCCCTAAATCTGGCAACCCTACTGGGTAGTCACAAAACTCATGGAGGAAATAAGGCTGTCTTTGGGGACCGGGCATAGGTGCTTACAAGACTCTTCCATTCTCCCAGAAGGATGCTAACTCTACCCTCAGAGGACTGTCCGTGAAGGCTGATGGGCCCGTATTGAACTGACAGTTGCCATCCAGGTGTTTTCCGTGGAGAAGGCCTCGAGCCTGCAGCCACTCAGTATTTATCACAAACTCAGTTGACACAGTCACTATCCAAGTTCCCAGATATTATAAAGCAGGGGTTAGTTTTAAGCCAACAGCCTTCTTCTCTCCCACCCGATCCTGCCCCCCCCCCACTCTTTTTTTGCAGAACCGTTTATCCAAGCAAAATCCCATGAGGAACTTGGGGTATAAGATAATGGAGAGCTTCTCTGGTGGGAGAAAGGTGTGTGTGCTTTGAGAGTCACACCCTTCCACGGCACCCAAAGGCGCCAGGGAACCCCAGTTTGAACATTGCTGCAAAACTCCTTCCTGGATTAAGTTCAATCAGTGGGCAGCTGGGCACTGAAGGGCCCAGGCTGGCCCCTGTGCACTTGCTTTTCCTGAACTTTACTGAACTCACTGGGATGTGACGACATCAGTCCATCTCAAGAGCTGTGCACAGATGTGGCCCAGCCAACATCGCGTTGCCGTTCTCAGGGGTGCTGTCCATTACATCACACAATGTCCTCTCTGGGGGAAAATCCAGTATTGTCTTTGTTCTGTGAACACTTCTGAGCAACACATCCCTCATATCTCATGGACGCTGTGAACACTGGACCACACTGGGTTTTCCATTTCCCATGGGCTGCCAGAAAGCCCACCATCAAATGGGGCTCCCCTTTGGCAGGTGAAGGGATCGTTATAATAGGCACTTTCATCCTTATTTCTGGCTCCATTCTGTACCACTTTCCCCCCTTCTTTCACCCACATACTTCCTTCTTAGGGCAGGGGCTCCTGGGATTCCCCACTCCCCCCTTCTCCTTTTCTTATGATTTTGCCTCTATGTCCCCAAATCATTTAGCACCTAGGATGGTGGCACTGCCCTTCTGCCTTCTCTCACCTCCAGATACTGGGTCCCTTAGGTCCCAGGAGAAGGGACAGGGGCAGGGGCTGGGGTGGGGGAGGGGAAGGCACTGGAGGCGTGTGGATGTTTCTTGGGCCACCCACGCTGCCATTTACACTCCATAAGCTCTTACCCTTTGAAAATAAGGTACCTACTTTGTGTCTGGCTGCAAGATCACAAAACCTCTCCGTACCTGCCTTTCTCTTTCTCTTTGAAGGAACAGTTGCAAGGTGCTGATTCTTTGGCATTTCTCTGTACGAGATCCTCTAAACGTTCCCGTTCCCGAGTGAAAATATCAGGTGAGCACAACAGCGTTTAATGCATCCCCACCTGTTCCATTCGGAGACACACCTCTGAGGTTTCTAGGAGACGCTGGGATTCACTGGGATTGGTGGGCAGAAGAAGGGGGTGGGTGAGGGTCTTTTTCTTTAGCCTTCTTCTATCCGTACGCTGCATAGGCCCGGCCACACGGTTCTACTTTATCATTGTGGGTGGAAGAGCACCACCCCAAGCCCCTCCCATCCCACGCTCCTCCTACACAACATCTACCAATTGTGCGGCTTCCCTGGTGGCGCAGTGGTTGAGAGTCCGCCTGCCAATGCAGGGCACGTGGGTTCGTGCCCCGGTCCGGGAAGATCCCACATGCCGCGGAGCGGCTGGGCCCGTGAGCCATGGCCGCTGAGCCTGCACGTCCGGAGCCTGTGCTCCGCAACGGGAGAGGCCACAACAGTGAGAGGTCCGCGTAACGCAAAAAACAAACAAACAAAAAAACCACAAGTGGCACGGAGGAAGCCAGAATCTTGAGAATACCTGGGCCCAAGGAACTCTTGGAAGATAGTGAGTTAAATAGAATAATGGGGATAATGACGATGGTAGGAGAGCATGTATGCTTTGTGGTCCTATGTGCTAAGGGTTTTGTATACAAGCTCCCATTGAATGGAAGGCTACGAGTTAGGCGCCATTTTAATTCTCATCTTAAAGAAGAGGGATACGAGCTAATTAAGCAGAGGGGAGGTTAGGGGGTTTTCCTGGCTGAGACCACAAGGCAAAGCGGTGGTCACGCCCCCTAGCCAGGACTTGATTGGCTGGAGATTTGATTGGCAGGAGAGCCGAGCGGCTTCTCCTGCCGGAAGCAGCCGGTGCCCTTCAGCCTTTCTTACGCTTCAAGCCCTAAGAAAGGGCTTGCGTGCTTCTCAAGTGGCAACTTCTGTGCATTTAAAAATTTCCTATTGAAAATCCCAGCCTTAGCCCATTCACAAAAGGTATCTGGGTCCTTTCTTGGCCGTGGCCCTAGTCGTATTCACCAAAGCGAAGAGCGTGTCCCATAAGAGCTGCCGGCTTTGGGAGGACCGGGGAAGGCGTCAGCTGGCAGGAAGCTCCCTGAAAGAAATAGAGGAATCCCCACCCATCCATGAGCTGCCTATTCTTCCCCCTTAGAAACCGGGCTTGCCGTGTGCCAGGCGCTGCAGGCATTTTGCCATTTAACCCTCCCGCTGCCCCACGGAGTAGGCCCCTTGTTAACAGTTTTGGTTGCTTTTGTTGAGGAACCTGCGATACAGAGGTCAAGCCACTTACTCAGGGTCATTGGGGGCAGCGGTGGGGCTTGACCTCTATTTGTTTGACTCCAGATCTGGCCTCTGAACTCTGAGAGACACTGCCGGCTTCTCGAGTGATGTGGATTAGAGTGAGCACGGCCTGGGCCACGGTTCCCGTCCCTCTGCCACATGGACAGAGCCACAGACCCAGTCCTCTGTGAATGCCCAGCATTTTCTACCAAGTCTCATTCTCACAGCCAAAGGTATTAGTGTGGAAATACGACTTTTGATTCTTGAAAGTTCTGCTTGGTGAAGGGATGGTCAAACATTAAAACTACAAACTACAATTTTTTTGGGGGGGCAATGCTGAAGCTTAAGATGTGTAATTTCATCTCAGTGCTTCAACCCTGCCACCTCTATGAACGGGTGAAGAGTTTCAAAGTTTTATACAGGAGACTACAAAAACGAAGGCTCCTTGTGAAAATACTAAGTGTAAAAGTTAGAAAAGAGGAATTCTATTTTCTGTTAATTTCTGCTTAAAAACAACGAAGATATACTCCCTGGAAAGAACTGATGCCAAGACAGATGCATACAAGTGCCCTTTAGAATCCAGCAAAACTTTAAAATTTATTATTGTTTTCTTCCTGACAAACAGGGATTTCTGACGACATATTAATAACAAGCCTGAAATGCACACCTGAGTCCTGGAGTGAAAACCCCAGGAGCAACGGTGAGAGGTATACAAGGGGGCCACCCTGGTAAGGGAGACCCAGAAGGAAGGGGTGTGGAAAAGTGAACATGGGCTGGGGAGGGCAGCAGGTGGGGAGGGAATCCTGTTTCTGCCGCTTAGTAGCCAGGGAACGGTACCCTCTGTCAACTCAGCTGCCCCCTCTCTCTAAGGGGCCGACACTTGCCAGCATCCCTTGTGGGTTGACGGGAGAGATGAAGCATGTGCGGTGTGGAGCAGGTGCCTGCCCCTTGGTAAGTGCTCAGTACACGATACCATCGGCGATGCCACGATCATGGCTGTAGTTCATATACATCTTTCCCCCAACTGTGAATTCCACGAATTTGAAAGCTACTAGCTGTAGCTCTTCTGGGGACCCTGACACAGGTTCAACTTGGCCGTTTCAGACCCTTCTGGGCTGAAGGACGTCTAGCGCCAAACAGGCTGGCACGTCCCTTGCATTGTGTTATGAATGAGGCAGCCCATGAATAATGCATGTGAAGCCTGATTATGTAAATCCTCAGGTTTTCAGTACATGACAATGGCTTTTTTTGGGCCCTTTGCTGTCCCATTCTGTGGTCTGATGTCTCTGCTTTGGGGCCTAGCCTGCCAAGCCCTGGGGGCGGGGGTGGGGGGGTCACTTCAGGGAGGGGTGAGCTCTCCAGAGGGCACATCAAAGGGAAAGTCACAGCTCTGCCACTGGCCCAGCTCTCCCTGGCATTGCTTGGTGTGAAAGGAAGCTGTCCTCTGCCTGAGGCAGCCCCATGACACACGCAGACTAAGGCCTGCGATGTTTAATTCAGAGCAGTGAGTACTGGAAACACCGCATCCAGGCTCCCTAAGAGCAGGACAGCCACTTTTCATTTCTGGGGCTATAAGCCAGAGAGCCTGCTGTCTGGAAACCTACTGCCTGGAAGGTTTGCAGGATGGAGGGCAGGCTTCTGCAAGGAGCTATCTGACCATCACCTCCTGGTTGAGGAGAAGGGCACCCTTCTATGACCTTGGCCTCCTTAGAGCTCATGCAGGCAACACACACACACACATACAAATACACACACGTGCAAACACACAGCACATACTCACATGTACACACATACACGCAAGCATGCGTGTACAAATACACAGCCCCAAGTCAGAAGGACTTGAGTACCATTCTGGGTACTCAGAATGGCAAACCAAAATCTTTATTCTCAGAGAGCTTATTCATCGGCGTATCCCTAGCACCTGGCAGAACAATGAAAGTAAGAATAGCCGCCTTTAAAAAAATTCGGGATGTTCACTAAACGTATTGTGGTAATCATTTCATGAGGTAGGTAAGTCAAATCATTATGCTGTACACCCTTAAGCTCAATACAGTGCTGTATGTCAATTATGCCTCAATAAAACTGGTAGAAAAAATAGTTATCTGAATAGAAAGGACGAGATAAGATACACGAATTATCAAAAGTTAAAAAAATACAGACGAGCTAGACTATGAGTCTCAGAAAGCACTGTTCACAACAACCAGGACATGGAAGCAGCCCAAATGTTGTCGATGGAGGAGTGGATAAAGAAGATGTGGTACATATATACAATGGAATACTACTCAGCCGTCAAAAAGAATGAAGTAATGCCATTTGCAGCAACATGGATGGACCTAGAGATTATCATACTATGTGAAGTAAGTCAGACAAAGACAAATATCATATGATATTACTTATATGTGGAATCTAAAAAAATGATACAAATGAGCTTATTTACAAAACAGAAACAGACTCACAGACTTTGAAAACAAACTTATGGTTACCAAAGTGGAAATGTGGTGGGGAGGGATAAATTAGGAGTTTGGGATTAACAGATACACACTACTATATATAAAATATATAATCAAGGACCTACTGTGTAGCACAGGGAACTCTACTCAATATTCTGTAATAACTTATATGGGAAAAGAATCTGAAAAAGAATAGATACATGTATATGTATAACTGAATCACTTTGCTGTACACCTGAAACTAACACAACACTGTAAGTCAACTATACTCCAATATAAAATAAAAATTAAATTAAAAACAAGTTTAAAAAAATAGAGACAAGCTAGACTATGAGTCTCAGAGAGGTTAAGCTAACACATATATATGGAATCTAAAAAAAAAAAAAAAGGTTCTGATGAACCTAGGGGAAGGCCAGGAATAAAGACCCAGATGTAGAGAATGGACTTGAGGACATGGGGAGGGGGAAGGGTAAGCTGGGACGAAGTGAGAGAGTGGCATGGACATATATACACTACCAAATGTGAAATAGATAGCTAGTGGGAAGCAGCTGCGTGGCACAGGGAGATCAGCTCAGTGCTTTGCGACCACCTAGAGGGGTGGGATAAGGAGGGTGGGAGGGAGACGCAAGAGGGAGGGGATATGGGGTTATATGTATGCATATAGCTGATTCACTTTGTTATACAGCAGAAACTAACACACCACTGTAAAGCAATTATACTCCAATAAAGATGTTAAAAAATAAAAAAAGAAAGAAAGCTGCCTGAAGTCACACAGTAAATGGTAGAACAAGAGTCTAAACCTGGGTCTGCCTAATGCTAAAGCTGTTCTGCCACCTTCCTTTGCATCGGCGAATGCATTCTGTGCTGCCTGGATCCCGCTGGGACCTCAGTTGGCTGTTTCTAAAGGGAGCTGAGGGGCAGCCTCAGAGGCTCTGCTCCGAGCAGGGACCTCTCACCTTCTGCTGCCTGATCGCCCTGTTGACCCTCTTCTCTCGGTGCAGGCGCTGTTCCACGCGCTCCAGGGCCTCCTTCAGCAGCGCCTTTTCTTCGGCCTCTTTGTAGATGTCGTCTTCCAGCTTTGCCACCTGTGACTGGTACATCTGAACCGACACTTTGCTCTGCCTGAGCACAAAGGAGAGACAAAGTCTCTTTTCCCCTCATCTTTCTCAACTCACCACCAATGCCCCCGACCTGGGGGATTCTCAAAACACTTCTATATATGCCTAACTTAGCGGTTTCATTACAAGTGGGGGAGAAGGATGAAGATTTGGGGAATAGAGGGCAGAATAAATAGCCCATGGGCTGTGGAAGTGTAGCGTGAAGGTGGCAAAGGTTATGCTACCAGCCCCTACCAATTTCCCAGAGAGGGTGGGGGAGCTGATACCACTGAAAATATGATGGAATTATGAAAAGCACACACGTGGTGAAACATCAGACACATTCATAAAAGGTGCACCTTATTCCTTAAGAGAGAGTAGGGTACTTTATCTGCTGCTTTCTTGCCCAGAGACTTGGGTCCATCAGGCCCTGAGTCACCATCCCGCCTCCCCCCTCCACACCCAGGCCTCTGTCCTCTTGTCCTGGTCCCTACGGGTCTGCAGCTGCCCCGAGGTTTAGCCTGGAGAATGGAGGCCTGGGCCTTTTGCCGGGGACACGGGCCGTACCTGAGCTGTTCAATGTCTTTCTCGTATCGCCTCAAAAGCTCTTCTTTTCTCTCCAGCTGGTTCTTGAGTAGGGTGATCTTATCAAACACCAGGTCGAGGTCTCTTTGTCGAAGCTGGTTGACCTTCTCCCTCTCTTTTGGGGAGAGGTGTTTCATGGACACGTGACCTGACATATCTTTGATATTCATCAGACTCCCGAGGGTTTTGCTCATATCCATGTACTACGAGAAAGCGTTTCGCAGGTAAGAGGCCTGGCCCAAGACCGCTGGTGGCCACTTTGAGGAGGCAAACGTCTAATTCTGTTTCATTCATTTTCTGCAATTGCAGAGAAGAAACACATGCTTTGCAAATGAGTGCATTTGGGGCTTTTAGTACGACTTTCATTTTCCCCGCATCCATTTACGCTATACCTTTTTGAGAATTGGGGGGCGGGCGGGAGGGGGAATGACAACAGACATAAACATTCACTCTTACTACCCAGTCTTCCAAGGAATTTGGCTGTGCAATTCCCAGCCCATGCTGGGATAGTAGATGGGTCTCGTGGAGCTACTGTAACACATAAATATGTATGTGGGGTTGATGTTTAAACCATTTGCAGGGCACGCAGGTTTGGACAGGAGGGGACTGATGCCGGGTGTACCTACCAGCTTTTCACTAAGGTCTAAAGCCGCAGCCACATCCGTTTTCCCTAACTTCTCAGTGGCCATGATGGACCCTGGGCTGGAAAGGCCATTTTGAGGCTGGAATGAAAAGAAAGAAAAAAAACTCTCTTGGCATTCCATTATGATTTTCTACATCCAGAAGAATAACCCAAAGAATAATGGAAGAACTGGAAAGTTACTAAAGAATAATTCGAGAGGGTTGATTTGTTTTTAACATCTTTATTGGAGTATAACTGCTTTACAATGGTGTGTTAGTTTCTGCTGTATCACGAAGTGAATCAGCTATACATATACATATGTTCCCATATCCCCTGCCTCTCGTGCCTCCCTCCCACCCTCCCTATCCCACCCCTCTAGGCAGACACACAGCACTGGGCTGCTCTCCCTGTGTGATGCAGCTGCTTCCCACTAGCTATCCATTCTACCTTTGGTAGCGTGTGTGTGTATATATGTCCATGCCAAGAGAGTTGGTTTTAAATCCAGTCTGACTCTGCGAACTGCTTTCTTTATGACTGTGTTCCTACCCCTTCGGAGCACGACTGCCTTTGAAATGATGCATCGCTTGTGCCGTTCTTTGGCCACTGTCTCGTCTATCTTCCCTTTAGGCCAGTGGTTCTCAACCAGGGGTGACTCTGTCCACCCTACCCCCTTCAGGACATTTAGCAATGCCTGGACACATTTGTGTTTGTCATAATTGCTGCTGGCGTCTAGTGGGTAGAGGACAAGGATGCTGCTATACACCCCACGATACACAGGGCAGTCTCCCAAACAAACAGTTACCTGGCTCAAAACATCAGTACCGCCGAGGTTGAGAAGACAAGCTCCAGAGAAATGGGGACCATGTTGCCTTTGCTCACTATCCCCCTCCTTGCGCCCAGCATGGCACCTGGCACCAAGTGGTGCATAGTGGGCATGTTTGTTGAATGAACGAATGAAGGTTAAGTAGAAAATAGCCTCCCTCCTTTTTATGAAAGGAATCTCATTTCTAAGCAGCAGAAACCCTACCCTCACAAAATTTGGCCAAACCTTCTCCCAGCTCTGGAACCTGGTGGGTGGGCGTCACTTCAGACCCTTTCCGGAGCCAATGCAGGTAGTATTTGCAGCTGCATCTCCCTAAGACCCCAACCAGCCAGCTGGCTGCTGGAAGCCCAACTGACTGCACGGAAAGGCCACCAGACTGAATAGGGGACCTGATCTGAATGACTACAAACAACCATAATAAGCCTCCTTGAAAAATAAATTGGCTTTTAATGCTTGCCATGAGCGTCTCTTAGCCCTAGCATTTGTCGGCACTACCCTGAAAACCTCTGAGATAAAAAAAAAAAACTACAAAAATATAAAGGCCCCCAAAGTGACTGTGATAGATAAGAGTGGCCATATTTGTCTATGTATCTGTGGAGATGAGAATAAAAGAGGGTATCTGAAGATGACAATAAACCGGGCAGATCTGCTGCAAAAAGAACCTGAGATGCTGCTCAGTGGCTTCAGCTACGCTGAATCTCCAGATTCCCCTCCTTTTCCTGAGGGGAGGGTCACTAAGGAAGAACCTGGGCTACGGGATCCAATCACACAGTCCCCACCCGGTCTCTGCAGGCTAGCAGACAGACCACCAGGGACACACCCATGGCTTCTTCAATCATTATTCTGTGACCTTGGGTGAGGTACTTGACCTCCCGAAGCCTTAATTTTTCTTATCTGTTAAATGGGGACAATAATAGTAACTATGACACAAGGCTGCTACGATGGCTAAGTGAGATAAGGCATGTAGCCGGCTGAGCTCAACGCCTGGCACACAGTAAGCAGTTAACAGATGTCAGCTATTCTTCCTCCTGCTCTTTCGTTTAATTACTGCCAACCTTGGAGGATTGAGAGTTGGGAGGTTTCCTGCTCTGTGGTGTCAGTGGTGGGATGAGGGCTTGTTGCCGAGGAGAAGGTAAGTCTTGGAAGCAGGATCATCAGGATGTGAGATCCAGCTGAGCTCCCCACCTGGAGATGGTCCCTCTACCCCCAACCTCAGAGAAGGAAGGTTCAATTTTATCAGGAAAACCAACACGTTTCTGAAGACTCACATCTCTAGACGTGTGAGCAAATGTCTAGAAAAATTGTGGGAGAAAATGCGGGTACAGATAGGATGGCTTTATTATTTTTTCCAAAAGCTGGTTTAGACCAGCTGCCGCAGCAAGCCACACCCAGCAGGTCCTGTGATTAACGCTGACCTGAGCTGTCCATTGTCATGTGTCAATCAAACACCCGATCTAGTATCCATTTAGGATACGGGCACCTTCAACCTGACCATCAAATTACTTCTGAAAATCCTGGCAGATACAAACTATGCTCCCTAAGAAAGGAAGCTTTTCTTGGATAATACTGTTTAAATACTGTTTAATAATAACTATGGGCTAGGCACTGGGATAAGCACTTTACATAATTATCTCCTTTAATTTTTCCATCATCATTTTACAGCTGGGAAATGAAGTCCCAGAAAGGTTAGGAGCCTGCCCAAGGTCACAGAGCTTGCAGAGCTGGGATTAGGACACAGATCTCTGATTCTAGAACTTGTGTCTTCTTAGTCATCATGGCTCCCTTCTGCTGCCCTTTATGTGTTCATGTTTTTCAGTTTATAGCAAAAAGCAAATGTTAGGCAAGCTCGTGACATAATGTTGTACATTAGCTTGTTGAATATTTTCTGCAGAATATAACATGGGATGTGAAAAGGAGGGCCCAGAGATTGACCTGGCCAACATCAGTGCAACGCTACATCATGCTGTACATGATGGGAAGCCGCCTTTCTATTCAAACATTGGACCGCTGGTACGGCCAGGCACTGACCAGTCCATACAGGTGCTGGCCCATCAGGGAGGACCTGGTCTCGAACCAATGATGTATACAGTGGTGCCAGGGCACACGGCTAGTGTCTGTCCTCATGCCCACCCTCTTCACGTGTCACTCAGTGCAGAGACAAATTTTCTTTGGTTACCGCTCGGATCTCTACTCTTGAAAAAGTTGGCAAGTCAGGTTTTACATCCAATATTTTCTGAACATTTTTTTCCATCCCGAGGGTCTTTAAGTCTAGAAATGATCCATCCATGTGGTCCTTATGATCTATAAAAGAAATAATTTACACTCAAAAGAAAGGCTCAGGAAGAAGTTACTGCATGTAAAAAATCACAGCTGCTATTCACTGGACACTTACCACAGGCCAGTACTAATTACCTCACCATCCTCCCTTGGCAGGTGAGGAATCAAGGCCCAGAGAGGTGAAATGACTTGTCCAAGGCCACACAGCTAATATGAGGCTGCAGCCTCACGGGGCTGAGGCACTGAGGGTGAACCTTCGGCCACAGGTATGAGGATGGACTTGAACCCAGGCTTCTGTGTCCTAGCCCAGTGCTCTACCCAGCAGCAGGCTTGGCTTCTTGAAAGCCCTATTCCCTCTAAACAGGGTATTTATCCTGGGAAGTTCCCCAAGGTTGGTCCTTGCACAGCATCAGTCTATGAAAAAGTTTCCACTGGGCCACAGTGAAATCAGAAAAAGAAGGACAATGTTGTGAGTTTTTCATGAAATCCTGTTTATTTAATATCAAGGCCTGCTCTTGACTCTGAGATCATGTCTGCCCAATTTTTTTTTTCCTGCCCATCTTTTTTTTTTTTTTATAACTATGTCCTTTTAGTTATGAAATGATGGGGATAGAAGATGGTGGTCCTGGCAAATTGGTCAGTCCCCAAAGTGAACCCTCAAGTCTGGGGCCCACGGCTCTCAGCACAGAGTGGGTGACTAGAAGGAGGAAACTTACTTGACGAGCTGGCCTTCTCAAGTTCTTTAATTCGTGCACGAAGCTCGGATAAGGCCTTTTTCTGACGCTGAATGACTTCCTCATGTCGGGACCCTTTGCACTTGGCCCCTACATCACTGAAGGACTGCTCCTGTGGCCAGAATGGTGAGGACAGCAGCTTTATCAGGGATCAGAATCTCCCTCTCTTGTATTTGAAGAAACATGAACAAATCATGGATTAGCAGAAACCCTGTCACTTACTTAGTACCTTGGAAAATATCATTAAGGGGCTTCAGCAGAGAAGGAATTTAAAAATTTCATTTCAAATACAAAGTCACATCTAGGAAGATTTCCAACTTTCCTACCTACTTAGCATCACTATAAATAAGAGATCCCCTCTATGTTCCATCCCCATGTTTTATTTCTCTTTTTCTTCTAATATTCATCTAAGCTTGGGTTTCCACTTGTTGTCATTCTGGTCTCATCTCTGAACAATCACATCAAATTCGCTCCTGGAGGGGCATTTTTTTTTTTTTTGCCCGCACCGTGCGGCATGCGGGATCTTAGTTCCCTGACCAGGGATCGAAACTGCGCCCCCTGCAGCGGAAGTGCAGAGTCTTAACCACTGGACCACCAGGGAAGTCCCTGGAGGGGCATTTTTTTAGGTAAGAACATGTGATATTTTCTTCTTAGCTAGTAATAAGGATGGTGCTTTACTATTTGCTCGAGGGAATTTGATGGGCGGACTCCTGGCTGGTCTGCAGAAAGGAAAACACTCCTCTGAGACTCCTGGACTCTCTGGAACAGTGTGGTCCACCAGAACTTTCTGCAACAATGGAAGTATTCTCTATCTGCATCATCCAATATGGTCGTCACTAGCCATGTCACTAGAGTTGGGTTTACGAAGGGCACAGACAAGGAAAGGTCTTCTTCATCTCTTAAGGGTCATGCACATATGCTCCCCTTTGAGAATAGGAAGAATGCGGGTTTCTTCCTCCAGAAAAATTCACGTACAAAAATTTGCAGACAACTTCTGGAGCTTCAGGGACCCCCTGAAGCCCTGTCGTAGACTCCAAATTAAACAGCGTTTCCCTAGGGTAAGTGATTCATTCATCCACTCATTCATTCATACCACAAAGGTTTACTGAGCACGTCTATGTGCCATGCCTTGTTCTAGGCTCTGGGGACTTAGCAGCGACTAAAACTGGCAAAATCCCTGTTATCATAGAGTCTGCATCCTAGTGTGAGCAGACAGACAATAAACAAGATAATCATGGAAAATATATGGTGGACAATGATAGATATTAAAGAAAGAAACTGGAAATGGGATGGGGTGTTGGGAATGGTTTTCAGATGTAAGTACTGTGGCTAGGGAAGGTCCCAGTCAAAATGGCGAGAAAGGGAAGAAACTGACAACTTGTTTGTTTTATCACAATCTTATAACAATTTTGGTTCAGAGAGACAGTGCTCACCAGACACTGTTTTAGGCACTAGGGAGAGATCGGGGAACCAGGCAGAAAGCTCTGCTGCTGGGGGCTCATTTCTATGGGGCAGACACACCAAACAAGCAGAAAGACATGTTCAAATTCCAGAAAGTGATAAATGCTACCAGGTAAACAAAGCAGAGAAGAGGGAAAGGGACATTTATTTGCTCTTCCTTCCTTGATTCATCAAATGCTTATTGAAGGCCCATGTGACATGTGCCAGGCCCCACGCTGGCCACGATGGGCACAAGGCTCATGGCCTCGCTCGGGGAGCCCAGCAGGGCCGTCTGAGGTCCTCCTGGGGCCACTTCTCACCCCGTGTCCCCACCACTCATTCCTTCATTTCATTCAGGCTCTGCTCCTGGTCTCCTCCTGGGAGGCCCCCTCCCACACGCTACTCTGCCCCGAATCCTGCTGTATCTTTCCTCGGAGCGTTCACTCCTGCTGGACATTTTGTTCGACGTTGACTTGTTTATTGCCTGTGTCTCTCCTTTTCCAGAATGTGGGCTCTGTGAGAGCAGAGTTTGTCTCCATTGTAGACTGTGCTATTCCCAGGGCCCAGCCTTATTCCCCGGGCATAGTAGGGGCTCAAGAAATACAGAGCCGGAAGGGGTCTGCCCCAGTGTTCCTGCTGGGACCAGGGCTCAGTCCCTGAGAGAAGGGGGCACTCTACCCCCGGCTGCACTTAGTAGGACCTCGAGGGAGCCCGACCCTGGCTACAGCCAGCTTACTTCCCAGGCTCTTTCTACACTGGCCTCCCTCTCTTTGAGGGTGTATGTTTGCCTTGGGAGTAAACACGAGGAATGTGTGTGTGTGTGTGTGTGTGTGTGGGCACATGCTGGAGGCTGGAGAGGAGGAGGTGGGCAGGGGTGACCGGCCTTGGGGGTGGGGCAGCCGCAGTAGCCGGGCTTGGTGACAGCCCTTCCTCTGCCTGCAGAGCTCGCCGGAGCCCGATGTGACCCTTACTCATGGCTCTTCTGGGAATTCGTTTATTTAGAGAAGATGGAGATTCTTTCTCATACAATGCTTAAGTCCTCTGACCCACTCTGGTTTAGAAAGCAGGAAGTAGCCTGAGTGTGGAAAGCCGTTCTGAGACAGAAAAAATCCTTTTTACTTTTATCTTGCGGCCTCCCTCCCCCGTCTTCCTCAACTAACCCCTCCTCGTCACAGAAACTAAAAATCACAGGCCTCTGGTCAACAGTCCTTTCCAGCAAACACGTGCAGAGTCGCAGGGGGTCTGGTGTGGGCAGGGACCCTGAGCATCCTCCCCTGAGCCCAGCACAGGGCCTGGCATACAGCGGGCGCTCAATAGTTGTTGAACGTGTGAATGAATATGGGCCGGGTCCTGCACGAAGAGCTTGGATTCCGACAGGAGTGAGACCTGCTTCCGGCCCCATGGAGCTCACAGCTGCGGAACCCGCTGCAGCCCCCATCGCCAGGTGGCCCTAGTAATGAGGAGACACCTCTGCTAAAGTTCCCTGGATGGTGATCATTGCCAGGGCCGGAGGGCTGGGCCACTGAGCCCTTTCCTTCACGCTGCGGGCGGCCCTGGCTCACTGCTCTTTGGCAGGGGAAAGGCATCTTTGAGAAGGCAGGAAGGCAAGCTGCCACATTTGGCCCTGTCTCCAAGTGAAAGTCCAAAGCCCGTTACTGAAACGCTCTGCTCTCTAGTTTCACAAAGCAAAGGAGATCCTTGGACTCCAGGAAACCCGGGGCCTCGAGGAAGCGCCATACCCAGTCAGCCACCCATGTACAATGGGGAACATCACAGCCCCTGCCACGGGGACAGAGGCGAGCGCCACCATTGAGGACTGCGTGCTGAAGGCTGTTCTCGCTCTAAGACACGATCCCTGTGTGCTGCGCTGCTGGGACTTCCAGGCATGCAAAGGCCTCTGGGCAGAGGTTGCCAAGAGTCAGCCATGGAGTGTAAGTGGCATGGCTCTTTGGGAAGGCAGTTTGGCCATGCCAAGCACAGTTTAGGCTGTCCTCTGGACATCTCGGAATCACATCTAGGAATTTGTTCTACATACTTACAAGGATATTCACTACAGCAACGTGTGGAAGTAGAAACAAATGTCCATCAATACGGGACTGGTTGGATAAAAGGGACGTGATGGAATTCATTGCTGCCGTTTAAAAGAATGAGGTAGATCTTTACATGCTTACTTGACAATATGCCCATTAAATAGTCTTATGTGAGAAAAAAATAGTTGCAGAATATATGCGGCTTGATACCATGTTTTGAAAAAAACCCTATTAAATAAATATATGTATATGTAAGTTTGCGTGTGTTTGTGTGTATAAATTCATTTCTCAACAACCCCATGGGGGGGCGGTGACTGGATTACTCCCACTTCCCAGATGAGGGAATTGGTACTCAGGTGCATCCTTGAGGTCACAGGGTTTCTGAGTGGAGGAGTCAAGATTGGAATTGAATCCAAGCCTGACCTTCAACCACCGCACAATCCTGACTGTATGAGCACGTGGTGGTTTCTGTGAGGAAAAGGTCTGATGGCACACGTGCCAAGCTGTTGATAACATACATTTCACATAAGCAAGTAATATTTTTGGAACTTAAAATGAAGATGTTTACAAAAGCAAAGAAAGGTGCTTCCCTGGTGGCTCAGTGGTTAAGAATCTGCCTGCCAATGCAGGGGACACAGGTTTGATCCCTGGTCTGGGAAGATCCCACATGCCGCGGAGCAACTAAGCCCGTGCGCCACAACTACTGGGCCTGCAGTCTAGAGCCTGCGAGCCACAACTACTGAGCCTGCGTGCCGCAACTACTGAAACCCGTGTGCCTAGAGCCCGTGCTCCGTGACAAGAGAAGCTACAGCAATGAGAAGCCTGTGCACCACAAAGAAGAGTAGCCCCCATTCGCCGCAACTAGAGAAAGCCTGCGTGCAGCAGCGAAGACCCAACACAGCCACACACACACACACACACACAAAATAATAATAAAAGTAAAAGTTCTCCTAGATCCCAAATTGCCCTCCTTCCCACATATATTCCTCCTGAAACATATTTCTGCCTCAGGGCCTTTGTAGTGGCCATTACCCTGCCTGGACCGCCCTTCCCCAGCTGTGCCTTCTCATTCAAACTGGAACCTCACATCACCCTGTTAAAAAAAAAAAAAAAAAAAAGCACAAAGAAAGCCACTGCTGGGCTCTTTCTTAGCTTGTCTTTCTAGCTGCCCAGGGACAGGGCAGGCACTCACCTCCTGGCTGCTCAAGAAAATATCGGTGTGGATTGGTTCTCTCTGCACCGAGATGTCACACATCTGGGTTGCGTTCCTGGGCTTCTGTTCCCTCTCCTTGTGCAGCCGGAGCCTGTGTTTCTCTTGGGAGGCCCTAGGGCAGAGAAGATGAGACACTGGGCAGCAGAGTGGTTGGCAGCATGCATTCCGGGAACCGTGAATGACCTTTGTACCCACGAACAGAATTGGAAAAGGGACTCCCATTTTTACAGGGAACCAAAATCTTTGAGCCTTCAAGTCTACTGCCCGAAGATTTCTAGGGAAATGAGCTTCGGGGGACTTAAGGCTACAGTGACCAGACAGGCAGGCCCCTACCCATCCTTGCTTCCTGCATTGGGTCTGCGGGACACCTGCTGTGACATTCATGGGGGGTATTTACTGTGTGTCTGCTGTTTCTAACACTTACTATGTGTCAACCCTTCTATTTCTCGTAGAAGTCCCATGAGGTGGGGACTCTGCTTGCCCCGTTTTACAGACAAGGAGAGAGACACATAGCAATTTGCCTGTGGTTGTGGAGCTTGTAGGTGAAGGCGCCTGGCCTCGAATCCATGCAGCCTGGGTCTGGAGCCTATTCTTTTAACCACTATGTGAATCTGCCTTGGCCATGAACCACGGAGCACATGAAGCTACAGGGTATACATGAGATATCAATTCTATGCAAACTTTCTTGGGAAAAACATTAATCTTATGTCAAAATATGGATACACTATAGATGGAAATGCAAACTCACATGTATTTTTGAGACGAATCCGTGGGACAACAATATATTTAGTTTAAGCTGACCTCTGACACCTCCAGTCTATACCTTTGTACAGTCAATATTTACTACGTTCCTTTATGTGCCAGGCACCGTGTGAATGCTGGGGAGTCATAGAGTCTACACAGGGGTTCTCATGGGGAAGGCAGACAATCAGCAGGTGGGAGAAGCCTGGCTGTGTGAGAAGGGTTCGCTCAAGTGGCATGAAGGAGCTGATGGACCCCAGGCAGAGCAGGAGCCCTTGGCTATGTTTCGTGATGGCGAATGATGGAGGGCTTCCTGGAGGAAGTGGCATTTAAGCTGAGACTCATCTGGAATATTGGGCAGGAATGTCTAGATGCACAGAACTGAGCAAAGCTTTGTTTTAAATGATGAGGTTGTAAAGCAATGAAATGTATGTCATTCATTCATCTACTCATTCATTCAACTCTTCAACCAGCATTGACTGAGCACCGCCCCCCCTCGCCCCCTGCTCTGCCTCTCTGTGCCAGGCTCCCTGGGCACTTGGGTGTGCCTGGGCTCCACACACCCGCCGTGCAGACCTTCCTACCCACCTGAGTGTCTGCTTGAGGGCCTCTAGCTCCTTGTCCTTCTTCTCCAGCAGGCTGCTCATCTGTGCCATCTTTTCCTTGAGCACACTCAGCTCGCTGCTTTGTTGCTGGACCAGCGCCACATTCCGCTCCAGCTCCATCTTCTGCTTCTCGTTAAGCTCCCCTGGGAGTGACGTGGAAGCTGGTGAGGGGGTCTCCCGCCCCGGGTCTCCGCGAGGGCCACAGCAGCTCTGCCAGGCCTCTAAGAGCCACGAGGCAGTCCACCCTCCAGGGATGCTCTGGGGGCTTCAGTAACAGCCAGGAGGTGTGCGTGCGTCTTCCCCCCAAAAACAGCAAAACGGCATTACCTTTCAGTGAGCGCTGGCGCCATGAGGCAGCCCGCGAGGCGCCTGCCCGGCCCCAGCTGTCAGGACCTGTGAGCCTGTGGCATCCTAGGGCACCTTCGGCTGCCTGCTCTGCATGTTTGCCTATGGCGTTCTAAGGCCTCTGGAGACTGCTCTGCTCATGAGCCTGCCAGAGGCAACAGCCTCCAACCACGGACCGGTGGAGACAGGCTGGGGTACACAGCCCAGCTCCCTCCCACCCCAGGTGGCACCCCTGCGACCACACTGCAGTAGTAACCTCGGTCCCCCACTGTGCCCACTGACCGACCAGCACAGCCGTTATCTGCTTTCTTCCCCCTCCTGTCTTACTTCACCTCCACTGCTGTCTTCCCTGGGATCATCTCTCAAATAAATCACCTGCAGTGGAATTCTGGGCTTGGGGGTCTGCTTGTGGGAAAACCCAAAGTAAGACACCTACACTGGGACTTCC
The DNA here is from genome assembly GCF_949774975.1 of Lagenorhynchus albirostris. Taxonomy (NCBI): domain Eukaryota; kingdom Metazoa; phylum Chordata; class Mammalia; order Artiodactyla; family Delphinidae; genus Lagenorhynchus; species Lagenorhynchus albirostris. The sequence continues at coordinate 174,550,746 of NC_083096.1, forward strand.
CTGGCGGTCCAGCCGTTAAGACTCTGCGCTTCCAGCGCAGGGGGCGAGGGACTGATCCCTGGTCGGGGAACTAAGATCCCACGTGCCGCAGGGCCAGAAAAAAGACACCAACACTGCCTTGAGTCTTCAAAGCAACACTACAAGGCAGTTCCTAGTAACACCCCCATGTCACAGGTGCAGAAACTGAGGTTCACAGAGGTCAGGGGACTTGCCTAAAGTCGCTCAACTAATAAACAGCAGATCCAGAACCGGGTCCAGCGCCTCCCCGTTCTAGAACTGGACACTGTAGCCTCTCTCTCACGTGTTCTCATAACTTGGTATGGAAAAATCACTCTTTGAGAAATCCTGCCATAAAAGCCTTGGGGGCATCAGCTGGTCCAGACACAGGAGCAAACACCACTGAAGGTCTGGGGTGCACAGGATTTGAGATGGGGACGAGAGGAGCGTTCCTCACCCTCCCTCCACCTCCCCAAACCTAGTTACACCCCCCGACTCCTGCCCTTTGGCTGGATGGAAGCTAGGGATGGGAAAAGAAGACAGCTCTAAGAAGCAAGAAGAAGAGAGGCAAAAATAAAAGTCTGGGAGAAGAAGGGTCAAGTAGGAATATTCAGTCAGACTTGTGTCCGTCCAGAAGAGAGCAGACCTCGCAGCTATTTCGCCCCTACTCTAGTGGTCTCTGACGTCCAAATCAACCCCGGGAGGCAGACGTGCTGCAGGTGTTTTTGCATCAGAGGAAGGAGAGGCCCGGGGGACACCTTACTTGAGGTCCCTAAGCTGTTGGGTGCTAGGACTTGTGCCGGCTGGCCTGCCCAGGGGCGCCCACGGTTGACCCCCAAGCCTTTGCCCCCAGAGACAAATCCTCTGTGGTCATCAGAGATGGTCTCCGAAAAAGAAAGTTGCATTTCCATACAGAGGTCCAGAGCCATCTGAGAATGTTCCCTGTAGCCCCATGTCAAAAGGAATCAGTTCAATACCCAGGATACAGCGCTTGCTGACCCTGAGCTAAAAGTACTGTGACGGCCCAGGAAATCAGGTTGAGTGGGATTTTGAATGCCCAGCTTTCCAGCCCTTCAGACACGTTTCTTTCCTTTCTTGAAGTGGGTCAGGAAATCAAGGGACATGGGCAACTGTACACACCTCTCAAATCTGACATTCGGCAATGGGCTTCAGTGAGGTTCTTCCTTAACCTCATGATGATCTCCTGCTGAGACAGGATTTCCTTCTGAGCAGTCAATAAGTCCTCTCTGAAATTCACAGAAACAGACCAAGTCAGTTCAACGCAATCTCCCTGGTGTCTTGAGTGCCTGGAAGGGGCCAAGTACAAAGGCAAAGTGATCCCCGATCAATGATGGTCCATGTGATGGCAGTCCCAGAAGGGCGATAAGCACACTCTTTAAAAATTCTCAAAACAAAAATCCATTTTGATCCACCTTCATTACAAAGAAATACATGGAGACAGAACAAAGGATCCCGGCCGGGTTCGCTCTGAGGTTGAGATACGACTAGTATGAAGTTGAAACCTCTTGCTGCTCAAGCGTCTGTCAGCGTGAACCAATTCTCTTGTGGACTTTTGATCTTTGGTGCAAAGAGGAAGGAAGACTATTTTTTTGTGGATTCAGGGATTCTTTGAGGACGAGGAAGAGGAGAGAGAAGAGGACGGTATGGCTTCCGTTCTCTCACCAGCTTCTTTTAATTCCTGATGGAGAGATGTGGTACCGTGTGAGTGAGTGGTGCTCATGGGGCCCTTTGCAGAACTGTGGGCCCTGGGGCCCAGAAAATCAAGGGGGACACAGGGAGGGTGGGATGAGGGCAGCTCTTTGGCCCCATGCCCCAGAGGGCAGGACGTCTCTGGCACCATGGCGATCAGGGTGGCTGACAGGGGAGCAGTGTTCCGTGGGAAGGGGCCCAGCGTGACAGCGGGAGAGGTGCCCTGAGAGGGGTTATGAGCAAGGGTGAGACACCCCAGCCCTGAGAGACGCGTGCTGTGTGTGTGTGTCTGTCTATCTGTCTCTCTCTCTACTCCTTGGCTATAACTCTTCCAACTTGAGGATGAAACTCTGCCTCAAGGGTGTCCACAGCTAAGGAAGTGGACCAGAGAAGAGTAACGTGGGGCTGATTCTTCTCCAGGTCATGGCTACTGCTGTCTTCAGAGAGAGCTCTTTCTACCAGGAGGAGTCAGTTAGGAACTTTTCAGAACATGGAGGCTGAGTATCTGAGTATCTTTGCCCTCTTGAGGTAAAACCCCTGTGACGTTAGACTTTGGTAACTGGTACGTGGCGCAGGGCTCAGGCTGGTGGCTCGTCTTTTTCGAGAAACTTTCTGAATCCTTTCTCTGCATCACATTCCTGCCTACTGTTTGGACACTGCTTGTCAGTGGCTTTCAGGATCTTTCCCATTCATGGATTTTGTTTCCCTGGAAACTGTCAGCTCTTTGTGGCTCCAGGTATGGACTTTGGGGTTGGGAGGAAGCTTCAAGGTCGTTTAGTCCAACCTCTTAACTTTGAACCATCTGCAGGACCCACTCCACCAAGTGGTGTTTGAAACCCGCTTATAATACCCAGGAATGCACTTGCCTCGAGCAGGTACTTGGAAAAAGTAGCCAGTCATAGCATTAGCTGGCATTCATGTACCTCATCTCACCAGCAGGGAAGCCGAGGCACAGGAGGTGATGTGACCTGCCCGGGGCCACACACCTGGAGAGTGTTGAGTTGGAATTTGAACATGATCGAGAAACTAAAGGGATCGAAAAACTCAAATACCAGCAAGAATAGCCCAGACTCAACTCCTTTTTGCAGACTCTGACAACGTGGCCAGAAGCAGGGGTCCGGTCGGGTACTCACATCAGGTGTCCACACACTGCGTCTTTGGTGGTGCTCTCCACCGGAGGTGCTGCCACAGTGTCTTGCTGTGTTTCCCCCTCCTGGGCTGAATCAGAGGGACAGGCCAGCGTCACCACAGTCCTTACACAACGGATGTCTTCCTTCCCCTTTGCTTATCAACACACCTATGTCTTTCTCAACTTACACAGCTTCCCTATGCCCCCAGCCCTCTCCACCTAATGGGAACCAACGTGTGTTCTGTGTCACAGGCTGCCGCCTCCCGCCGCACCACGTATGAGCTCATGAAATCTTCCCAGCTACTCTCTAAGGCAGGGATCACTGACTCCATTGACAGACGAGGAGATGGGCGCAGGAGGGGTGGAGCCTTAACCCCTGGGTCGCACCTCCTGCCCTATTTCCTGCTCTCCGCTCAGACGAGAGTCTCGTCCTGTCCTCACCTCCCACTTACTCCTCAGCCCACGCCTCCAGTTTCCGCCCTCACCCTCAGTTCACCCACTCATTTATTCGTTCGACAGATGCTTAGGGAGCATCTGCTTGATGGCAGGCATGGATCTAAGAGTGGGGTGACAAAGATGTAGTCGCTCTCGGGTCCCAGCTGAAACATCCTCCCTCCGACCTGGACTTGGGCTGGGAGACTGAGTCTCGTCCTGTGCCCGTGCCACGGTGCCCTGTCCATCCTGGGTCCCCTGTCAGGGCAGCGATTTGGCTAGCTGCCTGGCCTGTCCATTGCTGAACCCCCAGTGCCTAGAATGAGCTTGGGACATAATAGATGATCAGTTATGCACGTTGAGTGAATGAATCCACGAGGTGAGCCCTGACAGCTTGTCAACTGGCTTGAGGCTAGGACCACGGTTCTCAACCAGTGGGGAGTTTACCCTGAAGGGGACGTTTGGCCACATCTGGAGACATTTTTGGTTGTCGCACTGGGGTGGGGGTGGGGGCTACTGGCATCCGGTGGGCAGAGGCCGGGCAGGTTGCTCAGCACCTAAGTGCACAGGACGGCCCCCAACCAAGAGCCCTCCAGCCCAAATGGCAGTACTAGTGCCGAGGATGAGAAGCCCTGGCCCGAGGCCTCTACTTCCAGAACTCTTTTCCCAGAGCTCACTGTCTTTAGCTTTACGCATCACCTTGGTCATTCAGGGCGAACAAGTGCTCACAACTCTTGAGTTCTTTCTTCAGCCTCTTTTTTTTTTTTTTTTTTTAAAGAGATAAACCCCAGCTGGTTATAAAAGTGCATTAGACAAAGTTGCAAATTGCTGATGGCAGAGAGATGCCTTTGAAAGGCCCCTGCACGGGATGTTTCCACATGGAAAAGATGATTCCCGTGGTGCTGCTCTGACACCCCTAACAGCCCCGGCAGCCTGTGCCCCTCGCTGGCTGACCGGCTCGGCACAAAGGCTGTCCCTGCTCATTGCTGTTACTTCTGTTGAACCTGGGCCTTGAGGGCGCCTAACCTTGCTGTGTAACAAGAAGAAAAGGCCTCCAGACAATAGAGGAGCTTTTAAATGAGGCGCAGACTTTTCTTCTGCATCAGTCTAGGGGGACCCACAGGGTCATCAGAACCTGCCCTGAACACTAAGATTTCCTCGGCGTCTCTCTGGACCAACCTGGGTCATTGTCCTTCAACGTTGCAATCTCTCCTATTTTTTTACGGTGTTCGGTCACTTTCTGGAGTCTTTCTTCAAGACTCACAATCGTCTGGGTGTGCTGTTTGATTTGGTCCTTGTATTCCATGATCTGTTTTTCAAATCCGTGCTTCTGGGATTCCTGTTCTTCTTGGAGGGCCCTTACTGTGAGCTGTTGCAGCTGCATCCGCTCCTCCATCATGATCTGGGAAAACAGACGTGGTTAACATGATCTTGGGAGCTGGATAAGAGGACGATAACAGCAATAACAACATGGGCCCCCTGCACCCACCAGCACCAAGCTCTGCCCCGCCCCAGGACCTTTGCATGTGCTGTTCCCTCTGCACGGTACAATCTTCCCCCAGCTCCTCGCATGGCTGACGCCTCATGTGACAGGCCTCAGCTCCAATGTCACCTCCTCAGAGAGGCCCTCCCTGACTGCCTATCTGAAGGAGACATGATCCTGTTTTATTTCCCCTGAGGCACTTATCACCATCTGAATGATCTCTTGTCTTTATTTCTTGCTCCCACTGGAATGTAAGCTCCATGAGAGCAGAAACTTACCCTTTCTTATTTACCAATATGCCCACAGCATCAGTGTCTAGATCCCTGTCACAGCATCTAGACCCAGATGCTCTGTAAGTGTGGGTTGAATTAGTCAGTGAACAATTTTATAAGAGAAAAGTGAATGAATTTGTAGTTCTTAAAAACAAAAATGGGGCTTCCCTGGTGGCGCAGTGGTTGAGAGTCCGCTTGCCGATGCAGGGGACACGGGTTCGTGCCCCGGTCTGGGAAGATCCCACATGCCATGGAGCGGCTGGGCCCGTGAGCCATGGCCGCTGAGCCCGTGCGTCCGGAGCCTATGCTCCGCAACGGGAGAGGCCACAACAGTGAGAGACCCGCATACCGCAAAAACAAACAAACAAAAAAACCCAAAAATGATCAGTGGTCCCCTGATGGTGAGTCAGAACTTTTCCCTTGACCGCCCCCCACCTTCCTCCCCTCTCGGGATGACATCATTCTCCTGCTACCTGGATGACGTCATCCTCCTCCTCCTGATTCCCTTAACACGTTGAGCCTCTGATCTTCTCCAGATGCGTAAATTCTCTGCCTGAGACGCTCACACGTGCCTGCTGTCTCAACAATCACTCCCCCAAGGCTATCTTCCAAATTTTGTTCCCATGTCTTGCTTCCTGCCCCAAATCTATTTTATCGCCCTGCCAAAGGTTTGGGCAACTTTTGAACTTGGTACCCCACCCTCGTCTCAGTCTGAATTCTTCACCTTCTCCAGAAGACAGCCCCTCTCCCACAAGAGACCCCCCCCCCGACACAAACCCCGACCCCCATCTTCCCCACATCTCCACCGTGTGTCATCAGCCCGCCCGGTGCCCTGGCTCCAAGCTCGCCCGCCTCCTTTGGTTCCTCCCTCTTCTCAGTGCTCCTGTCCTGTCAGTCAGTTGTCGAGTCCTGCCATTTTTTCTGCTCACTGTCTCCAGAGTGACTCCTTCCTTCCCCTCCTCTGCTGCCCCGAGTGTCCAGGTCCTATGACTCAGGACTACAGCAACAACGTGCCACGCCCCGAGCCGGTGTCTCCAAGTCCAGTCCCACTCAGGTTCACTCTGTGCACTTCTGCCAGGTCAATCCTCATCAACTCCTTGTCCACAGACCTGTCTGTTCAATGTATGAAGGACAGGTGGGTGCAACATTGAGCCCTGATGGTGGAGGGCCTTGAATGCTGAGATGAAATTGAAAAACATTATCTTAACGTCTGAGGAATAGTCGCTGATCCCTAAATTCTGGGGCTGCTCAGTGCTTCAGCCTGATCCTGTGAAGACCCTGAATTACAACATCTTAGAAGACCCTGGACAGAGGGCGTCATCTTAGCTTCTGTTTACTTTTTATACTAAACTAATGCTTCCAGCAGAGGGTGATTTGACCCAAATGCCAGAGACATTTGGCAAAGTTGGAAGACATTTTTGGTTGTCACAACTGGGGGAAGGGTGCCACTGGCATCTCGTGGGTACAGACCAGGGATGCTGCTACACATCCTATAATGCACAGGACATGAGAAAGAGTTACCCCACCCAGAACATCAACAGTGCAGAGGCTGAGAACCCCTGGTCTACACCACGCATCCTCATGGCATCGTGATCTCGCATTGAAGGGAGAATTCTCCCGTCCCCAGAAGGCACTGACTTACCATTTTCGTCTTAGCAGTTTCCAGTTCAGCTAATGTTTCACTTAATTTCATGGTGAGGCTCTCTGCTTTTAGACTTTCAGCCGTCTTTGTTTTCTGAGTCTTTTCTACCATGGCCAATGCATCATTTAATTTATCATTTAAAATGTCTTCTTTTTGCATTTTTAAATCTATCTCCTAGACAAACAGCAAACATCAAATTAACAGAAATTCAGGTATACATATCTACCCTAGCCTCTCCCTCCCCTGTTTTCAGAGAGGAGGTGACCTCTGTTCTGGTATTGTTCTGTTGATCCTTTTAAAGTCCAAAGTCCATGTTTTCTCTGGAAGGTTCCAATGATTACAGAACTCTTTTTTAATATGCAGCTGAGATCTGTCTACTTGAGATTTCTGGTCTCTGAGCTCAGTGCTGTCACCTGGAGCTCATCGAACAAGTTTTATTTCTCTTTTATGAGACAGCCCTTTAAATATTTGAGGAGGGCTGTCATGTCTCTCCCTAAATCTATTTTCCAGGATAAATGTGCCAAGTTCCTTCACCCCTTCGTCACAGGACCTGCCTCCAGGACACTCCTCCATCTTCCTCTGTGGCTTCGGCCGTGGGATGACCTCCCCTCGTCCCGTGGGGCCCCGGCAAGATTGGACTCTGGTCGCCATGTCCTCAACACCTTCTCCCTCCTCCCGGGACCCATTCTTCCGATCTTTGTCGAAATTCTACTCTCCTCCTTGGGTCCATTCTCCAACACTGTGGAATGTGGGCTTCGTGACAGGCACTGTGCTGGGGCTGGACGCACTTTATTTATTTATTTGACTTCATTCTTTAGAGCAGTTTTAGGTTCACAGTAAAATTGAGCAGAAAGTACAGAGTTTCCATGAACTCCTGCCCCCATCACATGCACAGACTCCTCCACGGTCAACATCCCCACCGGACTGGTACATTTCTTATACTGATGAACCTGCCTCCACACATCATTATCACCCAAAGTCCATAGTTTACGTTAGGGTTCACTCTTGGTATTGCACATTCTGTGGGTTTGGACAAATGTACAATGACATGTGTCTACCATTATAGTACCATACAGAATAGTTCTACTGCCCTAAAAACCCTACGTATTCCTTCTGTTCACCACCACTCCCCTAACCAATCCCTGATCTTTTTTTTTTTTTTTAATCCCTGATCTTTTAACTGTCGCCATAGTTTTGCCTTTTCCAGAACGTCATATAGTCGGAATCATACTGCATGTAGCCTTTTCATGAACATTATTTAATCCAAAACAACCCCCCCCAGGGGACTTCTCTGGCGGTCTGGTGGTTAAGACCCCACGCTTCCACTGCAAGGAGCATGGGTTTGATCCCTGGTTGGGGAACTAAGATTCCACGTGCTGTGCGGCGCAGCCAAATAAAGAAAAAGAAAAAAGAAAGAAAAAGAAGAAGAAGAACAAAATAACCCCCCAGTGATTCTATGTATGGTAATATTTGGGAACCTTTCTTTGAAGAAAACGATCTAAGATCGGTGTGAATGGACTTGAAGATCTGTTTAGTCCCATCTGGTCTATTTATTTATTTATTTGGCTGCATCGGATCCTTGTTGCGGCATGCGGGATCTTTCGTTGCAGTGAGAGGGCTCTTCGTGACGGCATGCAAGCTCCTCTCTGGTTGTGGCGCGTGGGCTGTAGCGCGTGCGGGCCTAGTTGCCCTGCGGCATGTGGGATCTTAGTTCCCCGACCCGCGTTCCCTGCATTGGAAGGCAGATTCTTAACCATTGGACCACCGTGGAAGTCCCAGCCCCATCTGGTCTTGAAAATCCTTTGAAATTGTATTTACCTGTATTTAAATTTAACCCACTATTGTCAGGTTGTGTGTTTATCACGTGCCTTGACTTTTGAGATATCGGCTTGCGTGTGTGTGTGTGTGTGTGTGTGTGTGTGTGTGTGTGTGTGTGTGTGTATGTGTGTCTTGTACTGTTGGGACCCAGGAGGGGTGAATTCAGTCCTCCAGCTTGGAGGTGCCTAAGACAGGGTCCTGTGCAACAACTTCTGCTTCTCCTGCATCTCCTACTCTCAGTAATAATCGTAAACGTGGTTTGATTATGAAGGTGATGATAGCGATGATGACAGATTCTGGTGGAGAAATAGCACCAAGGCGATCAGACATTCAGGCATCTATATCCTGCCGCCCCCTCTGTGACCCCGGGCAGCTGAGCCTACACCAAGGTCAAGGATAGAGAGAGGAGGGGTGATGATGAGAAGTCCTAGAGTCAGGTAGTCCTGGGTTCAGATCCTGCCCCTCCACTTCCTGGCTGTGAGATAATAATAACAACAACAACAACAACAACAACAATAAAACATGCAGCATTCACTGAGTGCCGGGCGCTTGTCTCTGTGTATGTTAGCAATCAAGCCTCACAACTCCATGAGGTTGATCTATCGGATCATCTGTATTGCATAAGTGGGGAAACCAAGGCACAGAGGTGGCAACTCCTGCCTAGTGTCCCACAGCCAGGGGGTGGCAGAGGTAGGATTTGAACCGCCTGCCCCAGAGCCTGGTGCTCAGCCATGCTGGCTCCTCCATGTCTTTTCCTCTTTGAGACTCATACCTCCTTCTGCCTGGTTATGCGGTTCTCCAGATCTTGCACCTTTTTCTTTTCCTTCTCTATGGCCTCCTTCGCTTTGTGTTTCTCGTAGGCGATGCTGCTCTCTGAAATCTGGAAGTCAACAACAAGCGGTTTGAGGGTGTGTGCACGAGAAAGGAAGGGAAGTGACAACAGCAAGGGGAAGCCAGGATTAGTAATCGTTGACACCAGTGAGTCAGGGTTTGGGAGTGAGAGCTCAAGGGACTGGATGCTTGCTGGAGAGAGAGGTGAGAAGGGTGGCGTGCCCAGCATGGTGAGAACCCGCAAGTCACGTCTTGGTTAGTTGTGTCCTTAAAAGAGAGAGTTATTCGTCTTTCAGGATTTCTGGGCTGGTGTTCAGGAAGTGACAGGCTGGTGAGTGTTCAGGTCAACACATTTGGCGCTGAGCCGCGAACTAAACTACTAAACGGACAGGTGACGGCACCAGTGTGGTCCCTTGTTGGGAAGTACCTGGCTTCTTGGGAGGTGGGGCAGGAGAGGCAAAGGGCAGGGGTGGGGGGGCGGGAGGGGGTGGGGGGATACACCTGTACCAGCAGGCCTGACTCCTGTGGCTTCAAAGGACACTGGCGGTCTCTCTCCAGCCTACAGAGGCTTGGGTCCAGAAATTGAAGCCCAGGACAGTTTGGGACTGAGAACATATACCCCACAGATACGGTGATGGAGAGGGGATTGGAGCCCAGCTTCAACTACACAAGCCCCAGGAGGGAAACAGCCAGAGTAGGGTCGAGAAACCCTGTTTGCAGTTGTTGAAACTCTTGTAGTTATGCCTCCCGTACAAATATAAGAGTTCGCAAGAATAACATTTTAATGAAATAAGTAATTTATATATGCATAAACAAAAGACTGGAAAGCTATGTACCAAAATATAAATAATGGCTATTTGGGGTGAATTGAGATTATGGTAATTTATATTTTCTTCTTTTCACTGGTCTGTATCTTCTAAATTTTCTTTAGTGAACATGCATTATTGGGTAAAAAGAAAATCTACTGACATTGTTATACTTTGGGGGTGGGTGGCTCTGGAGAAAAGAGGATCTTCCCGACAGCCTTGCTGTTCTAGCATTACGTCCTGGGCCTCCATCCCCCCTGCCCTGCTCTGCACACGGGCCTCCCCGCCCCACCTGGGCTCTGACTCTCCTCCCAGCATGGGCTTGGCATTTTCCCACTGCCAAGTCTGCCTAAGACTGTCCAGACCCCACCCTGCGAGTCTGTGTCCTGCCTGACGTCAGAGGCCACATGCCCCACGGGAGGGCACCCTCCCTTCTCTTATTCTGCGCCGCTTGGCAAATTACAAATGAAAATGATGATGATGATATTGCCCACGCTCTAAATTCTGCAACATGAGCCCCTGCACCGTGCACTGAACGCGAGCCCCCAGGTGGCGTCTGCCCCCCATTCTGCACGTGAGGACACAGAGGCTGTAAGTGAGGCAGGGAGAGGATGAGTAGTGCATTAAGGTCACACCATCTGGAAGTGGTGGTGCCAGTTCGGATGCCAGTGCCCTGCCCTAGCCACCTGCCGCCTGGCTTCTGGACCTGGCCTGAGCTGTCCTCCTGGTTCCAGCCCCACCCTACCTGGAGGCAGGAGACATGCTCGTGTAGTCAAACGTAGGCTGGCGCAGAGTCTGCCACCCTGCTCAGCGGGAGCCCACACTCTAAAGCCCCACCCCTGGCCCATCTGTATAAGGGCTGGTCTGGGGGCAGCTGTGACCGCAGTTTGGGTTCTACCCCTTAACAAGGCTCGCTCTGTGTCGGAGCTCCCTCGCCCTGTGTGGACTCTGACCTCACCTCCCTGCAGGGGCTAGCACAGCCTCACTCCCAAGGTCTTTGCTTGCCTGTCCAGCCTCCATATCCCGCCATGCACTCCATCCGCCCCACCCGACCGGGACTCTGACCTCACCTGCGGAGGTGGTCACAATGCATGCACGGACTCCTCGAAACAAACCTCTGTCACTGCACCCGCATTAGAGATGGGCGCACAGAGAGGGCAAGGGGCTTGCCCAGAGTCACACAGCATGTTGGGGCAGAGCTGGAACTGGGACCAGCATCGACACTTTTAGCCCACCCAGCTCTGCTGCCATGCCTCGCTCCGCCTACTCTGTGTCTCCCTCCGGCTTTCTTCCTCTGACCCATTTGGCTTCCGTCTTGTTCCAGCTTGATTTCATTCTTCCCGTCCTGCCCCTGTCCCTCTGGCAAACTCCGGTCCCTCTCCTTTGCACTTGGGACCCCTGACCTAGTGGCATTCTCTTCCCGCAGATGTTCCCGTGGCGTTCCCTCTGCCCTCCTTGGAGACGCCCTCCCCGCTGGCGGGCCACTCTCTAACCCACCCTGGTTTTGTCTACCCCACAGCCTGCGGCTCTGGAGTCACCTGTGTTTGTTTACATGGTTGTCTGCCCTCCGCCCTAGAGTGGGGGGCATGGCCGTGGTCCGTCTAGCGCTCTGCGGTATCCCTGACACCCAATAAGGTCTGGCACGTGGTAGGTACTCAGTAAATATTTGCAGATGGATGAATAAAACTGAATTAAACCATTCATTGAGTCACCAGCTTTGTTTCTGGAAGTTCCACGAGGGCCGGCACATGTCTGTGTGTGCCCCCTCTGTCCCTACAGTCCGGCTCCTGGAGATGCCGTCACAGGTCACTGAGGGCACGGCCACCTGGCCTCCTGGGTCCGAGAGCCCTTCTTTGACTTTCACGGCATGACTCGGGCGTTCATCCCTCCTCTGAGCCTTGGGGCCTGCCTTTCATGGCGGCTCCGGCTGGTAAGCCCAGTCCCCAGGCTGGTGGCAGTGGATGTCACTGGCTCAGCCTGGGCCTGGCACTTGGACACCCCTTCCCCCTCCCACATCACCCTGTCCTTGAGGGTGTACTTCTCATCTCTTCCAGAAGGCACTGACCCCTGGTGCTTATTTGATGTGACCACCGTGTGAGCTGGTTGTGTACCGTCTACTCCATCTTACTCTGCAATGTTTGTGTCTCTATCTGTCCATCGGCCCAGGGAGGGTCTACTTTGGAGTCTCTGAAACTAGGAGGCTGGCGCCAAGAGGGTGTTTTCCCACTGTGCCCACGCTGGGTGCATCATAAATACCTTTCGACGACGAGGAGGATGCTGGCTGAGGGGCTGACCCAGACTCCAACCCAGCGGGTCTCCCCTGGCATGCAGCTCCCTTCCCTAGGTAGTTGGCCAGCAGTGCTTTTGAAGATGGCCCTCTGTGTGCGAGTGCAGTTCTAAGTACTTAATATACACTAACTCATTTAATCCCGCGAGGCAGGGACTGTACCCCTCCCCATGTTACAGATGAGGAAACTGACGCACAGGAGGTTAGGTGATCTGCCCTAGGGTCATACAGCTGGTGAGTCCTATGTTGTGGTATCGGCCACTCTGAACGGAGGCACGGCTCCCCACCTGCCCGCTTTACCACCTGCTCTACATCAGGGCACCGAAACACGGCCTCACATCTGGTTCTGGAGCTCCTTCCAAAGGGCTTTTGGCTGCCACCGCCCAATTTCTCTCTCTCTGCTCTTCAGACCTCCTTCTGCTGGGTTAAGTGCTTCTCCAGATCTCGCACTTTTCTCTTTTCTGTCTCTAAGGTTTCCTTTGCTTTGCTTTTCTCATGGGCAATGCTGCTCTCCAAAATCTGAAAATCAATGACCAGGCTTTTTGGTTGCCTGCACATTTAGGGGGAAAATTGCTAATAATGATGATACTAATAATGACAGTAGCTCAAACGTTGAGGGTTGGTCTTCCATGCCAGGGCCCAAGGCCAGCGCTTCTCACTCACGTCACTCTCACAGCAACCTCATCAGAGAAGTTAGCGTCACCATTTAACAGATGAGGAAACTAAAGAACGGAAAGTTGGTGAGGGTGCGGGGACCATGAAGTTTGTTAGTGGTGGGGCCAGGATTGAACCCCTCACGTTGCCTGTGGGTGGAGGCCCTGGCAGGGAGCAAGCCAGCAGAGGCGACCAAGCCTGTCTTATTTCAGAGTCTGAGCTCTTATCATTGTGCCAGGCAGCCTCTGTGATAAGAAGAAGAAGAATCTCATTAATAATGGAATTTCCCATTGTTGAAGTAAATCTCTGAGAGACAGTCAGGTTTCTAGAGGAGGGCAGTGTATTGAATTAATGAGCCACACGTAACAATCTCTAGGGGGGCGGGGGCAAAGCTCACAAGGGAAGCTCTGGGAGGACGCGAGGGCTGTGATTGGTAATTAGTGCCCGCAGTCAGGGACTTTCATCTAGGAAGCAGCTTGCCGATAAGCCGTTCAATTAAATGGTTTATGCAAATTGCAGAAGGCTAGAAGTTGCCGGTAAGGCCCCTGTTTCTAGTCACTGCGAGAAAGGGCACCTCAGATTCATCATCATTATGTTAAAAAAAAAAACAAACAAAAAGAAAGGGCACCTCAACTCTCAAACGGGTTGTGTTTTAAACACCAGCTTGGCAGAGGTCTGGAATTCGGAACACGGTTTCCATTATAGCTGGTGGTTAGGGTCCGAGATTAGCCTGCAAAAATATCGAATCCATAATATGGAGGAAATACTACACATTTTTATATATGTTGCAGTGAAAAGCAGTTTAAAAAACGCCAACACTCAGCTGTTCCAATACCAGCCCCCAACGAAGCAGAAGCGCAGTAACATCGCGGGAGCCTGGCGTCTCCCATGAGACGTGAGGGAGCCGAAGGTCTGAGGAGGGTTTCGGGTTGAGGCATTTTCCTGCCCCACTGGCCTGATCTCACGTCTACACGCGGAACTTTGCTCTCGGCAGCTCCTCTGCAGCCGAGACGGGCGCTACGCACTACAGGGAAGCCTGTCCTCGTGCGACCCATGCCCAGGTCCCGTCCCCCTGGGCCACTTTGCTCCCACACTCCTGGGCAGGTCATGGGAACTAATCTTTAACGTTACCTCCAAACCCGCATTATGACCTAGTGATTCTGTCGTCCTTAAAGATGCATCTGACAGTGTGGAGGAAGGTCTAATAGAAAGAAAAATCAAAGGACTGTTTGAGGTTGATCTAAGTCTGTGTCTGGGATTTTAATCTCAGGTTCCCCTGACAAGAAGCCATGGAGAGGTCCTGCCGGGAGAAGTGGGCTGACGCTGTCCTAGGCCTGGGTGACCTGGCCACAGCTCCTCCTTGCCATGGGGCTGTCCACCACCAGGCTTTCCTTAAATCTCCCTCCTGAAGTGCCCCGTGACCTCGAGAGCTCTAAAATCAAGGGGCTTCCCCATCTTTGTGCCGATGACCTCTCAGTGGCATTTGGCCGCCGGGAACCCTTGTGACACCCTCCTCCTCCTTGCCACCCCTGGAGAAATAACTCAGGACCAGGTACTGACACTGTTTACACAGGCCTGCAGAGCACAGCTGCGCCGGAGACCTGAGTGAGACCCAACACATAAACACTTTCCCTCTCTGGATCGGATCAAATGGCATGGGCTCTGCCCACCAGGCTCATTATTTCTCCCTCACTGGTGGGTGGGCCAGGGTTTCCCTCTGAGGAGTAGGGATGCAGTGGGGGATTGGTAGGCGGCAAGTACCTAAACAGAAGTGGAAGTACAGTGATTGATAGTATTAATAGCTACCATTCTTTGAGAGATGATTCTGGGTCAAACACTTTAGTGTACATTATCTCTAATCTTCACAGCCATCCTTTAAAGAAGGTAGGTATTGAGCCAGTAAGTAGCCCAGCCAGGCTGCAAAGCCTGCACTCCTCACTCCTCTGTGCTGCCCCAGGACCGAAGCGCTAATGAAAACATTTTGTAAAAAAGACTCAGGGATCTGAGGGTGACCACGAGGTAAGTATGAGTGAACACTGTTATAGGGCTTTTCCAAAAGCCATTTTGGACACATCAATAGAAGTACAACATCTTCAACGAGGGAGAGAAGAGTCCTGCTCTAGGCCACTAAATGCTGGAGAACTGTGTCCAGTTTTGCCTACAAAAACTTTAGGAAGAAAACAGATGATGGGTTGCAAACTCAGATGCCTACAGGGGCTCGACAGTTACCCAAAGTGAAGTGGGTTGTGTGTGATGCAATAGGGAATGGCGAGGACTGTGGCAAACTTCTGCTACTTGGTTCCACTCCGGCCCGTTTTTGCCAAGTGGAAAGGAGGGCCAGATTTCTGAACTTTTCAAGAGAGGGTGGAAATCTGGATTTTTCAGTATAGTTTATGAATTCAAGAAAAAACACTCTAGGACCAAACGTAACATGTCTGCAGGCCCTTTTCAGCCAGTGAGCTGCCCATCTGTGGCTTCTGGAGCACAGAGCAGCTCAGAGGAGCGGAACAAGGCCATGCTCCAGGACTGGGAATGGCATTTAGGTCTGGAGAGGAGCGGGTGCCTCTATTTTCAAGCAGCTATAAAAGGTTATTCTGTGGAAGAGAAAGTATTCAATAGACGGGTCTTGCAGGAGCCCGGGGGGCGGGTGGAGGATTGAAACCCTTCTGGGAGAAAGTCTGGGTCAATTCAACCTAAAGGAAGAATGTTCTGCCAGCCCAAGGCATCAACACTGGGATAGACTGCCCTGGGCTGCAGAAAATTCCTTGGTGGTGGAGCTGAAGGCTGGATGATTTTAGGATGTTGTTGGAGGATACACGCAGCCCTGAAGTCCCACGATTCTGTAATTCCTCCATTTTTGGGATTTGGGATACAATCTCTGTGCAGAAAATGCTTATGTCACCAATCCCAACTTGTCCCCTATCTAAGGCTGTATTTTACGCTGTTTACAATTTTTCCAACTAATTGTGAAGGCTACAGCTCTAGGGTTCTCTCCTAGAGTCCCCCTTGCTTCTTCCCAGACTAGCTGAGCCCTCCCAAGGACAAATCACTCTAGGAAACTCTGCCACGCGCTTCTCCCCATCATCTGTGGTTCTAAACTTCTTCCATTTGGCCCTCAAGCCGGATTTGGGCTGGAGCCAACTATCTCCCCGAGCTGCGTACCTCCTTCTGGCGGGTTAAGCGATTCTCCAGCTCTTGGACTTTGCTCTGTTCTTCTTCTAATGCTTCCTTTGCTCTGCTTTTCTCCTGAGAAATGGTTTCCTCCAAAGCCTGAAAGTCATGATTGTTGTTTAATAGACATGGTTACCATAGTAGGGATCTGGACTCTGTGCCAGGCACTGCACGGAGTCACTCACTTCTCACAACAAGAAAACTCTTTCACTTCTCACTGCCACAGAAAACGGTGGGCAGTATACTTAGGGGCTAAGAGTCCGGGGTTTGGAGTCGGCAGGCCCACATTAGAGCCTCCGGTTGATCCTTCCTAGATGTATAGTCTTGGGCAAGTGAGAAGTTTTAGAAGCCTCAGTTTCCCTGTCTGTACAATGGGGACAGTAATAGTGCTTCCTGCATTGGGTTGATGTGAGGAGCAGATGAGATGACGAACATGAAATACTTGTCACATGATAACTATTCACTAGTAAAGATTAATCATTTCTTCTGTCATTTCAACTTTGCAAAGGAGGAAACAGGCTTAGAGAGATTAAGGAATCTGTTCAGTTTACTAGTAAATCACGTCAACAGGAGTTTGAACCCTGGTCCCTTTGACCCTAGAGACAGGAGTTGGCAAGCTATGGCATCTGGGCCAAATCTGGCCTGCTGCCTGCTTCTTTGTAAATAAAGTTTTATTGGCATCCCTCCATGCTCATCGTGGGTTGCCTACAACTGCCTCTGCACTGCAACAACAGAGCTGAGAAGCCACAACAGAGACCATACGACCCGCAAAACTGAAAATAGATACTATCTGGCTCTTCGTGGAAAAAGTTTGCTGCTCCCTGATTTAAACCATTAGTGTGTGCACAAATCAGAGGACTGCTGCTAACGGATCATAATAAAAAAAAGAACATTAGCTCCGTAAGGGAACCTAGAATTTCTTACCCTTGAAACAGAGTCCTCAGACAAGTTAGGACTCGTGAGGAGTTTAATTAATGAATTCGGACAAGCATATTTTTAGAAAGGGTGGGGGTGATGGTGTCATGTGGTATGAGGGAGGTTCATTTAAAATCGGGGCACCTGGCACTGGAGTCTGGAACAGTACTTTCAGATGAGTCCCTGGGGTCAAGCTGATCAATGTGCGTGTCTGGGGAAGGATGACCCTCGACGGGACGACAGTGGACATGAGCAGTGGCGCTCTGTCTTGGTGGGTCCCTGGCATTGCGTCCCCCTCTGCATGGGCTGGTGTGCGCGCTAAGCTTTGTTGTGATTAAAGGGGGGGTCGATGTCAGCCCTTGAAACCCTGTATCTGTTGGAATCGATGTTACAAATGGGCGTCTGGGAGGCCCAGGCCGGTGCCCAAGGTGATGTTGAACATGCTGGGGCTGCAATACTGTACATCCACAGTGGGAACAAGTCAAACCAAAGTTAAAACTAAAATAAGACATTTGGCAAAGGGAGAAGTTAATCAGAGAGGAGGGAGGGAACAGGTGGAGAGCCTGGTGGAGATTTTGAAGATTGCTAGGTTCTTTCTGGTTTTATTTCCCTCTGTGGAATGGCACTGGCTTTTTCTATGTCTAATTGTCCTTCTGGAGGGAGCTGCCTTGATTTAAGGCTGTTGTTAATGGTACCTTTATGTGCCTCACAGGTGATTTGGGTCAGGTGGTTCTTCCTTTTTAATCTTTTATTTCACAAAAGGCAGAAAGGCAGAGAAAGAGGCAGACAGGAGAAGAAGTAGCGGGGCGTGAACTAGAGGATGAAAGGGAGCAGGCAGAGGTCTTTGCCTCTTGGAGGGGTCTGGAGAGTGAGGGTGTGTGACAGAAGGACGGTCCAAGCAGGAAGTCACCAAGCTTCTCCCGGTGAAGGCGGAGGAAACGGCAGGTCCAGTCCTTCTCAGGGGAAGAAAGGAGGTGCTGGGGGGGAGTTGGGGGTCCAGCGGATCTGGTGCCGCTGTCTTGAGGGGGGTGGAGGAGGGGCAGCACGCTGTGGCCCTCCACCGTGGCTGCACATTGGAACCACCAGGGAGAGCTTACCAATCCCAGTGCCTGAGCCACACCCTCACCCCAGTTAGGTCAGAACCTGGGGGTGGGGTGGGGGGAGGGGTACAAGGCATTAGTATTTTTTAATCTCTTAGGTGACAAAAGTGCAGCCAAAGTCATGAGCCACTGATCTAGGATGATGGCGACCGAGGTAGTTAAATTCATGGTGGGTCCCTGAATATCAGAAAGGGCCACCTCAAGGACAAGGATGAGAATCAGCCCATTATGTGCAGTTTCCTGGCTTTCTCCTGAGATTCTGATTCAGTGGGTCTGGGGTGGGGCCCAAGAAGCTATATTTTTCACCAGCGTCCAGGTGGTTCTTATCGGCCAACTTGGGGAAAACCTTCTTCTAAGACTTTGTGGCTGAAAATGTAGTCTGCAGAGCTGTGCCGTCAGTACCAGCTGGGAGCTGGTCAGAAATGCAGAATCCCAGGCTCCCCCCGCCCCCAAGACCTGCTGAATCAGAATCTGCATTTTAACAACATCCCCATGTGATCCGTGGACACCTTTGAGTTGAGAGGCGCTGCTGTAAAGTATCCTTTAATTGGCTGGTTTCTGGAAAAGTAAGTAGCAGTTTTGGCCATGTGTTTCTTTTCTTTTTTTTTTTTTTTTTGCGGTATGCGGGCCTCTTATTGCCGTGGCCTCTCCTGTTGCGGAGCACAGGCTCCGGACGCGCAGGCTCAGCGGCCATGGCTCACGGGCCCAGCCGCTCCGCGGCATGTGGGATCTTCCCGGACCGGGGCACGAACCCGTGTCCCCTGCATTGGCAGGCAGACTCTCAACCACTGCGCCACCAGGGAAGCCCCATGTGTTTCCCCTGATATGCATGAAGAGAAAGCAGAAGACTGAAATACTATTGGTTGGTCTTGCACACACTTAGACACAAACCGGGACCTGCAGTAACGACTGGGATTTGTATCAATAAAATCAGCTGCAGTATATAAACAAAGTACCATTTCTAGACATTTCAATAACCTTGCCTCTTCAAGTTGATCTTCAAGTTGATCTCTGAGTTTTAGGACTCAAGCTTCATGTTAATTCCTCCTACATCATTCACCCTCTTTAATTAATTTAGTTCCCAACAAGGAGTTGCTGAGATTTCTCCATCTAAGTACACGCCCTCTGTTTCTCATAGGAAAGCCCGTTTCATCAGTTTCCAGTAGCAAAGAGAAGGACGGGGGCCACCTTACCGATTTCTCTTCCGTTAGCTGCTTGACTCTGGCTTTCAGCTTCTCCTCTTGCTGTAGCCTTTCCTCGGTCAGCTTCTCCTTCTCTTCCAGATGCTGCCGTAACTTTTCTTGCAGCAAATACTGCTGAGTCTCCTGAGAACTGTTGACCTTGATCTGAAATGAGGTGAAGGGAAACTGCAGCTGATGGGGGACAGGACTAACGCAGGAGTCATTTCCACTACCTTTGGGGGCGGGACAAAGGTTCACGAAACTTTCTTCAAAACACAGAAAAATGATGCTTAGCTTAGTAACTAATAGGGAAGTAGTACAGCATCGTGGTTAAGAGCTCAGACTCTAGATCTAGATAGAATCTCAGCTCTAGTTCTTTCTAGACACTTCTTTGTATAGAGAACGAGGTTAATACTAGTATCTACCTCTTAGAGTTGTAAGAATGAGATAATGATGGAAAGCTTTTAGCACAGTGTTTAGCACATAGTAGGTGCTCAGTAAATGGCAGTTAGACTTATTTGTTATTATTTGCTGAGTGTAAGAGAAAAAGCAGTGAGCTAGGGCCAGAAGGCCTGAGCTTTTGTCTTGATTCTTCCACCAACTATCTGTGTGACGTTGAAACAGTCACCTAGCCTCTGAATGTCACTGTCCATCTCTGTAAAATAAGGAGAATGGACTAGATCAGGGGGTGGCAAACTACTGTCTGCAGGCCACATATGGACCACTGCCCATTTTTATAAATAAAATTTTATTGGAGCAGAGCATGCCCATCACGCCCATTCATTTACTTCTGTCTATGGCTGCCTTTGCTCTACAACAGCTGGTCAGATAAGTGTGGCAGAGGCTGTATGTCCTGCAAAGCCTAAAATATTTACCATCTGGCCCTTTACAGAAGAAGTTTGCTGACCCCTGGACCAGATGGTCTTTGGGGTTGATCGTAATGCTGGTCCCAATATTTCACCCTTCCTCTATTCATATCTTTGGCTCTGTAACTTGCAGTGCCCACCCATATCCCGCCCCCTGACACTGAACTCAGTCATGTGACTTGCTCTGGCCAATGGGATGTTTTGCAGACATAACACAAGCAGAGGATTGAAAAGCACTCCATGATTGGGCCTGCTTTCTCTTCCCGATGTCTGCTTCCTCTGCTAGCACCATGAGAACGTGCCCAGGCCAGCCTGCTGGAGGATCAGAGACACGTGGGACACGTGGAACAGAGCACAGCTGCTCCAGCTGAGGCCAGCCTATATTGACCAAGGCCCAGCCAACACCCAGACACGTAAGCAAGTCCATCCAAGACCAGCGGACCCACCTAGCGGCTGGCCCCAGATGTGTGATCAGTAGACAGTAACTGTGGAACACTGCTAAAAGTGTTATGGTTGTTTATTATACAGTATTAATACGGCAATAGCTACCAGAGAGATACAATCCCTAAGGATAATTTTGCCTCTAAAATGTCGACATTATGTAACTTTTCATAATTCTGCTGCCTATACTGTGGCTAGCTGTAATTCTTCCACTGCATTTAATAAACAATTGTAAAGATCTGATGGCATTTAAATTTTTCTGGTTTTTGACAGAGGAAAACAAGCCTCCTTGCCCTCCTGGGAGATCTCAGCCACCCTGTCTGAAGCATTTCGTGTGCAAATGGAGGTATCATTTCACCTTTTGGAGGATGTGTGCTGACTACCTAACAGAGGAGAAACAGAGTTAAAATGCTCCGGGCTAGGTAAATTCTAAGGAGGAGCTGAAATGAACTTTTGAAGTTCAAAGATTACCTGAAGTTCCTGGGTCCAGCTTGTAATTTTTTTATAATGTTCCAGAAGGTATTTCAGATACAAAGACAATCCTTAAAGAGAGAAGGAAGAAGAAGGTAAGTATCCATTCAATTCACTTCCTTTGCTTTCTGAATAATGTCTTCACAGAGCTTGCCGACAGGTGGGTGAGGGCAACGCTGCCCTCCCATCAAGGAAACGTGAATTGCCATCCACCTTGTGTTTTTTTCTTTTTCTTTTTTTTTTTTTTTGTGGTACGCGGGCCTCTCACTGTTGTGGCCTGTCCCATTGCAAAGCACAGGCTCCGGACGCGCAGGCTCAGTGGCCATGTCTCACGGGCCCAGCTGCCCCGCGGCTTGTGGAATCTTCCCGGACCGGGGCACGAACCCGTGTCCCCTGCATCGGCAGGCGGACTCTCAACCACTGCGCCACCAGGGAAGCCCCACCTTGTGTTTTTTAAATTGTTGATCAGCTTCGGTTGGGCTCAAGTCCAAGTTTCTTTTTGTGGGAGGACAATAAAACCACCTGCAGAGCTCCTACCGACTAAGTGTCTACCGTGTGCAGCACTGTGCGCTGAGCAGAGGATGATATGAAGCCATTCAGTGTGAGAGACAAGGTCTACGTGCCTGGGAGGAAACAGGCAGGGACTCCAGGTGGCGTGGAAGTGATGGCTGAAGGAGTGGGGAAGTGTGAGGGTCCCAGAGGAGGGGCCATCATTCGCCTGGAGTGATCATTGCGTGGCTGAGGACCCACTGGGCGTGGGCATTGGTGGGTGTGCAGAGTTGGAGGGGATGGCGTTTCAGAATGGAAGATGTGGTTGGGTGAATGATGCCTTCCCCCCAATGATGTCTGGGTCCTAATCCTTAGAGCCTGTGAGCATTACATAACAGGGCAGAAGGACCTTTGCAGATGTGGTGAAGTTAAGGATCTTGAGATGGGGGCGCTCATCCTGGATCAGCTGGGTGGACCCGATATAGTCGCATGGGTTCTTACAAGAAGCAGACACAGGGAGTCTGACTACAGACAGACAGAGCCGGTGATGTGACAGAAGCAGAGAGTTGAAGATGCTCCTCTGCCATGAGCCAAGGAAAGCGGGGAATTTTTATTTCCTCGCCTTTTCCAGTCTAGAGACTGGAAAAGGTGAGGAAACGGATTCTTTCCTAGAGCGTCCAGAAGGAACCAGCCCCTTGCCTTTACCTTAGCAAAACTGATTTTGGACCTTTGGCCTCCAGAACTGTAAAAGAATAAATATGAGTTGTGTTAAGCCCCTAAGTTTGTGGTAATTTGTTAGAACAGCCATAGGAAACTAATACGGGAGGTGAAGGCAGGAGGCAGGATGAGAGGTGGGGAAATGCAGTGCATGTTCTGGAAGAGGGTGGAGCTTAACTGGGGTAGAGCAGATGATGGGGGAGGGGAGGAGTAGAGGGAAGAGCTGGGATGGAAAGCTGAGTTCAATTTGTGGCCAGCCTAGAACAGTAGCCTAAAGAGTATAAACTTGAGTTAAACATCACTGAAATGTCATGAGTGTGACCTGTGTGCCCGGCCCTCTGCCAAGCCATCAGCGCATCACCCCACTATATTGTCCCGCCATCGCCTCCTTTTACACATGAGGCAGTCGGGCTCTGAGACATGTGGCTACTGGACGCCACACAGCTGGCAAATGGCTGAGCCAGGGCTTGGGCTCACAGTGGTGTGACTCCAGGGTCTGAGTCACTGCTATTTCAGCTTCTGATGGAGCAGTGAGTTGGCTTAATGAAGGGTGTTTTTTTTTTTTTTTTCAGAAAAATAACCGGGATGTATTAGAGACGAAGGAGCCAGCAGCATTTCTTAACTGCAGCATTCTCGACGTGTTGGGCTGGACAGTCCTCGTTGTGGGAGCCGTCCTGGGCGCTGTAGGACGTTTAGCAGCATCCCTGGCCTCTGCCTACTGGCTGCCAGGAGCATCACCCACCCAAGCTGTAATTATCAAAGATGAGAGGGTTTCAAGAAAGCAAACCGAGAGGGTTGGGTAGGCCAGAGAGAACATGGCGGGCGGAGGAAGGTGGGGCTTCAGTGCAGGGGGGCCACGTCAGTTTTCAAAGAGGCAAAGTAGGAAGTTGGTGGTGAGCACACAGGGTGTAACGCACTTCAAGGTCTTAATGGGACAGGAGTACGAGCGGTAGAAAAGGAGCTGAAGAAGCAGTGGTCCCAGTGAAGATGCACCAGCTTGAAGCGCATGTTTGATGACAAAGGAGAAAGATGGAGTGAGAGGCTGTGTACGCTGAAGAAGGAGGTCATGATTCAGGAGCTAGTGCACAAGGTGGTCTGGGAGGGAGAGAGAAGGGGAGACTCAGGGAGGGAAGAGCTGCATTTGGAAAGAGAACGTAGTGAGGGAAGATAGAGGGAAAGGAGAAAAGATGGGTGCGGAGGGAGACAGGAGGGGAGCTGAACAGGCTCGTGCCTGGGCCCTTGACCTCTGACAATGCCACTTGCTGAGAATTTCCAGCTTGGAAGAGTGAGAAGAAGAATATTATAATAATAGCGATTCAGTATTAACCACTTGCTGTGTGCCAGGCACCATGCCAGGAGTTTAACACGTGACATTTTCTGATCATTACAAACAGCCCAGCAAGGCAATGTGTTTGCATTTATAGGTGAGACACAGACTCTCAGCAAGGTTAAGCTATGGAGCTGGTAAGCAGTAGGATCAGAATTCAGACCTAGGTCTGTCATTCTCTTTTCAGAGAGACTAGAGGCTGGAGAGTGAAGGGCTGGGCTGGCTCACGTGAAGGGTGCGTGAGGAGAGGGGCACTCGGAGGACCCCGAGATGGCAGAGATGGGTGATGCTGACTTGGGCTGTTGGAAAGAGGGATTTTCTTCTGTGGGAGAAGAAGCAATTCTTGATTATAGTTCTGGTTACAAAAGTTACACATGCCTGTTACACAAATCCAAACAGGGCAGAAACCCATAAAGTGGAGAGTGTCCCCCCGCTGTATCCTCAGTGCTGGCACACAGTAGGCCTGCAATAAATAGTTGTTGAATGACTGAGTGAAAGTCAAGGCTCACGCAGTCTCATCATGCTGGGATAATACTCTCAACACTTATATGTCTTTTCCACCAGATTTCTCCTGTGGTCAGATATTGGCATTTGAAAACAAAAAAAGGGGAGAACACTGTTCATATTGTATTACAACTTGCTTTTCTTTTTTTTTCACATAAAAATACTGCATATCGTGGCTATCTGAGAAAGAGCGATTTTCTATGTATGCAGGGAAGCCTTTTATTTGCAACAAAATCTTGCAGAAATAGACACAGTCAACCGAGCTTGCAAAGAAAAATGTAAGAAGTCCTTTCTTTCCCTTATCAAAAGAAGCTGAGAAACCAGGCAGGAGGAGAGGGGAGCTAACTTTTAAGGTCCTCCTTAGATGTTTCCTATCTTCCAGTGGGACCACACAGTAATCCTTCAGCAATCAGATTTTTTTTTTTTTTTAGGTCACAGCTTTTTAATTTTTTAATTGAGATATAGTCGATGTACAATATTGTATGTTTCAGGTGTACAACATAGTGATTCACAATTTTTAAAGGTTATATTCCATTTATAGTTATTATAAAATATTGGCTATAGTCCCTGTGCTATAAAATATATCGTTGTAGCTTACTTATTTTATACATAGTAGTTTGTACCTCTTTTTTAAAATTGGAGTATAGTTGCTTTACGATGTTGTGTTAGTTTCTACTGTACAGCAAAGTGAATCAGCTGTATGTATTCATATATCCCCTCTTTTTTGAATTTCCTTCCCATTCAGGTCACAAAAATATGGAATGCTTCATGAATTTCCGTGTTGTCGTTGCACAGGGGCCATGCTAATCTTCTCTGTATGGTTCCAATTTTAGTGTGTGTGCTGCTGAAGTGAGCACAGTAGTTTGCTCCTCTTATTTCCCTACCTCTAACTTGCCCCTCCCCCTTTCCCGCTCCCCACTGGTAACCACTAGTTAGTTCTCTATATCTGTGAGTCTATTTCGTTTTTGTTATATTCACTAGTTGTATTTTTTAGATTCCACATAAAAGTGATATCATACAGTATTTGTCTTTCTCTGTCTGACTTATTTCACTAAGCATAGTACCCTCCAAGTCCATCCATGTTGCTGCAAATGGCAACATTTCATTCTTTTTTATGGCTGAGTAGTATTCCACTGCATAGAGATATACATAGATATATCTATATCACATCTATTTTTTTGGGGGGGGCATGCCATGCAGCTTGTGGGATCTTAGTTCCCCAACCAGGGACTGAACCTGGGCCATAGCAGTGAAAGCGTCGACTCCTATCCACTGGACCGCCAGGGAATTCCCTACTGCATCTTCTTTATCCACTCATCTGTTGATGGGCACTTAGGTTGCTTTCATATCTTGGCTATCATAAATAATGCTGCTATGAACATTGGGGTGCATGTATCTTTTTGAATTAGTGTTTTTCATTTTGGGGGAATAAATACCCAGGAGTGGAATTGCTGGATCATATGGTAGTTCAATTTTTAGTGTTTTGAGAAACCTTCAAACTGTTTTCCATAGTGGCCACACCAATTTACATTCCCACCAACAGTGCACAAGGGTTCCCTTTTCTCCATATCCTCTCCAACACTTGTTGTTTGTGTTCTTTTCGGTGACGGCCATTCTGACAGGTGTTAGGTGATATCTTAATCAATCAGATCTTTAGTAGTGACCCCAATCTCCTGGGCTGCTCATGACATGACCCAACAATACTTACTCAACCTGGATTTCCCTGGGGGATTTATTCCAGGATTTTACAGACCCAGCTCGTTACATGCGTTTTATCCCTTAGGACAGTATTTTAAAAGGCAGGTAGTATGGTGGTTCAGAGAAGGGGCTTTGTGGTCAGAGGGACCTGGACGGAGTCCCAGCTTTACCACTCGGCAGCTAGGAAATGCAGCCCGTTGTCAAGAGCCGAGGAAGAAGGCCTGGAAAGAGAACTGAGTGCTCACGGCTAAGAAAATCTGACTTACTGTCAAATAGAGATACGGCAGGGGTCACAGGTAAAGGCACCTCGGCGTGAGCAAATCAAGCTGCTCTGCCTGTGTGCATATCCATCTGTCTGCCGTCCACATTCAGTTCACATTAAATCAACAAGTATTCAAGGCTGATGCTCACGGCAGCTACCGTTTACTAAGGCTTACGTGTGACCCCCTGATTTGGGTACCACATCGTTTAATCCTCACAACTACCTGGTGAGATCTTAACCCCATTTTATAACCAAGTAGGCAGAGGCACACAGAAGTCGACACTTGCTCACACAATGAGTAAGCGCACACTTGAGAGTCAAACCTTAGCAGCCGGTCTCCAAAGCCTGAACTCAGAATTATTCGCTATAATGCAAATGGGGCTTTGCTGGGGCAAGGCCCGCGGTGTGCATCAGACGCCCTTCACTCCAGGGAGTGAAACTCTCAGGTTTGTCTCTGTTCAAGTTAATGACAGAACCTGTCCTCTAGGAATTGGGCGTGTACCTGGTACCCCTCTGGATCTTCGGAAGGCATGTGGGGTCACAGAAAAAACACAAGTGCTAGGATCACAACGACCTCAGTTTGAGTCCTGACCCTACCATGTACCAGCTGTGCAACTTTGAGCACGTTTCTTAATGTTATGGATACTCAGTTTCCTGACTTGCAAAATAAAGACAACAATAGTACCTGGCTCATTGAGTTGCTGGAAGATGAAAGTACACAGTACATGTAAAACAACTAGCACGGTGACAAGTGCCCAGGAGGAGTTAAACAAACCATGGTTCCTACCCTCCTCTTAGGAACTGTGAACACGGAAGGCTCTTAGGACTGTTTGTGTATGGTGATGAGTGAGTGGGGATGCCCTGCTGGCCTCAGTAATGGGAAGTACCTTGAATCACTTATCATGGTGGACTAACACATAAAAAGGTTTTGAGCCAGTTTCTTCATTTCTAAAATGAGGATAATGTTACCTGCCTTATAGAGTTGTTGTGATGATGAACCGAGGTTATGTATGGAAAATACTTAGGACATTGTCTAGAATATAAGTGCTCAATAATGAATGATGGCCACTGTTGTCACCCTCACCATCTAATCATTATTCTCACCACCATGACCATCGCCATCCTCATCACCATCACCCTCATCACCTTAATTATCCTCACCATCCTCACCATCATCCTCACCACCACCATCCTTGTGTAGATGCCTCTAGGAACTAGGTACAGCAGTACCTAATACAGAGAATACAGGGGATACTCTAGTTCATCCCATTCTTTTAGGCTTTTGGGGCTTTGCCATAATATTGCTAGTTCTGGAAGATAAAATGCCTTTTACCACCAACTTCCTCTCCTAATGAATGAATAAAGAATGGGCCGTCCTCACTAACTTCCCACGTGCTCCGCGGCATGTGGGATCTTCCCGGACCGGGGCACGAACCCGCGTCCCCTGCATCGGCAGGCGGACTCAACCACTGCGCCACCAGGGAAGCCCCTGATGGCTTAATTTTGCAACCCATGTTTCTTTATGGTAACGTATGACTAGATTTAGAGACAGAGGCTTCAGTGACTCCTGAAGTCTGGGGAGGGGACAGTGCACACATTGCTTGGCCCCGCTATTACTAGGATAGAGATCATGGTCTTTCCTTGTTTTAGTTCTGATTTTGAAGAACAGTTAGAACTGTGGGCCACGTCTCTCCTGGTTTCATGCACACTCAGACTCTGCCGTGATTACAACAACAGTAATACTGGGGTTGGGGAGGGGCTGGGTTGCTGGGAGAAATCCAGCCCCCCTCTTCTCTATGCTATCTGTGAGGGGCAGGCACTTACAGAAAAGTTAATCTTGATTTTTGCCTTTCTTTTTAAAGACGTTTAAAAGAAATTCACACCACCTTCTGGATTACCTTAGAGATATCCTGGCTGGGGCTGTTTAATCACCTGAGTTGAAAATCACTCCTCTATTCATTATTGTAAGAATGTCAAATTTGTGCAGCCTCTCTGGAGAGCGATTTGGCAAGAAGGATCAACAAAAAATGTTGGAGTTTCCCAGGTGTGGCCCTGGGCTCTCCCTTCTCATTCAACACTTTCTTCCTAGTGATACCATTCACACGTATGGCTTTAGTCATCCTCCATCCATCCACCCGTCCATCCATCCCATCTGACTAAGCACCCGCTATGTGGCACATGTTCTTCTGGGTTCCGGGGCCACATCACTGATATGGTTGGACATCCAGGGTGACAGCTGCGTCCTTGGCACCTCACTTTGGATGTCTACAGGCACCTCACACTCATCTTCCCCCTCAAACCTGGTCCTCCTGCGGCATTCCTTACTCTGGATTTTAGTGAAGGAACCACATCTGTACTTTTAACACAAGCCAGAAACCTGGAGATCTGTAACCCCCTTTCTCTCCATCACTTCCCTTCTAGCCACATCTAACTCCATCACTGAGGCCTGTTGATTCATCTCTTAAATGCCCCTGGAATCTTCTCTCTTGCTCCATCCCCTCCATTGCCACAGTGAGGGCCACCATCGTGTCTTGTGACAGCCTCCTAACTGCTCTCCCGGGGTTCTGTGCTGGCCACCTTCCTGTACATTTTCCACTCGTGGCCAAGATGACTGTCTCCAAATGCAAGCCTGTTCCATCAGTTCCTTACTTAAAACCTTTCTTGGGCTTCTCTCTGCTCTCAGGTTAAAGCAGAGCTTCTTACCAGGGCTCTGCAAGCCCCCGGCCCCACCATGAGAATGCCCTCCCCTCCCCTCTTTGGCAAATAACTCCTATGCGTCCTGCAGGTGCCCTGCCGTCCCTGACCAGGTCAGAGCCCTGCAATTCTCCTTCAAAGCAACTGTCACGATTAAAGTTTTACATGTGAGTGATTTTTCACTTAATGCCCCACCCTATTCCTCCCTGAGACCGTAAGATCTACAAGCGCAGGGATAGTGCCTGTTAGCTCCCCAATATTTTATTATGAAAGATTTCAAATGTACAGCGAAGAGGGAGGAATTTTACAGCCAACATCCATATACCCCATGACCTGGATTCTACCTGTTTCTGACCCCATTATATCTCCATCCTGCACTGTGCCTGGTATCTAGGAGGCCTGCGATAAATCTTTGTTGAATGGAAGTGGTTCATATCCTTCCACATCTAGGATGATAAAGATAAGATGAACAGGTATGTGTGAATAATATTTATGTCAGCCTCATCTATTAAGCGTGAAAAACTGGAAACATCTTAAATGCCCATGATAGAGGACTGGCTAAATAAATTATGGTACATCCTACAGAATGGGATTCCTTGCCATCAGTGACAGCGATGATGTAGGTCTGTGTGTATTGACATGGAAGGGTGTTCCTGATGTACTGTGAGGAACGAAACTAAAGGAAATTGGGTATAATATGACATTATTCTTTTGTAAAGTTAAAAAATCAATACATGTATATAGGTAGTGCCTATTTTATGCCAGGTACTATTCTAAGTACTTTACAGATATCAATGCATTTTAATCCTCACAATCCTAAGGGGTGAGAATTCCCTATTATCCCCATTTTACAGGTAAAGAAACAGGCAAAGAGAGGGGAAGTAACTTGCCTAGAATCACACAGCTCTTTCCATGGGAAAATGCCTTGGAAGTTACACACAAAATATGATAGTAGTGACAATACCAAACGCTAACGTGGATGTGAAGCAATAGGAACTCTTATTCATTGTTGGTGGGAACGCAAAACAGCCACTTTGGAAAAGAGTTTTGTGGTTTTCTTAAAAACTAAATGTACTCTAGGGACTTCCCTGGTGGCGTGGTGGTTAAGAATCCACCTGCCAATGCAAGGGATACGGGTTCAAGCCCTGGTCTGGGAAGATCCCACATGCCGCGAAGCAACTAAGCCCACGGGCCACAACTACTGAGCCTGTGCTCTACAGCCCGCGAGCCACAACTACTGAGCCCATGTGCTACAACTACTGAAGCCTGTGTGCCTAGAGCCCATGCAATGCAACAAGAGAAGCCACTGCAATGAGAAGCCTGTGCACCGCAAGGAAGAGTAGTGCCTGCTCACGGCAACTAGAGAAAGCCCGCGCGCAGCAATGAAGACCCAACACAGCCAAAAATAAATAAAATAAAATTAATGAATTAAAAAAAAAACCTAAATGTACTCTAACCACACGATTCAGCAACCGCGCCCTTGGTATTTACTCAAAGGAATTGAAAACATGTCCACACAAAACCCTGCACATGGACGTTTATAGCAGCTTTATTCATAACTGCCAAAACTTGGAAGCCACCAGGATGTCCTTCAGTGGGTGAATGGATAATGGACTCTTATTTGGCACTTAAAAAAAAAAAAGAGCTATCAAGCCATGAAAAGACTTGGAGGAAACGAAAATGCATATTACTAAATAAAAGAAACTAATCTGAAAAGTTGTATGATTCCAACTACATGATATCCCAGAAAAGGCAAAAACTATGGTGACGGTAAAAAGATCTGTGGTTGCCAGGGGCTGGGGGGGCGTGGGGAGGGAGCACAGAGGATTTTCAGGCAGTGAAACTATTCTTTTTTTTTTTTGGATAAGTTTCTTTTATTTGGAATAAAAATGTTCAGTTTTGAAAAGAAAAGTTTTCCAAAAAACATAAGTCCTCAAACCACAAGTTTCCCCATGACGAGGTGAATTCCTGAACACTGCAGAGGGATTCCTGGAGATGTTGATTACTTAAGACACTAACAGGAAGGCACTGAGGAACAGCAGGGCCAGGCTTCAGTCAGACAGACGTGCGCTGCCGTGGAGGAATTGCATAGGCTGGCTTTGAAGTTGGCTTCTCCTTTGCTTCTTTTTATTTTGTTAAACTTGTAGCTGTACTTTCCTCAATTTCTAGAATATCAGATATTCTGGTTTACGGGTTATCATCATTTTGCTTTATTCCCATGTCCCTGATCTGTAACTTCACCCACCTCACTTCCCCTCTCTGGACTCCACGGTGGCTTTTAATGAATTCTCTGTACTTTCTGTTACTATGTAGTTATAGAGTGACCTGAGAAGTGAAACTCATAAATCGAGTTGACGTAATACCAGGGCTTTGTGCACAGAATCCACCCATCTGCTCAGAGATGGTGTGACCTGAACCACATCCCCCACCGTGCTCCCTGGCTTCTGCTTATGGCAGTAGATTTGGGGTCAAAGGCACCTTCAGGACTGGACCGTCTTCCCGGTGGAGCATCGTGACTTACAGGGCCTCTGGGTCCTCTCTGGGGTTGGCCTCATTATTGGGGGACCTGCTGGTTGCAGGACTTAATGAAGCTCAGGTTGTTGATGTCTCATCGCAGAAAGAATTCAGTGAGAGCCAAAGTGATAGGTAAGAAGTGGATTTATTTAGAGAGAAACACACTCCACAGACAGAGCATGGGCCATCTCAGAAGGCGAGAAAGGCCAGGGCAGTGAAACGATTCTGTATGACATTATAATGGTGGATACGTGTCATCACACATTTGTCCAAGCCCAAACCCATAGGATGGGCAACACCAAGAGTGAACCCTACACAGCACTGTAAATCAACTACACTCCAATAAAATTAAGATTAAAAAAAAAGAGTGAACCCTAAT
Source organism: Lagenorhynchus albirostris (assembly GCF_949774975.1). Classification (NCBI taxonomy): domain Eukaryota; kingdom Metazoa; phylum Chordata; class Mammalia; order Artiodactyla; family Delphinidae; genus Lagenorhynchus; species Lagenorhynchus albirostris. The sequence goes on from NC_083096.1 coordinate 174,582,536, forward strand.
GTAAACCATGGACTTTGGGTGATTATGACGCGTCAATGTAGGTTCATCAGTTCTAACAACTGCACCTCTCTGGTGCTGATGTTGATAATGGGGGAGGCTGTGTATGAGTGGGGACAGGGGCTACCTGGGAAAGCTCTGTATCATCCTCTCAATTTTGCCATGAACATAAAACTGCTCTAAAGAAGTCTCTACTATATATATGTATATATATGGTTACTTCGGAGAGAGAAGATTTAGCATAATTTCGATTTTTCCTTTTGCCTCTGTTGCGTCTCATTTTTCTCCAGTAATCACGTCTCACTTGTGTACTTTTTTCCAGGAACACTGCTTCTCAAGTGGTGAAGCAAAGTGAAGTCTGGAGAAGGGAACACTTGGCCACATACCTAAGAAGGCTCCCTCAACAGATGTCCCATCATGATCAGATTCAGCGCAATATTTCAGTCATGCAACTAACTATGTGAGAAAAGAGTTGCAATCACCTTTGTCGGAGCTGGAGAACTGGATCCCCACCTCGTGGAGGAGATGCTCCGTTTCCTCCAGCCAGGACAGTGACAGGCGCAAGATGTCCAGCGCCACCTTCTGGAGCCCTGAGACAGGTGGGCTCACCTGCAGGTGCTGCAGGAGGTCGACCTCCTTCTTCAGGTCACTGCTACAGCAAGACATTTTCATGCACGCCTGGAAAGAGATGAGGTCGTGAGGAGCCCGGGCACCATCGCCAGAAATAGCACCTGACGGTTGTGACCCGCGAAGAGCAGTGTTCCTGACGTGCCCGTGAAGCAGGCAGCGCCGTATGTTGGCCGCCCTGTGACGGTCCAGTTCTACTTGCGTTTTTTGGGGGGCGGAAGGAAGGAGGCAGCTTTTATTTCATGTGCTCTCTAATTTGGACCCTGGATGGTCAAAGAGACCCTTTGTTTAGGTGTAGGCACTTCCAAAGCCAAATTGCCAAGGACGATTTGGCTGAAACGAGAACCAAATCTGGCTACAGAATTCTTGCTGAGATCAGCACACAAGCTGGTCCTAAAGTGCGGTTTCCTGATTTGAAAGAGTGCTGACAAGCCAGCACTTGCACAGACTCCCCAAATAGTAGCTGCGTGTTTCCAGAGAAAGCAGAAGCAGCTGCCTGATGTGATAAGCTGGACCCCTGCGTGGGGGCCACGAAGTGGGGGCTCTGCCAGACCCTCTGGTCGCATCTCCTCCAAAGTCAAAGGCAACAAGGCTAAGAGCAGCCTTCCGCTGCTGGGACAGAAAAGAAAAATGCAAATAAAGAGCAGAATGTTTCTCTGGTTTCTCTGGAAATAACACGGGGCTGTTTTTTTCCCCGGGGTCTGGGGCCTCCCAAAGGCAATACTTGGAGTGTGTCGGGCAGCTTCTCCTTGGCCACACCAAGTTCACCTGGGAGGCATTTCTGGAGGTCTTTTGTTTTCTGATCCCAAACAGATTTCTCCAACAAGAGAAAAGGTGGACTAAAAGCAGAGCTGGACAATTTCCTGAACAAGGAGCACAAAAACGAGACACAGGGGACATCTGAGAAATGGAGAAGGGGGCACCTGGCAACTGTCTAAGGATGTCTTCAGCTTCACGATGTTCTCTGTCATTTCCTCCTGTTTGCAGCTGCTGAGCTGGGTCTCCTTCTGCAGGGTCCACTTTTTCTGCCGAAAGTTGATATTGTCCTCTGTGACCCTGGTGATCTTCTCTATTAACTGGTGAGAAAAAGAAAAAAAAAAAGATTTAAAATGCAGGGTGGGGCTTCCCTGGTGGCGCAGTGGTTGGTAGTCCGCCTGCCAATGCAGGGGACACGGGTTTGCGCCCCGGTCCGGGAAGATCCCACATGCCGCGGAGCAACGGGGCCCGTGAGCCGTGGCCGCTGAGCCTGCGCGTCCGGAGCCTGTGCTCCGCAACGGGAGAGGCCACGATAGTGAGAGGCCCGCGCACCGCGATGAAGAGTGGCCTCTGCTCGCCGCAGCTGGAGAGAGCCGTCGCACAGAAACGAAGACCCAACACGGCCAAAAATAAATAAATAAATAAATAAATTAAAATGCAGGGTGGCTCTGGGGGGAGGGGACCTGGAGGGCTTCAGCTTAAGCTCAGAGGAGGGAGGTCCTGGCGTGTTTTGGCGATGGCTCTGGAGGGTGGATGTCGGCTCTGTCACCAGGGCATGTTTCCCAGGATCAGAGATGGTTTTTAAGAGCCAAAGGCCTGTCATGTGGTCACGAGTGTGTTCTAGATTCTTCTGCATTCTGGGAGTGACTCATCACGCTGAGCCTGATGCTGTGGGCCCCTAAAAAGGACGTTCTCCAAGAGAAGCCCGTGGGGTGATCTTTTGACCCGCGCGCTGACACCCAGGGTTGGAGAGGATAAACGGAAGAATAATAAGGCAATCGTTACAGCCAGAGGCCCACCCTCACTGCCATATGCCTCTTCAGAAGGAACGAGCGAGCGAGGACGCACCGTCCATGCTGAGGCCGCCCCTTTCCTCGCGGGACTAACGGAGGTTAACCGTGCGGGTCTGGCGACCAGACACGGTCCTGGGTGGTTTAATTGGATTTTCACAGAAACACTGCAAGGGAGTTCAACTGGCTTTTACTTTAAAAGCCAGGAAGTCCCAGAAAATCCTAACAAATCTTTACGGTGTAGCAACAGCGTGAAGAATATGTGCCACCCACAAAAGCCAGGAACATGTGCTCCCCGTGTCTGGAGCCCCGGGTCCCTGAAGGAGAAAGCGGGGAAGAGGCACGAACCTGCTGATCGGAGACGGGTTTGTCCTGGAACGGTTTCACGTGTCCGTACGTGGCCTTGATGACCTGACTTCTGAAAAGCTCCAGCTGCAGCACAAAGAAAGGGAAGGGGGATGAGGTGAGTGGTGCAGCTGCAGCTGCAAGGCTGGGGGAGGCGCCTCCGTCGCTGGGTCTGGGAGAAATCGGTGAGAAGGCTCTGCACGCCTTTAGCGGTCATTATGGGTAATTAACACCTTCACCTCTCACCGGAAGGGGCAGTGCCCACACAAGAGAGGGGGACCGCAGGCTCTAATGACTTTTCAGGTGTGCCCGCCTAACCTAGCCGACGCACATGGTCAGCACACACACGTCTCGGGCTCTCGGAAGATCATCCGGTGGGAAGTCCAGGGCCAGGAGCGCTCTTCCGTGATTGCTTCGTTGGCAGCAGGCTGTGAGATAAATATTGAGGCTGTCAGCCCGAGCAGCTCGTGTAATCAGCAAGGGCGCCTGGGGAGGGAAGGAGTTGCTGCCTGCTGCCGTTCTGTGCCTTAGACCTTGTGTCCTGAAGACGACGTCTCCTGTATTCCTCTCCAGGTCCCCGGAGCCTGGTGCAGTGCTTGGCACCCAGCAGGCACTCAATAAATGTTCATCAAATGCTTATAACAGAAACATCTGTCAGGTCAGATGTTCAAAGTCCTCTACTTCAGTTCAGCCAGTTTTTACTGAGTGCCTCCCTGGTGCTGGTGTCTTCATATTACGGATGATGAAACAACGCAGTTAAATTAAATCAGGGCTTCGAGAATGACGAGTTCAAGATGCCCCAGGCTCATGAGACCTGAACGGCAAAGAAGCCCGAGTTTCTCTGGAAATTTACCAACACGATGGCCCTTGGCCTGGGTTTTTGGCTCACTGGCCAAATGTGGTCATGAAAGGCTCTATAACAGAGCCCTGAAGGACCATAAGGGCCACTGAATCAATGAGAACGTCCACAGGTCCCAAGACACAGGAGTCTGCTGCACACCAGGGAGCTCTGGGAAGCCAAGCAGAGGAATTGTGACTCTCCTAAGGACACCTCTGCAGTCATCCTGCCGGAAGCCAGCCGGGTGATTGGAGGGACTCTGGGTTGTCTGCTGGTTTCATGGCCAAGGGAGGGTCCTAGCTCGCCCAAGGAAGAGGTTATTTATGTAGAGAGGACCCTGTGGACGATGGCCCACATTACCACCAGAGGCGCCCTACGGGACTGCTTGGCGGGGGGTGGGGGAAGGAGGGACAGGTCCTGCTGGACGATGAGCTGAGTCCTGTGGTCACTGGCCTGGGGAAGGGCAGGACCTCAGGCCGGGAGCGGGCTGTGGAGACAAGGGGGTGAAGCAGGAAAGCCCAGGCAGCGCAGAGAAGCCTCGTTCGCCCTCTCTCTCTCGAGTCTAGACCTGGAGGAATCTCAGTGTCTCTGAGGGTCTTCCTGGATGACCCCTGGTCAGAGCCATGACCAGGCCCTCGGCAAGTGGCGCAGATCATGCCCTCAAAGCGGGTGTGCGCCGTGGGTGCAGAGTGCCAGCAAGGTGAGGGGTAGCCCAGGTGCACAGAGGGAAGCCCAGGCTGGCGGGCTCTCTGCCTTGCTGAGGGGTCGGCACCCTGAAGGAGAAAGGACACCGGGGGTGATGGTGTGGAAATTGGTTGAAGAGGCTTTAAAACCCGCCTGAGGGTCAGCATCGTCATTTAACTTGTGGGTGCCTCTGAAGGTCAGCGCGTGGGACAAATTCCGGTCACACTGATGGTTCAGGCTTGGATGCTACCAAACGGAAGGGCTTCGGGAGCTGGGCTGGGTGGGATGGAGGGCTCCTTTAAGGATTGTGGCTCTTAACCTTTTCTGGTGGTTTACAGATCCTTCTGAGAATCCAGTGAGTGACGAGGTGGACTCACTCTCCCAGAAAAAGAAAAGCACAAACACATACACGCAAAACGTTCTTGGTCCCCCTGGAGCCGTGGCTGCCAGGAGAGGATGCCTTGTGGAGGGGTCCAAGATGCGCTGCCCTCGGTGGGCCGTGTTCTGGAGGGCCAGTGCCCCATCTTGGGTTCTCGTTTGCTCTCCCTTAGCCTCTGGTGAAGGCTCGTTTGCATGTTCTGGCCCTCATGTCTGTGCCACGTGTAAGAGGAAGGGCCACTGGGCCATCTTGGGTTAGAGCCCTGGGAAATGGCCCTCTTCCCACCCTGCCCATCTCCATCTGGCATAAGCCCTGGTATTCTGGGTTTTAATTTATTAAGAAAAGCGGCAGGACTTCCCTGGCGCTCCAGTGGTTAGGACTCTATGCTTCCACTGCAGGGGGCACGGGTTCCATCCCTGGTCGGGGAACTAAAATCCTGCAAGCCATGCAGTTTGGCCAAACAAAACAAAACAAAACAAACAAACAAACAAAAAGAAATGCGGCATTTCCCTGGGGACACTGACTGTAGCATCTGTTTGGGGGCCCAGAGGAAGAAAGATCGCTGTAAACGTCAGGACAAAAAATGTGAAGGAGAAAGTGCTAGAAACACCACTGGGCTCGAGAGCTCAAACCCTTCTCAAGAGGGAAGTGCACAGCTGGTTCATGGGGGTGGGCCTTGAGCTGGGACCGGCTGCTTGGTCAGGGTCCCAGGCAACAGCAGACACTGGAGTGGGCAGCTTCCCAGAAGGAAAAGCCTCTTTAGTGACGTCCACTGGGGACGCGGAAACCGCACAAAGCCCTGCCCTGAGATAAGAGGGTGAACTGAACCAGGCCGTCTTCCTCCTCTCTCATCCCTGCCGGCCGCTTGGGTGCGGGATTCCGTGGAGGGCACGGGCCCGTGAAGGGGCTCTGCAGCGCGCCTACCTGACCTACTGCCCTTTCCAAATTGGCTTTAATGAGGTTTTCTCTGCTCCCCATTTCTTGCAGCTGAAGCAATTTCCTTCTGGAATCCTCCTGAAGCTTCTCTTCAACCTGAAAGGATGATGAAAGCGTGGGCTTTGCTGCTAATGTGACCATCATGCCCTCTGGGGAAACTCTTCTGGGGGGGCTAATGGCAGTGGGGGAGTCCCTGAGGGGTAGGGACAGCTGCAGCCCAGTGGCAGGGGTCACAGGCACGCACGGGGTGGAGGCAAACTCACAGGGAGTCGCCCCCTACGGGAAGGGGCCGAGCTCTGCACCCTGGGCTCAACTATGTTCTGCCGCAGACTCCAATCCCAGCTCGGTCCCTAACAAGCCGTATGACCCTGGGAAAGTTATTTCACTGCTCCGTGACTCGGTGGCCTCATCTGTCAAATGGGGATGATGATACCAGTACCACTGCACAGAGTTATTGTGGGGATTCAATGTTTGGAATAGTGCTTAAGGGCTCTGTGAGTGTGTTAAGTACTGTTGTAACGTATGAAAGGTGGAGGGGAATGTCCGCCGCACAGCCTCGTTCTAATAACTCGTGATGGGTACTTGGAAATGTTATTATTGGGATTATTATCATAACTATTTGTCGTTACCTCTTTGAGCACACTCACTGGTGGAAACCTCTCTGCAGGCTTGCTAAAGCAATGTCTATTAAGAATCGCAGCCTGCAAAGGAAGGCGTTTAAAGGTGGAGAAGCTGGCCTACGTTTCCCCCCTTGCCTGGGTAACAGTCAACGCGCGGTAGGCTTGGGAATGCTCCACGCTACCCTTTGCTGGCCAGTGTAGGCCTCGCAGCTGCTCAGTTCTTAGACGCACCTGCTGAGCCCTGGGCTCTGGCACTAACAGGAAATGAGGCAAACTCTCGTAAATAAATGGAAAGATTTTGTGCTGAAACCAATTCACAGGCTGTTTATTAGGGATCTGAAGAGGGGGATCACAGGGACGTAATAAAAGGCCCAGAAAAGCCCTTAAAAGCTTTCTTCTGAGTAGTGTGGTGCAGTGGAAGAGCCTCTACCCAGCTCCGTTACCTTGGAAAAGTCATCTAACCTGTCTGGGCCTTAGTTTTCTCCCAGGTCTAAACACGCTCTGACTTCTATTTCAGCAGCCTTTTTCATATGCTGCAAAAGCCAGGTCCAACCTTGGACTCTGCCCTTATCTGTGTTCTCCATGAACGGCCCCCATTCCCATCCCCAAGCCTCAGAGTCACCTTCAGCGGCCGCCCTGCTCCCTCTCTCACACTCGGTGGTCTCACGCCTGTCCTCCAATCCCTCTCACATGCAAGCTGGCCTGTGACAACTGGCCTCCTCGCCTCTAGTTTAGTTTCTTCCAGTGCAATCTTAACGGTACTGTGAGAGTTACCCAGCTGTAAGGCAGCTCTGTCCAACAGAACTTTCTGCAACGATACAGGTACTCTGAGCGAGGCTGTGCTGTCTGATACGGCAGCCACCAGCCACATCTGCGTATCGAGCACTCGAAATGTGGCTGGTGTGACGGAGGAGCTGAATTTAAAATTTTATTTAATTTTGACTAATTTCAGTGTAAACAGTAGCATGTGGCTGTTTGCTACGCCAGGGTAACTGAAGTCAGATGAACCCGGAGTCAGACAAAACCGACTGTGCAGTTGGGTTAGTTCCTGTACTAGTAACTAGTAGCCTTGACTTCCTCATCTGTAAAATGGGGAGGATGATTTCTAGATCACAGCGCTGCTGTGAAGATGAAGAGATGAAATGTTCGGGGTAATGCCTAGTACATGAGAAATTGTAACTATCATTTTCACCCTTATTACTGTCCACGAATGTCATTGCATCAGTCCCTTGTTCAGAAGCCTTAGTAGCTCCCCACTGCCTATGGGGTACAGAGCCCAAGCACCTGAACGAAGGCACAACACCAAGCCAGGGACTTCAAGAAGCCCCTACGAACTCTGGACGAGGTAAACAAAAATGAATCCACACCTAGATAAACCATAAAAAAACTTCTGGAAATCAAGGGGAAAGACAATCTTCAAAGCAACCGGAGAAAAAGACAGATTATGCAAAGGTACAACAGTTAGGCTTACAGATGACTTCTAACTGGAGATAATAGGAACCACGAGACAATAGTGACATATCTAACGCTGCCTCTAATGTGCTGAAAGAAAAGAACCGCCATTGTAGAATTCAACACGCTGTCAAATGTGTTTTAAGAATGAAGGTTAAATATACATCTCCAGACAGACACACAGGCACATCTGAGGATTTGTCATCAGCAGAGCCACAGTGAGGGAAAACACTAAAGGGTATTCTTCAGACACAAGAAAAATGAACCCAGATGGATGATCAGAGAGGCAGAAAAAGACAAGCAACAGTAAGGGTAATGTGTGGATATGATACTGACTATAGAAAAACACTAGTAATGTCTTTTGGGGTTTTAACTATCAAGAGGAGTTTAGAAAATGACAGCAATGGCTTATAAATCTGGAGGAGGTAAGTGAAGTTAAGGTGTTTGAAACTCATTGCACTGTCGAGGAGAAGGGCGTAATTATCAACTACTATTGCCTCTTGGTAAGTTAAGAATGCGTATTGTAGTCTTTAGGATGACTACTAAGAGAATAGTAGAAGAGTGAAAAACTTAATTAGTGTGTGAGTCAAGGAGGAATGCTATTGTCTTACTATTACTAAAAGAATAGTAAAAAAGTGAAATATTTCCAAGCTAATAGAGGGGGAAAGTGGAATGAGAGAAATGAGAGAAAACCATCCACTCAGAAGGAGGCAAGAAAGGAGAGAAAAAGGAATATAGCACAGATGGTACAACTTGTACTGAGCATTAAGGTAGATTTAAACCCCAGCACATGAGTAATTACATAATATAAATGGACTAAAATTCAAAGATTGTCAAGCTGGATTTTGTAAAAATGATACACTATTTGGAAGGCATATGTCTAAAACTTAAGACAAAAATTGACAGAGAAAGTATGAAAAAGATATGCTATGAAAACTCTAACCAACAGAAAGCCAGTGATGAAGCTAAATGACAAAGAAGACGTTAAGGGAGAAACACTACTAGAGATGAAAAGGGACATTTCACGATGATCAAAAGTTTTGTTCTACAGGAAGTATTAGGATTCTAAATTTATATGCACCTAGTAACACAGCCTCAAAATATATAAAGCAAAAATCGTTAAGAGTAAAAGAAGAAACACAAATTACAAACATGTTGAGATTTTTAAAAACATTCTCAATGACTGATGGAACAAAAAGACAAAAAAAATCAATATGAGAATTTAAAGTTGGAACAACATCATTGGCAAACTTGATTGAATGGATCAATTCTTTCTTAGATAATTTCACAATTAAGATTTGAAGGCAGTCTAGGGTAGTGGTTACACACAGGGGCTTTGGAGTCAGGCAGTCCTGGATTCAAGTTCTGCCACAACTACTTTATGCAAGTGAACTTGGTTAACTTCCTTCACCTCTGTGAGCCTCAGTTTTCCCGACTGTAAAGTGGGGTTAACACCAGTATAGACCGCATGGGGTCATTGTGAGGATGAACAGAGATGATGCAGGTGGAGTGCTTGCCCCAGAGTGGTTGCCAGGCCGACCTGTCCCCGCCATACCTTACTCTTTTCCCGTAGCGTCTTAGAGATCAGGCTCTGCTCGGTACAGCTCCTTTTCAGCTCCTCCCTGAGCTTCTTCATTTCTTTCTCCATGTCATGGATTTGCTGAAAAGAGTTCCAACAACAGGGAAGTCAACTTCATAACTCATTTCATCCGGTTCATTAAGGCAGAAACCTAGTCTGGAATTTGCTTAATTCCTTCCCTTGGGGGCCAATTCTACGTCTTTAAGGCAAAGTAGAATTTCTTTCAATGGATGCAATGAAAGTGCTGGGTGAGGGAAAATTTGAGTTTCTTTTGAAGATTAGCATGGATCCTGGATTAAACAGTACAAGATACCTATCCACTCATTAGAATCTCTTTCCTTGGGGTATATTTTTGACTTCAATCTAAATAAGGGCTGTTTGGAAGACACAATGGGCACAGTTTGGAAGAAAAGAACAATGAAATTTTTTCTTTTTTCTCATTTGAGGCAGAGAAGTGTGCTCCTGACTTAGAAAAGAGCACACGTCTCCTGCCCCGTCCCAGGCACCGTCCTTCCCAACGGATGGAAAACGTATGCCTGGTGATGTGCACGAGGGTTCGGTTGGTACAGGGGGTGAACATGTACATTTAGTGGTCATCTTTTCATTGTATTAATTTTTATGTTCACCTTCCATACAAGGCCAGTGATACATTTGCTTTTTATTTTGTTTTTATGAATTGGTGTAAAATTGAATGTATTTAAGTAAAAATACTTAAAGAAGAGTTGTGTTAACAACAGTGCTCAGGGCTGTGATGAAACTTGTGACAGTGGATCATGAAAGTCTAGGCATCACAAGTCCAGGGGTAGGGACCACGGTGAATTTCTAGCAGCATACGGTGGCCACCTCCCTTCCCTTTACCCAGGGGAAACCTGATGAGGGGCCTTGAGCCAACTGCCCAGAAAATCTGGGAGAGTATGTTTTCCATGGTCTTTTCACCCATCTCTTTGAGGCTAGCAAATCAAAGAATTATGAGACTACATTAACAGACAAACACCCGGAAAGCCCCAGAGCTTGTGCTAGCTAATGGGCCACGGAACCCCTCCAAAACCCTGAAGGTCACAATCTAGGCTTTCAGTGGACACCTAGGGGTGAGGAGGTTCAACGCACGGTTTTGCAGAGTTTTAACTCTTTCTCCTGGGCTTCCCAGTGCTCATTCTGGGCATCTTCCTTCTGTAACTCTTCTTTCAGCACTGAGCACTGTGGAGAAAAAGGACAAGGCCACGGGGGCTTGCCTGGGGGTCCCGAGTCCCTGTGTTCACGCCCAGGAGTGTTTCCTGCTGTATAACCCCATCACACCTCTGAATTCTGAGACGCGAGACCATTTGTGTGATGGGAGCTCGGGATCCTGCAGTCGTTCCCAGTTCACCCCTCTCATGAGTTCTGAGAAATAGAGCGTCTAAATTCCTCTTCAAAAACCAGCAAACTTCACCACAGGGGAAATGCAGCATGGTAGAGTCTGGGTACTTAGGGTGCAGGAATTGGGATGTTTTCACTCTGTGACCGGTGAGGGTGGAGGGGGCGGAACCAGTGAGCTCGGGTCCATCTTAGGGCTTTTGTGCAGGTTGCATCTCAAAGACACAACTGCCCCGACTGGTGTGGAGGGGTAAACGGAGCCGTCTTTCCCGAGGGTGGCCCGGCAACAGGCATTAGGGGCATAAGGATGGATGTGTGCCTTCTATTGACCCAGCAATTCCCACTTGAGGAATGTACCTTAAGGACAATGGCTGGAGAAAGAAGTAAATCTGTAGTTTCAAGGATGCTCTTCACAGAATTGTCAGTAACAGTGGAAGAAAAAAAAAGAGGAAACAACCCAAGTGTTGTTTATAACAGCAGACCACTTTATAACACTGGGTACATCCAGGAGAAAGTATGTAGCTTTTAAGACCAATGATAAGAGCGTTGATTTATTAGCACGGGAAAATAGTAAGTATTTAAAAATTTAAAAAATGTGCATTGTATAAATTCACTATAAAATGATTGATTGATTGATTTCTAGGCAATATATAGAAACAAGACTGGAAGAACATACATGAAAATATTAACACTGATTTCTCAAGGTAGCATTTCCTCTCCTCTCTTTTTATTTTTTCTTTTCAATGTCATCTACTTATTTTTCTAAAATTAACACACATGATGTATGTCATTAAAAAAAAAAAAGGCATCTCAAATGTTCACGAGAGCAGTACCCTTGGTGGTGATGAGCCCTTGTGCTATTGGCCGGCACAGGCTAGAGGAGAAGGGACCTCATTCCAAGGTCAACGAGGAAGGGGAAACGGGGACATAAATCACCCAAATGCACTTCTGGAGGCAGAAGAGCCAAGCAGGTGCTGTCTTTGCGTATTCCCTCTACTTAGCATCAGCTCTGCATCCCCTTCCCGTCCCCAACACACACACACACACACACACACACACACCACATAAAACAGCTATAGCACATGTCTGGGAAGACACTCTGCTTGGGAGAAACGAATGCAGAGGGCTTGGCCAGGCAGCTGACCCGGGGCAGAGGCAGAGGAGCACAACTAAAACCAGCCTCCCACTTCTCAGAAAACGATTTTGTCATCCCCATTTCACAGATGGGGAAATGGAGGCCAAATGAGTTACAACCAAAGAAAGCTCTGGGATTGGACCTTGGTCTGTCTGATCCCAAAACTCATGCAGTGCCTTTCACCAGCTCCAAACTGGGTGTGGTACTACGTACCAGGTATTACTTATTGTGCCTTTTCCTTGGAACCTCAAGATCTGTTCTCACCCCACCCCCATGCAGACCTAGCTATCGGGTAGCCGCTGGGAATCCCTGAGTTGCCACCTGAGATGAAAGCTTTGAGGTTTTACCTTGACTCAAAGAAACAGACACATCATACAAATACTGAGAAATCTTACCCTATAGAGCCAGGATTCTGAAGTTAGCATTGAAGGCAAGATTTGCAAATAGTCAAAGTTACATGTAAAAAGCTCTTTGCTTGCCTACCACGTTCATTTTCCATAGAGAAATTCTACACACTAAAGTCTAAGGAAGAAATGAGAGTCTGCGTGTTTGCACCTGGATCTTCAAACATTCTGCTTTGAAGGCAATTATGAGAACCAGTGGTGCTGGGACCATGATGCAGCCGTGTGGTCATCCTTGCTCACAGAGAGATCGTATTCTGTTTAATATTAAACTTTGCAATGGCAGTATATGCTAATAAGTGTGTTTGTTGCTGGGAGTAAACAAACTAATTTATAATAGGGGTTAGAAAATGTTTGCTGGATTTGAATACATATTATGCTTATTCTGAGCCACATACACGCTGTACTTTGAAAAGCTGCAGAGAAGTTGACCACCTGCCCAGCAGCTACCCTCCCTGTGCCCCTGGGCACTGGCCTCATCTCACCACCGTGTGTCATGTGACTCCACTGTGTCTGCTTTTCGCAGCTACAATTTGCTGATGACCCGACACTCACTCTGGAGCTGAGGGCTTGGAGCTGGTGATCCTTTTCTTTGTTCTCACTCTTTAGTTGATTCACCTCCTGTTTTAGTTGTTGAACTTGATCATCCTTTACTAACACATCTCTTTGCAAAGATGAAACCATCTCTGTAAAAAAACCAAACCAAACCAAAACAAAAAACTCATGGAGGTCAAAGAGGCAGGAAGGATTATTGGCAACACCATGGCTGTCAGCCAACGTTCGGACAAGACCTTCCAAGCCCGGGCCACCACCGGTGCCCGCCTAGAACTGGGGAGGCTTTTTCCAAGGGTCCCAGAGCAGGAATGGGAAAGAGAGCAAGGTCCATGGAACATGGTTTGAGGCTTCAGTGAGAATGAAGCCTTCAGTCAGCACCAGTGAGAGGAGAAGGCTTTGGGGGCCCCTTGTGGGCACAGGCCAGGCGAAGCCAGGAGGAGAGGCCACACCATGGGCCTGGGGAACAAAGCCGCAGCACAGGGAAGGTCCAGGAATTCTTCCCCAGAGGCCAGGAGACGGGCTTGTGGCAGAGGGCACTGCTGGACACTATTGATGGGGTGGTTGGTTGGACCCCTCTCTACCACTTATTAGCTTGGTGGTCTTGGACAAGCTCTTTCACCTCCCACTGTCTGTCCCACACAGAGTTATTGTAAGGGTCAAATGAAACGGTGTATGTCCCAAGAACACCAAGTGGCTGAATTATGTTGGTTACAGGGCGCCTATTATTCTTCTCGGCAGCCAGCTTCCAAAATGGCCCCAACGATCCCTGCCGCCTAGGATTCATGCCCTGTGTAGCCCCTCCCACCCTGAATGGGGCTGACATGGGTAACCAATATGATACTGTGGAAATGATGGAATGTTTCCTCCCAGGCTGGGTCATAAAAGACACTGTGGCCTCCTCTTTGCTCTCTCTTCAGTCACTCACTCTGGGGGAAGCCAACTGCCGTGTTGTGAGGACACTCAAGCAGCCCTAGAGAGAAGCATGTGTGCTGAGGGACTAAGGCCTCCAGCCAAAAGCCACATGAGCAGCCATTCTGAAGGGGGATCCTCCGGCTCCCCCCGAGGCTTTAGATGACATGACTGATGCCCCCGCCGACATCTTGACTGCAACTCATGAGAACTAAAAGTCACCCCCCCCCTCAAATTCCTGAACTACAGAAACTGGGTGAGATAATAAATATTGGTTGGGGTTTTATCCATTACATTTTGGGGTAACTTGCTATGCAGCAATAGATAACTACTCTATTACTGTAGTATCATTTTTTTTAACATCCAATTATACTTTATTGGAGTATAATTGCTTTACAAGGGTGTGTTACTTTCTGCTTTATAACAAAGTGAATCAGTTATGCATATACATATATCCCCATATCTCTTCCCTCTTGCATTGTAGTATCATTTTGAATAAAAGTGGGAAGAAGGGTGCATAAATGCAGTGGTATTGGGTTATCTCATACGGTTCTTTTCTTGGAAGAACATTAGGCCCAGTTTCACTGGTAGGTGTCAATCGAGAATGTATATGAAATAAAGAACAAAATGCTCCAGAATTTCATTTTGAAGATGAGCTTTGCCTCCAGGACACGGTTAAGTTACTTGGAAATCCCCTGGGGCTTGCCACACTTTGAGTGGGTCCAGTCATCTCAAGCGTTATCCCAACCCAGGTCTGTCCCGACTCCCTGATTGGAGAAAGTGGGATCTGAGACAGGCTTGATGCTTGGATGAGGTTTGACTGGCCGCCATACGGGAGGAAGGTGAGGACCAGCGAGTTCATCCTTAACATTCCTGGTGCCCAGAACAGCACCTAGCCTGGGGGAGGTGCTCAGAAAATATCTGAGGACATCCCAAGTTAGGGTGGAGCATAAGCAGAGACCTGGGGGCAGCAGGGGGTGGGGGGGTGATTAAGTTGCAGAGTGAGGCAGAAGAAAAGTGCAGATTCATAGAGATGGTGATTCACGTGCGATGACTCAGCGCTGTGCCTGGCTTTTACAGCTGTGGGTATGTTTCCTGCCACGCGCTGGCTGCTTTAAGAGTGATGTGCCCCTGCGAGGCTCACTGCCTCCTCCCTGTCACCTGCTTCTCTCCCTCCCGTCGTATGTGAGTGGTCCCATCCTCTTCAGGTCTCTGGACATGTCAGTTTCTGCTTAAAAAACTCCACTGGATTCCCAACACCCTTAAAATCCCAGACCTCCCGACCCTGCCCAGCCCCACAATCCCTTGCGCACTCCATGCAGCCTCACTTGCCCTTGGTTTGTCCTTGCCCACCTGAAACAGGTCCGCTCTGCAAGAAGGACGTAGCCGTCGAGGATACAACCTAAACTGGTTAGAATCAGCTAAGTCCAAGGGGGAGTAAGGTTCGACTTCCAGCGGAACTTGGGCCTCATTACAGGCTCATTGTAATACATTAACGAAACGACACACCCACCAGCACTAGGACAGTTCCGAGGCTGACCATAAAGGTCAAAAAGTGGGTGGTGGGGCTTCCCTGGTGGCGCAGTGGTTGAGAGTCCGCTTGCAGATGCAGGGGACACGGGTTCGTGCCCCGGTCCTGGAAGATCCCACATGCCGCGGAGCGGCTGGGCCTGTGAGCCATGGCCGCTGAGCCTGCGCGTCTGGAGCCTGTGCTCCGCAACGGGACAGGCCACACAAAAAAAAAAAAAAAAAAAAAAAAAAGTGGGCGGTGGCCCAATTCCTGGAAATCCCCGCCCCTTCCCTAAAATATTAGAGTTCTCATAATCGTCCCACTCATTAGCCTATGAAATTACCCAGCCCATAAAAACTAACTGCCCCATATTTGGGGGCCTCTAGTCTTCTGAGATGACCCATGCTCTGTCTGTGGAGTGTTTCTCTCTAAATAAATCTACTTCTTACTTTGTCTCTCACTGAATTCTTTCTGCGATGAGACATAAAGAACCTGAGCTTTATTAAGTCCCGAGACCAGATGTGAGATCTCGATTAAAAGATAGTGGGTTCTGACTGGGTTCGAGTCCCAGCCCACGGGTTCAAGCCCCACCTGAATTCCATGGTTGCACACCCACTAAGCTGTTCTCCCTTGGCCTCCCCCCTTGAAGCACTGGCCACCACGACACACAGTTTATGTTCTCCACAGCACCACTGCTCTCTGAAGTGGGCTTGTTTATTCATCCGCTTACTTTTATTGTCTGTCACCCCCTCCCAAGTCTGTGAGTACAGGAATCTGACTGTCTTGCTTGGCTCTCCCTCCCCAGAGCCTGGAACGGGGCCTGACACCTAGTAGGTGCTCAATAAACATGTTGAAGGAATGAAAGAATCCAGGGAATCGAAGCTTAGCCACAGCTGTGCGTTGGCTGCCCCTCTCCCCACCCAAGCCCTTTATCAGGGAACCACCTCTGATAAAATTAGAAAATGTTTTCACTTGGGCCCAAGTGCACTCGGCTGAAATGGCTGAGACAAAGGGTGCCTTAAAAGAGTGACCCCATTTTGTCCACGCTCTACTTGGCACTCAGGCTGGTTTGTGGAACCACCCAAGCCACAAGGCGACCTGTGTTCTCCCTGGTAGGGCCAGTGTTCAGGAGACCTTGTAGCCAAGAGATAACGTTCTCTCAAATATTTATCAGGCCCTGCCCTCGGGACTGGGTGGCAAGAAACCTCCACTGGGGGAGAACTCTGATCCCTGAGGCTGCACCCAGGTCACGGGCACAGGTGTGGTGGTTGACTGGCGATGTCTGCAGGGGGAGGGCGGAAGCCCCGGGGCCCGAAGGCAGAAGGGCCTCACCTGACGTGATGGCGGTCTCCCTCCTTAAGTTCTCGGCCTCGTTCTTCAGGGACGTGATTTCTAAGTTTCTCTCAGACAGGGTCTGGCACAGCACCTGGCTGTAGCCTTGCTGCAGGGCACTGATCTGTGGAAGGAGGCAACACACGGTCAGAGGGGGCCAGCCAGGCCTGCAGGACATGCTGGTACTTCTCCAGCGTTGGGCAAACAGTCGGGTTGATCTTGGGTCGGGGTGTCGGGGAAACCAAGCTTTTCAGTTGCAACTAGTGGAAGGGGCGGGAGGGGGCCTGTTCCTTCAGTGACCACCGTGTCATAGGTCATCGAGACGCGAACCTTGTCTCCGTGGCCACCGGGGGCTCAGGTGCCGCTGTCTTCCTGTGACCTGGGGATTGTCCGCCGTAAATAGACCAGCTGTTGGTACCAGATCAACCAGCACTGACGGGATGCACAGCAAAGCTCAAGAGGCGGGAGCAGGTTATAAAATGAACGCCCTCTGATGATAACAGTGGACAGTTTATACCTCACAGAACACGCCAGCGTTTACAAAGCCCATTCACCCATGCTACCGTGACACTCCTCACAGCGTTGCTGAAGGCTGACGTTCCCATTAATGTTCCCATTTCGCAAGGGAGCAGGTTGAGACTCAGAGAGGCGAGGTCCCTTGCTCGGGATCACGCGCTGGTCAGAGGGGGAGTGTGATTCAAACCCAGCCTTTAGTTGCCTGGTTCCTCCTTCCCAGGTGGTTCTAGGAATGAGCATGAGAAGTTGGAGGCTGTAAAGCGTGGCATGGACTCGGGAGCCGGACTGCGGCCTTCAAGTCCTGTCTCTGCCACTTTGTGAACACAAGGAGGACACCATATTCTGTTTCCTTTTTTTCAGTCTGTACGTGGGGTGATGGTAGTCCCAACCTGATAGGATTGTTAGAGGTATTTTAATAAGTTAGCATGTGTACGAGTGCTCAGATCATGCCTGGCACACGGCGCAGGGGGAAGAGCCGGGACAGTCCTCTCCTCTGACTACCCACGGGGCGTTTTAGCTTCTGCCTCCCTCGTCTGGCTCTGGGGAAGGTGGTTGGTAATCTTTATGTGTGCATCTGTAAGCCTTGCCAGGCGCACTTAAACACCAGTGTGGTTGTTATTAAGAGGAAATACAGGACCACAGGCCGGCTCTATCTAAGGCTGCTGGGAGCACCCTCGAAGTCCATGGCTCAGAGCCCCCTCGAGGGCGGGCCCCCCTCCAGGGGTCTAGGTCTACACGTGGGGCGCGGAAGCTCTCCATCAAAGGCAACGTTGGTAAGAGCCCGAAAGTAGCTGCCAGGCCTTGGCCTCCTCAGAGCAGGTACCCGAGAGGCCGAGAAAGAGAGCGGGGCCCGGAACCCCCTCCCTCTCGGTCTGATGCGGCCAGACTGTTGGCCAGGCCTTTCCCACCTCAGGGTGCACTGTGGGCCTTTGTCCTGTGATTTTTCAGATGTCAGGCCTCAGTACTCGCACAGGGACACGTTTATTGGGGCATAAATGCCACGCAATCCGTAGACAGGACAAGAGCTAGCTTGTTTTGATATCAAAATGGAAGTGACAAGGAGAAGGGTGCAATTTCTTTTCTTTTTTTAAAAAATAAATTTATTTATTTTATTTATTTATTTTTGGCTGCATTGGGTCTTTGTTGCGGTGCACAGGCTTCTCACTGCAGTGCCTTCTCTTGTTGCAGAGCATGGGCTCTAGGCGCACGGGCTTCAGTAGTTGTGGCACGAGGGCTCAGTAATTGTGGCGCATGGGCTTAGTTGCTCCGCGGCATGTGGGATCTTCCTGGACCAGGGCTCGAGCCCATGTCCCCTGCACTGGCAGGCGGATTCCTAACCACTACACTACCAGGGAAGTCCTGGGTGCAATTTCTTTGTTCTCCTAAGGTAAGTTTGTCAGATTTAGGGGAGGTAAAAAGGATGTTCACTTAAAATAGGATTTCAGATAATGAATAATATTTTAGTGCAAGTGTGTCCCATGCAATATTTGGGACACACACTAAAACGAAATTCTAAAATTCAAACTTAACTGGGTGTCCTTACTTTATCTGGCAACCCCACCCTAAGAGAGTTCCTAAACTTCAGTCATTCATATACCACTTTCACTATTTTTCCCATGTCTCTTGGCTAGCCCCACTATAATTTCTCAGCATTTTTCGTAGAAGCAGCTCCCTTTTTAAACTTAAAAATGTGCATTAAATTAAAAATAACTGTTATAAGAGTAAATAGAGACTCAGTATCTTAAATAAAAATAATCCCTCCAAAAGAAGAAATACAGGAATTTCCCTGTTTACCATCAGACCAGGTTGCGGGCATCACATTAAAAAAAAAAAAGATTTGGGGGGAGGGAGTGGGCATGCCCAGGTAATGGGGTTCGGGCGTGGTGACATGGCCACCAGATGGCGCTCACAGCCTTTGGTCTTGGTTTGTGTCCTTGGAAATCTTGTCATTATTACTCTGGTAGAATTAACAGAAGCGTCAAGGTCTCACAAGTTTTCTGACTCGTTTCATGCACCATCATGGTTCAGAGTCGATGACATTTGGGGCAGTTACACTTACTTTTTCCCTGGGGCACCTGAGACATTACTGGGGGGCGGTCTATGCTAGAAGTTGTGGGAACACAGGCCACTCTGCCCCTCACTCTCCCCAAGGCTATACTTTTGTATATTTGTGCTTTGGAAATTTTGAGTAAAAAAATTCTTTCACATCTTACTTTTCTCTGTTGGGGGGAAATACAACTTTTCCATAAAAGGTCCTTGGAACACTGAAAGTGTTTGTAAGCTCTTCTCAGCGTAATGCTTTTATTTACATGATACCAGAGATAGAACACACAGAGACAAACTTCCAGAAGGGAAAACATACGCTCCCCTCTAAGACTCCAGTGCTTTTGACAGATTTAAAATATTTCAATCTAAGCGTCAGAGTTTTAGGATTTCGGATTGCTGGAAAACTCCAAAGAGTCTTCAAACCTCTTTGATACTTTTACTACCCAAATAAATATCCATATTGTTTGTAATTGGCATAAATTCCAAGATGTTTAATGTCGGTTAAGCTGTGTAATAAAATGGGCACTGAATCATAAGAAAGTTAATAGTGCTAGGAGGAGTGATTGTTTCAAGATAATAATTTGGCTTCTAATTAGCACAGGCATATAAGAGCACACAGAGGTAAGAAATTTCTAGTGATATTGTAGCGGATCGAAGATTTTTGAGAGCAAATCATTATGCACACACCTTCGGGGACCAGGGAAAACACATAAAGTAATCAGAACAATAAATCAACCTGCCATGTGGCTTACGCTTCTGGTGGAATGCTCTGCAGGTAGTAGAATAGTTAAGAAACTAAAATGTCAGTGGATGAAACTCGATTTGAGTTCAAACCAGTGGAGCCTCTGGTTCATATATGCCTTGTTATAAAATATTCTCCTTCAGTTATAAGTGAAGCTCCAGTGGTAGGGGAGGCAACAGCATGATGCATCAGTGTAATTATTTCTAGATAATTTCTTTGTAAAAAAAAACTTTTTCCCCCAGATATCGGCAGCCACTTTAAATAATACTCAAATTGTGACTTGCTGATATTCAAAGATATGTGGAAATTATATAATATTATATGTCAAATATATTTCAATTATAAAAAAAAAGGTATGTGGGGAATTCCCTGGTGGTCCAGTGGTTAGGACTCTGTGCTTCCACTGCTGGAGGCCTGGGTTTGATCCCTGGTCAGGGAACTAAGATCCTACAAGCCGCGTGGTACGGCCAAAAAAAAAAAAAAGGTATATGGGAATAATTCAGCCTCGTCCATGTACCTGAAAAAGACATGTCATTTTCTCAGGCAAGCTCTGAAATGGGAGAATAACTGAAAGGAATATTTCAACAAAATTGGGCTCAGTTCAAGAAAAAGATGCTCATTAATGTGTCAGCTACATGTCAAGGTAGCTGTTTGCACTAATAATTCCTATAGGACCTGTTACTTTCATTGTTTTTTCAAAACCAGGTTCGAAGGAGAGTCATTAGTTCGTTTAAATATTAGAGCATGTGTTTGTTTACTTGTTTATTCTGTCTCCCTCACTAGATCATAACAGGGGGAAGGATCATGTCTGTCTTGTTCTCTGCTGAATTCTCAAAGCCTGGAAGAGGGCATGGCATGGGATAGACAACCCCAAAATATTTATTTGAATGAATGGACGGATGGATGAATAAAGAACAAACAAACAGACACGGTCCTAACAGAGTTCTAGAAGGTTACTGGGCCCAACCTTTGCCTTCATGGATCTTACAGTTTCCTGCTAGAATCTCCTAGGTTCACCATATACAATCTGTGTCCTTTCTAGAGCATCATTTCTAGGACTGAGACTGTGTACTTAGCATCGGTTACAGAAGGGAAAGACAGTAAACAGAGAACAAGAGAACCAAGGCCCCCAAGCACTGACTACGGTTTTTTTTCTCTCTTTTTTTAAAATGTTTATTTGTTTATTTCTTATTAGTCACCCATTTTATACACATCAGTGTATACATGTAAATCCCAATCTCCCAATTCATCACACCACCATCCCCACCCCCTGCCACTTTCCCCCCTTGGTGTCCATATGTTTGTTCTCCACATCTGTGTCTCAATTTCTGCTCTGAAAACTGGTTCATCTTTACCATTTTTCTAGGTTCCACATATATGCGTTAATATACGATATTTGTTCTTCTCTTTCTGACTTACTTCACTCTATGACAGTCTCTAGATCCATCCGTGTCTCTACAAATGACCCAATTTTGTTCCTTTTTATGGCTGAGTAACATTCCATTGTATATATGTACCACATCTTCTTTATCCATTCGTCTGTCGATGGGCATTTAGGTTGCTTCCATGACCTGGCTATTGTAAATAGTACTGCAATGAACATTGGGGTGCATGTGGCTTTTTGAATTATGGTTTTCTCTGGGTATATGCCCAGTAGTGGGATTGCTGGGTCATATGGTAATTCTATTTTTAGTTTTCTAAGGAACCTCCATACTGTTCTCCATAGTGGCTGTTATCAACTTACATTCCCACCAACCGTGCAAGAGAGCTCCCTTTTCTCCACACCCTCTCCAGCATTTGTTTGTAGATTTTCTGATGATGCCCGTTCTAACTGGTGTGAGGTGATACCTCATTGTAGTTTTGATTTGCATTTCTCTAATAATTAGTGATGTTGAGCAGCTTTTCATGTGCTTCTTGGCCATCTGTATGGAGAAATGTCTACTTCGGTCTTCTGCCCATTTTTGGATTGGGTTGTTTGTTTTTTTAATATTGAGCTGCATGAGCTGTTTATATATTTTGGAAATTAATCCTTTATCAGTTGCTTCCTTTGCAAATATTTTCTCCCATTCTGAGGGTTGTCTTTTCATCTTGTTTATGGTTTCCTTTGCTGTGCAAAAGCTTTGAAGTTTCATTTGGTCCCATTTGTTTATTTTTGTATTTATTTCCATTACTCTAGGAGGTGGATCAAAAAATATCTTGCTGTGATTTATGTCAAAGAGTGTTCTTCCTATGTTTTCCTCTAAGAGTTTTATAGTGCCTGGTCTTACATTTAGGTCTCTAATCCATTTTGAGTTTATTTTTGTGTGTGGTGTTAGGGAGTGTTCTAATTTCATTCTTTTACATGTAGCTGTCCAGTTTTCCCAGCACCACTTATTGAAGAGACTGTCTTTTCTCCACTGTATATCCTTGTCTCCTTTGTCATAGATTAGTTGACCATGGATGCGTGGGTTTATCTCTGGGCTTTCTATCCTGTTCCATTGATCTATATTTCTGTTTTTGTGCCAGTACCATACTGTCTTGATTACTGTAGCTTTGTAGTATAGTCTGGAGTCAGGGAGTCTGATTCCTCCAGCTCGTTTTTTTCCCTGAAGACTGCTTTGGCTATTCGGGGTCTTTTGTGTCCCCACACAAATTTTAAGATTTTTTGTTCTAGTTCTGTAAAAAATGCCATTGGTAATTTGATAGGGATTGCACTGAATATGTAGATAGCTTTGGGTAGTATAGTCATTTTCACAATATTGATTCTTCCAATCCAAGAACATGGTATATCTCTCCATCTGTTGGTATCATCTTTAATTTGTTTCATCAGTGTCTTACAGTTTTCTGCATACAGGTCTTTTGTCTCCCTAGGTAGGTTTATTCCTAGGTATTTTATTTTTTTGTTGCAATGGTAAATGGGAGTGTTTTCTTAATTTCTCTTTCAGATTTTTCATCATTAGTGTATAGGAATGCAAGAGATTTCTGTGCATTAATTTTGTATCCTGCAAATTTACCAGGTTCATTGATTAGCTCTAGTAGTTTTCTGGTGGCATCTTTAGGATTCTCTCTGTATTCTCTGTATTCTCTCCTGTCATCTGCAAACAGTGACAGTTTTACTTCTTCTTTTTCAATTTGTATTCCTTTTATTGCTTTTTCTTCTCTGATTGCTGTGGCTAGGACTTCCAAAACTATGTTGAATAATAGAGGTGAGAGTGGACATCCTTGTCTTGTTCCTGATCTTAGAGGAAATGCTTTCAGTTTTTCACCATTGAGAATGATGTTTGCTGTGGGTTTGCCATACATGGCCTTTATTATGTTGAAGTAGGTTCCCTCTATGCCCACTTTCTGGAGAGTTTTTATCATAAATCAGTGTTTAATTTTGTCAAAAGCTTTTTCTGCATCCATGGAGATGATCATATGGTTTTTCTTTTTCAATTTGTTAATATGGTGTATCACATTGATTGATTTGCATATATTGAAGAATCTTTGCATCTCTGGGATGAATCCCACTTGATCGTGGTGTATGATCCTTTTAATGTGTTGTTGGATTCTGTTTGCTAGTATTTTGTTGAGGATTTTTGAATCTATATTCATCAGTGATATTGGTCTGTAATTTTCTTTCTTTGTAGTATCTTTGTCTGGTTTTGGTATCAGGGTGATGGTGGCCTCAGAGAATGAGTTTGGGAGTGTTCCTTCCTCTGAAATTTTTTGGAAGAGTTTGAGAAGGAGGGGTGTTAGCTCTTCTCTAAATGTTTGATAGAATTCACCTGTGAAGCCATATGGTTCTGGACTTTTGTTTGTTGGAAGATTTTTAATCACAGTTTCAATTTCATTACTTGTGATTGGTCTGTTCATATTTTCTCTTTCTTCCTGGTTCAGGCTTGGAAGGTTATACCTTTCTAAGAATTTGTCCATTTCTTCCAGGTTGTCCATTTTATTGGCATAGAGTTGCTTGTAGTAGTCTCTTAGGGTGCTTTGTACTTCTGCAGTGTCTGTTGTAACTTCTCCTTTTTCATTTCTAATTTTATTGATTTGAGTCCTCTCCGTCTTTTTCTGGATGAGTCTGGCTAATGGTTTATCAATTTGTTTATCTTCTCAAAGAACCAGCTTTTAGTTTTATTGATCTTTGCTATTGTTTTCTTTGTTTCTATTCCATTTATTTCTGCTCTGATCTTTATGATTTCTTTCCTCCTGCTAACTTTGGGTTTTGTTTGTTCTTCTTTCTCTAGTTCCTTTAGGTGTAAGGTTAGATTGTTTACTTGAGATGTTTCTTGTTTCTTGAGGTAAGCTTGTATAGCTATAAACTTCCCTCTTAGAACTGCTTTTGCTGCATCCCATAGGTTTTGGATAGTCGTGTTTTCATTGTAATTTGTCTCTAGGTATTTTTTTGATTTCCTATTTGATTTCTTCAGTGATCTCTTGGTTATTTAGTAATGTACTGTTTAGCTTTCATGTGTTTGTGTTTTTTACGGGTTTTTCCCTGTAATTCATTTCTAATCTCATAGGGTTGTGGTCAGAAAAGATGCTTGATATGATTTTAATTTTCTTAAATTTACTGAGGCTTGATTTGTGACCCAAGATGTGATCTATCCTGGAGAATGTTCCGTGTGCACTTGAGAAGAAAGTGTAATATGCTGTTTTTGGATGGAATGTCCTACAAATACTAATTAAATCTATCTGGTC
This sequence comes from Lagenorhynchus albirostris, assembly GCF_949774975.1. NCBI lineage: Eukaryota > Metazoa > Chordata > Mammalia > Artiodactyla > Delphinidae > Lagenorhynchus > Lagenorhynchus albirostris. The sequence continues at coordinate 174,606,920 of NC_083096.1, forward strand.
TATTGTGTCATTTAAAGCTTGTGTTTCCTTATTAATTTTCTGTTTGGATGATCTGTCCATTGGTGTAAGTGAGGTGTTAAAGTCCCCCACTATTATTGTGTTACTGTCGACTTCCTCTTTTATAGCTGTTAGCAGTTGCCTTATGTATTGAGGTGCTCCTATGGTGGGTGTATATATATTTATAATTGTTATGTCTTCTTCTTGGATTGATCCCTTGATCATTATGTAGTGTCCTTCCTTGTCTCTTGTAACATTCTTTATTTTAAAGTCTATTTTATCTGATATGAGTATTGCTACTCCAGCTTTCTTTTGATTTCCATTTTCATGGAATATCTTTTTCCATCCCCTCACTTTCAGTCTGTATGTGTCCCTAGGTCTGAAGTGGGTCTCCTGTAGACAGCATATATATGGGCCTTGTTTTTGTATCCACTCAGCAAGCCCGTGTCTTTTGGTTGGAGCATTTAATCCATTCACATTTAAGGTAATTATCGATATGTGTGTTCCTATTACCATTTTCTTAATTGTTTTGGGTTTGTTTTTGTAGGTTATTCTCTTCTCTTGTGTTTCCCACTTAGAGAAGTTCCTTTAGCATTTGTTTTAGAGCTGGTTTGGTGGTGCCGAATTCTCTTAGCTTTTGCTTGTTTGTAAAGCTTTTGATTTCTCCACCCAATCTGAATGAGATCCTTGCGGGGTACAGTAATCTTGGTTGTAGGTTCTTCCCTTTCATCACTTTAAGTATATCATGCCACTCCCTTCTGGCTTGTAGAGGTTCTGCTGAGAAATCAGCTGTTAACCTTATGGGAGTTCCCTTGTATGTTATTTGTCATTTTTCCCTTGCTGCTGTCAATAATTTTTCTTTGTCTTTAATTTTTGCCAATTTGATTACTATGTGTCTCAGTGTGTTTCTCCTTGGGTTTCTCCTGTATGGGACTCTCTGTGCTTCCTGGACTTGGGTGGCTATTTCCTTTCCGATGTTAGGGAAGTTTTTGACTATAATCTCTTCAAATATCTTCTCGGGTCCTTTCTCTCTCTCTTCTCCTTCTGGGACCCCTATAATGTGAACGTTGTTGCGTTTAATGTTGTCCCAGAGGTCTCTTAGGCTGTCTTCATTTCTTTTCATTCTTTTTTCTTTATTCTGTTCCACAGCAGTGAATTCCACCATTCTATCTTCCAGGTCACTTATCCATTCTTTTGCCTCAGTTATTCTATTGATTCCTTCTAGTGTATTTTTCATTTCAGTTATTGTATTTTTCATCTCTATTTGTTTGTTCTTTAATTCTTCTAGATCTTTGTTAAGCATTTCTTGCATCTTCTCGATCCTTGCCTCCATTCTTTTTCTGAGGTCCAGGATCATCTTCACTATCTTTATTCTGAATACTTTTTCTGGAAGATTGCCTATCTCCATTTCATTTAGTTGTTTTTCTGGGGTTTTATCTTCTTCCTTCATCTGGTACATAGCCCTCTGCCTTTTCATCTTGTCTGTCTTTCTGTGAATGTGGCTTTTGTTCCACAGGCTGCAGGATTGTAGTTCTTCTTGATTCTGCTGTCTGCCCTCTGGTGGATGAGGCTATCTAAGAGGCTTCTGCAAGTTTCCTGATGGGAGGAACTGGTGGTGGGTAGAGCTGGCTGTTGCACTGGTGGGCAGAGCTCAGTAAAACTTTAATCTGCTTGTCTGCTGATGGGTGGGTCTGGGTTCCCTCCCTGTTGGTTGTTTGGTCTGAGGCAACCCAACACTGGAGCATACCCAGGCTCTTTGGTGGGGCTAATGGCAGACTCTGGGAGGGCTCACACCAAGGAGTACTTCCCAGAACTTCTGCTGCCAGTGTCCTTGTTCCTTGGTGAGACACAGCTGCCCCCCACCTCTGCAGGAGACCCTCCAACACTAGCAGGTAGGTCTGGTTCAGTCTCCTATGGGGTCACTGCTCCTTCCCCTGGGTCCCGATGTGCACACTACTTTGTGTGTGCCCTCCAAGAGTAGAATCTCTGTTTCCCCCAGTCCTGCTGAAGTCCTGCAATCAAATCCCGTTAGCCTTTAAAGTCTGATTCTCTAGGAATTTCTCCTCCTGTTGTCAGACCCCCAGGTTGGGAAGCCTGACATGGGGCTCAGAACCTTCACTCCAGTGGGTGGACTTCTGTGGTATAAATATTCTCCAGTTTGTGAGTCACCCACGCAGCAGTTATGGGATTTGATTTTATTGTGATTGCGCCCTTCCTACCGTCTCATTGCTCCTTCTCCTTTGTCTTTGCATGTGGGGTATCTTTTTTGGTGAGTTCTAGCGTCTTCCTGTCGATGATTGTTCAGCAGTTAGTTGTGATTCTGCTGTTCTCGAAAGAGGGAGTGGGAGCATGTCCTTCTACTCCACCATCTTGAACCAAATCTGACTATGGTTTTAAGCAGAATTATGCACTGAGGCCAAAATTCATCAATGACCAATTGCTTTTTTATCACCTTTGTTGAGATATAATTTATGTACAAGATCAATGGCCAATTTTAAAGTAGTTCTTTAAAACTTAAAAAATTTTTTTTTTCTTTGTTGTATTTAGTTTCAGGAGAAAGGAAGTTGACTGGTAAATCCAGACATTCTGGGTGGAGAATTTTTGGTCAAATTCCTTATAAATGAACCAGCAGCTGCCTTCAGGGTTTGATAAAGGCCTCAGTGTTTGGAACACTATGGGGTTCCTTCTCCCCATCTCCAGCTCTTTCTGGCTGGGTCTGGGTGGGTGTGAGAAGTGGTCACTGAAGCGACAGGAGTTGGGTGGAAATGCAAAGTGGGTGTGAAAGCATGAGGTGTACAAGATGGCAGAGCTGAACTCAAATCACATCACTGCCTCTCACTTGCTGTGCAAGCTGTAACGAGCTCCTGGGCATCTCTGAGCCTGCCTCAGTCTCCTCATCTGTAGAATGGCATGTGCCAGAAGACTGAGGTTTAAATAGCTAATGCGGGGACTTCCCTCATGGCGCAGTGGTTAAGAATCCGCCTGCCAATGCAGGGGACACGGGTTCGAGCCCTGGCCCTGGAAGATCCCACATGCCATGGAGCAACTAAGCCCGTGGGCCACAACTGCTGAGCCTGCACTCTAGAGCCCACGAGCCACAACTACTGAAGCCCTCATGCTGCAACTGCTGAAGCCTGCGCATCTAGAGCCCATGCTCTGTAGCAACAGAAGCCACTGCAATGAGAAGCCCACACACCGTGGCGAAGAGTAGCCCCTGCTCACTGCAACTAGAGAAAGCCCGCGCAGTGATGAAGACCCAACGCAGCCAAAAATAAATAAATAAATGAATAAATAAATAAGCTAATACACCAAAAGTGCCTGCACCAGGGCCTGAGCATGGTAGGCACTTAATCAAATCTAATATTGTTCTTACAAGGCTAGAAACTTGCCAACCCTCCACTCCCTGGATCTGCACTCTTCTCCACCATGCTATGCTCACTGCCCATTTCTAACTACCCGGGTGGCTCTGCCCAGGCTCTCCCTGAGAGCTGTCACCTGTGTTGTGACCCCAAGGCCCCGACCCACTTGTCTCTGAGCCCTACCTGGTCTTTCAAGCTCTGGATCTCTGTCTGTTGGGCATCGTCCTCTTCATGCGGAACCTGAACCTTGGGCGGGATCACCCTCTCCTTCTGCCTGGAGGCGGCTGTTTCCAACAGCTTCTGGCTCAGGTTGGCCACTTCGTTGTGCAGGCTTGCTATCACGGTGTCTTTGTATTTGGATTCAAGTTCAAAACCCGAGAGACGGCTGACTTCTCTTCCCAGCAGCAGAATTATTTCATCCTGGGTGGAGGCCAGATGGGAAATTTACTAGGTGTGGGTCTGGGTATAAGGCTGAGCCCATTTAAAGAAATACAGGAAAAATACGGTATCATTCTTGGGAAGGTGAGGGCAGGCAGGGAGGGAAAAAGCAGACTTTCAAGGCTGTCTCTGTCGCTTGGAAAATCTCACACAGACAAGAATTTGGTTAAAATGAGTACTTGTATATAGACTCCTGTAATGGAGGTCTATACCTCACAGGTACGGAAACTTTCCTTTCCCCGAGAATTATACTTTCATATTAAGAACAACCATCCCACTTGGGAACTTTTGTTGCTAGAAAGTTTACTTATAATATTTTCATTTATAATAGTCAGCCTAGCACACTGGGGACCTAGGAAAGGTAATCAGGAAAACAACATTCTGTTTGACCACATTCTGCCTATAATGAGGGTTATTTTTTTTTAACTTAAAACGTTCTGAAATATTTGTTTTCCCTTTCCTCTCTTCTAGTACTTCCTGCCTCTTTTTGCTATTCATGTATGAATTTGTTCCAGGTGACTGAATCTGGAAAGTAAATGAGACAGGAATGGTGATTTCTTTGCGTGGGCTCATGTAAACTTTCGGCTGGAAAAACAAAATTGCTGCTAGACTTTACCCACAGGTATAATTAACCCTGTCCTCCGTCTCTCCAGTGAAAAAGTTCTGCAGCCAAAGAATTTGTTAGGTTTTCCAAAAAAGGAAAAAAAAATCCCCCAAACTTCTCACCAGAAGTTATCAATAAAATGTCAGAAAAACTGAAGAAGAAGAAGAAAAGTGCCCCAGAGGCCTTTTCCAAAGCAGCCACAGGAGGAGGTAAACGGGCAAGTTCTAGGCCAGCTCATTCCCAGGGGAGCCGTCCAGTCAGCCTCACGACCTGCTAGCTCTGTGACCTGGGGAAGGACAGGGTCTCTCTCGCTCATGAGAAAGCCTGTCTGACATTGCCAACTACTGCCAGGGGCCTTCCTTTGGGTCCTTGTGAATGCTGGTGGCCAAACTTCAAGAGAGAGCATCAGACATGTTCCCTACGCCTGGGCAGTTTCCCCTGTTTCACCCTGTTATGATCAGCCAGGTGCTTATTCATTTTTCATGCAACAAACATTCATCGGGCAGCAGCTAAGTGCCAGGCCCCGTGCCAGTGCTGGAATATAAGAAGTTTGCAGAGGGCAGTGGACAGCCGTGGGTTCTGCTTTCCTGGTGAGGGTCCCCTTGCCCTTCTTGGAGGGAGCGTTCCTCCTTCCATGTGGTCTGGGTAGGACTGTCAGTCATGTGCCCTGCTCCTTCCTGTCCCACCTCCCCGTGTGCATGTGGCCCAAGCTGGTCAATCAGAGATTTCACACATGGATTACAGAGGGAGAGGATCTTGCATTCTTCTGGATCACAAGCTTTAAATATGTAGGCTTGTTTGCCTGAGTTTGTCTTTTCTAACACACAAGGCCAGCCTTATGTAGAAAGCCAGACTCTGAGGGAAACAGAGGGGAGAGATTGGTAGTGGGGAGGTGTTCTGGTGACATCATTCAAGCTCCTGGATCTAGCCATACCTGAAGCTAGCAGCCCTTTAAATTTTCCAATAAGATGAGCTAATAAATGCTCCCCCTCAAGCTAATTTATTTATTGTCACTTGAAGGAGTCCTGGCAAGTCAGGGTATAAATAGCTTATAAATAGAAAAAATTATTTCTATTATAAATAGAAAAAATTATAAATGGCTTATAAAAATTTTCTATAGATAGAAAAATTTATAGTGGTTGCACTATATTTCCAAGTTAAAATTGAGGCAGGTTGAAAAATGGCTACAAATACTTTGCAGCTTTGCCATCCAGTCTATTTCCCCACCCTCTAGTCTGGGCTGGCCCTGTGACTTGCTATAACCAACTGAATGGAGTGGAAGTGATGCTGCATGATCTCCAGGCAAGTTCTTACAGGCTGTGCAGCTTCTGCTCTGGCCCCCTGGGAACCCTGAGACCACCGTGTTGTGATGAAAATCCACATGCAGAAAGGGGCCCACCAGTCCAGGCATCCTGGCTGAGGCCCCAGATGTGGGAAGGAGGCCAATGGAGACCACCAGCCTGGCCAAGCCAGCGGCTGACTGAGCCTGCATGAGTGAGGCCAGGGGACGCGAGCAAAGGAACCTTCCAGGTCAACCCATAGATTCTGGGGAATAATGAATTGCTGTTTTAAGCCACTAAGTTTTGGGGTGGCTTGTTACACAGCGATAAATACAGAATCTGAGCGTGGCTTCTCGCCTTTCTGCAACATTTTTCAGAGTCTGGTACCAGGATGCCTGAGTTGGAACCCCCTGCCTCCTGAAGTTTTGGATTTCCGTGTCTGACAAGAACCCCAGGTAGGTCTGCTCCTCACAAACTCCGAGAATTGCTGCGGGAGCAGGCCCTGGCCCTTAAGGAAAGCGAGATATTATAGACTGCTTCTTTTAGAGTAACTTTCAGGTCGTGTCTAAGCGGGGAGAAATTGACCTGGGCCCTTCCCAGGATGGCTTGAATCCATCTGTTCTGCTCGCATCCCTGCTTTAAACCTCTCTGGTTCTTTAACGAGTCTCTCTGCCCAGGCCTCCCTGACTTCAGTGCTCACTTGCTCCTGCTAGGAACGTGTTTTTGCATCACTGTTCCATCATTCAAGGTTGACCAAGTGATTACTGTGTGGGAATTAGAAGTACCCTCTGAGAAGTTAACCAGACCTAGGTTTGAATCCTAACACTGCTCCTTGCACTGGGCAACCTTGAACACATTACTTAACCTCTCTGAGCTTCAGTTTCCTCATCTGCAAAGTGAGGGTGATAAAATCTATTTTGAAGATGGTGAAGATTAACGAGCTAATAAACGTCAAGTGCACAGGACATGGCCCAGCACACAGTTGGTGCTCAGTACCTTGTAGCTGTAGATGTTATTTGGGATAAAATGAGCAATGGCCAAACCTGGCTGAATGTCTTGGGAGGAAGAGGTGGTTTCTTGGAAGTAGGAAAAAGGGGCAGTCCTTGAGACACAGTGAACAAGAGGCAGTGGCAATCTCTCCATGGTCCCTCTTGCTGCTGTAGCTCTGTCCTTCCCCGAGACCCCTCACCTTATCGTGCTGGGTCAGGTCCTGGTCCACAAAAATTTCTCTGGAGAACCCTGCCCCAGGAATTTCCTCGGCCACTGATTGTTCCGACAGTTCCATGGCGTTGGTCCACACTAACACACAGGGTCGACAGAGAATGCAGAGGAGACTGTGAGTTTCCCCAAAGTCTTAAAGAATATTTTCAGATTAACCTTCACATTCATGAGACTTATGCAATGAAAGCATTACAGGAGTACTGGAAAGGGTAAGAGCTGCCTCATTTCTCTTCCACAGCGTTAACTGCACTGATGCACTGTGATGTGTCTCTTTCCAGATTTTTTTCTATGCCGCATAAGAGCTGATGACCTTAGGCAAGTCATTTACTCTCTCTAAGCCTTAGTTTCCACATATATAATTTAGGATCACTGATAGTCTCTGCTATAAAGGGCTATCTGGAGATTAAATAGAATAATGATATAGAGCAGGGGTTGGCACACTATGGCCCTGTGGCCAAATCTGGCCTTCTGCCTAGTTTTGTAAATAAAGTTTTATTGCAACACAGCCAGTGATTCACTTACATATTATTTATGGCTGCTTCCCAGCTACCAAGGCAGAGCTGAGTAGCTGCAGCAGAGACCATGTGACCCACAAACCCTAGAGTATTTACTATCTGGCTCTTTACAGGAAAAGTTTGCTGACCCCTCATGTAGAGCATTGAGCACTAAACGTTAGCTATATTTTTTTTATTGCAGTCATATCTTTTCAAAAAACAAAAATGGATTTACATGACAGAGATTCTTCTCCAGCTTACTTTTCAGCTAACAATATCAAAAACATCTTCCCATGTCAGTATTTGTAGCTGTACCGGGTTCTTTTCAATGGTAGCTTTGTGGTCCACTGTACAAGTGTGCCAAACGTATTTAACTAGGATCCACTTGACAGACATGTAAGCTTTCCTAATCTTTTTCTTATTAACCCCAATGTTACAAGGGCTGTTTATATGACTTTCGGGGAGTATGGCATTATGTTTGGGGGCCCCACTCTGTATCACATCAGACATCTCGCAATTCACTCACATCAACACTGAATACATGTTTCTTTTTTATTGGTGTAGAAACTTTTGTAAAGATTTCTATCATTCTACTTGTGAGATCACTTGGGCCCAAGCAGCGTATTTTAAATGTCCAAGTGACTATGGTTTCTGGACAGTCACTGCACAATCTTATCTTCTTGTGAAGTGACAAACTGAACAAATTGTTTTCAAAGGTGATGAAACTTTAATGAGTATTAACATTAATGATGAATGAGGCACGCACCGTCATGTTTGTGGACATTCATTCAATCATTTATTCAGTTTGCTTCTGCATTTTTTATTTATGCATTTTAGAGTCAAAGATTCCTGCCCCCCAGCCAGGTCTCAAACCTGTTTGTGGACCCCAGAACCTCTAGTGGACATAGCTGATGGCCTGTGGTGCCCGGAGAACGCACAGCCTTGTGTGTTGAATGAGCAGCCCTGGCCACAGTGTTTCCTGGGGCGCGAGGAACAGAAGGGCCTGGAACTTCAGCAGCTGCCCATTTTCTCTCCCTCCACCTCCCTAATTAGATCCATGATTAGAAAACTTTTATTTGAAGCTCACGGCCCCCATCTGACCCTCTTGGGTCCTGAGCAGCTAAGTCCTAACTGACTACAGCAGCAGTGCCTGATGCGAGCTACTGAATGCAATTTTCAATTTTCTAGTAGTCGCGTTAAAAAGGTAAAAAGAAGAGATGAATTTTTTAACGATAAATTTTATTTAACCCAATACATTAAAAAATATCGTTTCAACACGTAATCGACAAAAAATATGGAGATATTTTATATCCTTTTTCTTCGAGGTATGAAGCCTTTGAAATCTGGGGTTTATTTTACACTGACAGCACATCTCAATTTGGAAACTGAATTTTCAGGAGGAAGACTTGATCTGTTTTCAGATTCCACAAAATCTTAGAGTCGAAAAAGTCGATTCGCCAACTCAACATGTTCCAGACAGACTTCGACCCTTTCGATAACTGGATCAAATATCAGTTTTTAAATTTAAATGAATTAAAATTAAACGTTTGGCTCCTCAGTCGCACGGGCCATGTTTCAGATGCTCAGCAGCTACTGGGGCTGGTGCTGCCATAGCAGAAAGCACAGAACCAGAACATTTTCCCCTTGTTCTCCTTCTTCCTGACCTAACAAACACCTCCTTTCCTGCCAACATCTATAACTGGGTTAGGAAAAAAAAGGAATAGAGAAAAGAGATTAAAAAAAAATCGTCTTCTGGTGCAGGCTTGACTCTAACATGCAGCCTAATTCTGGGGGGTCCCTGTGGTGCATCAAGGATGGTCACAGGCCTGTGGCTTAGTTTCTAAATATTCAGCACAGTCTGTTTGATGCTATATGTGTGCCGGTCATTTAGTTTTCAGGCTGCGGCAGTCAGTTGCCAGAAGCTGTGGTTCCCAGGCCTGGTGTGGCCGGGCAGTATTACATCAGACAGGCTACCGTCCGGAGGCAGCTGTGACTCCTAGAGTCTTCCTGGTGAGCAAACTGAAGGCCAGAAATGGGTTCTTATTGGTAAAAGGGTGGCCTCGCACCTGGTATGCTGAATGCTAGAAATCGGCCCCAACTGGAGGAAGGTACTGCCTGGCCTGTGTCCCCAGGGAGGGCCCCGGGGTCTGACCCTAACTGGGCCCCTGTCCAGTCTCAGCTTAGAGCTCTGGCATCTGATGCCATCTCTAGGGGTGACCCAGGCTGCCTCTGCGACCCTGTCGTGGCTGTCTTGAGGGACCCTTCCCTGAAAGATGATGGCCGGAGGGGAGACTTCATCAAACTTACAGAACAGGCTGATCGATGGGGTCCCTTTACTGGGGAAGGTGTGTTTACTCAAAGTCTTTGTGGGGCTAGAATTTGCTCTGAGACTCGCTTTCCTTACACCCAGGCAGGGAAGTGCTGGAGCAGTTACCCCTCACCCGCCCCAAACTTCTTTACCGGCTACTGTTATTTATCAAAAAGAACCTAAGGGCCATGTATGACAAAACTGGCTTAACTCTAGCTGCTGGATCCTTCAGAGGTCCCAGTGGGGAGAAGCCCCAGGGAGGGTCGGGAGGGCTGGGGCGGTGGGACGGCAGATACGGGGACACAGGCACTTTAAGAATATTACTCAGCCATAAAAAGAAACGAAACTGAGCTATTTGTAATGAGGTGGATAGACCTAGAGTCTGTCATACAGAGTGAAGTAAGTCAGAAAGAAAAAGACAAATACCGTATGATAACACATATATATGGAATTTAAGAAGAAAAAAAAAATGTCATGAAGAACCCAGCGGTAAGACAGGAATAAAGACACAGACCTACTAGAGAATGGACTTGAGGATATGGGGAGGGGGAAGGGTAAGCTGTGACAAAGCGAGAGAGAGGCATGGACATATATACACTACCAAACGTAAGGTAGATAGCTAGTGGGAAGCAGCCGCATAGCACAGGGAGATCAGCTCGGTGCTCTGTGACCACCTAGAGGGGTGGGATAGGGAGGGTGGGAGGGAGGGAGATGCAAGAGGGAAGAGATATGGGAACATATGTGTATGTATAACTGATTCACTTTGTTATAAAGCAGAAACTAACACACCATTGTAAAGCAATTATACCCCAATAAAGATGTTAAAAAAAAAAAAAGAATTTTCGGGCGTGAGCTGTTGGCCAAACGGCAGGGGAGTTGCTTTAATATTTTAACAACCCCCAGCTGTCCTGGTGCTCTCCAATAATCACCAGTCTGCAGCAAGGGCAGTGTGTGCGTACCTTAACTGTGTCTTTAAGACATTGTAAGTTGTAAATAAAACTTAAATAACAATCCTGGTTAGGTAATAACTTAATTTTTAAATTTTACTATTTACTGAATGTTCGCTATGCACCAGGTGCTGTGCTCAGCACTTACGGGCAGGATACGATTTCGTCTTCATAACAACCCTGTGAGATAGGCATTATTATTCCCATCTCCATTTTATATGTGAGAGATATGAGGCATAGAGATGTCAAGTCACCTGCTCAAGGACACACAGCTGGTAAGTGGTGGAGTCAAGGGATGAACCTAAGTTTGTTGGATTCAGAGCCTATGCTTTTAACCACTATGCAGTAAATGTATTGAAGTGGGAAGAGGTTTATGATATATTATTGAATTTTAAAAATCAGGTAGGGAATTCCTTGGCAGTCCAGTGGTTAGGATTCTGTGCTTCCACTGCAGGGGGCACAGGTTCCATCCCTGGCTGGGGAACAAAGATCCCGCAAGCTGAGCAGCACGGCCAAAAAAAAAAAAAAAAAAAGGAGGTTACTTATGTTAGGTTCATATGATCCCATTATTGGGAAAATATATGAATCAAGATGCTATTTTAACAAATCGTTCCACATATTTTCTTTTCTCAGTAATTCTTCCCCACCTCCCATGAGCTCTTGCAGTTAAGATTTGGCCTTGGAGCTGATGGTTTATTGCCTTGTGGAAAAGGAAGGATGAGTATTAACTAGAACAGGGTGATTTTGCCCCCAGGCAAAATGACGTTTTGATTTTTGGCAATGTCTGGAGACGTTTTTGAGTACCACAATTAGGGGGTAGTGGTGGTGGTGTTGCTACTGGTATCTCTAGCGGGTAGGAGTCAGGGAAGCTGCTAAACATTCTACAGTGGACAGGACAGATCCCACAACAAGAAGTCATCTGGCCCCACATGTCACTGTGCCAAGACTGAGAAACCCTGACCTGACCTGCAATAAATAGGTCCTTGGCTTTGGGTTTCAAATAGAATTTTTCAAGTCTAAAGCAAGGTGACAGTCTAACAGTAAACCAATTTAATTTGAAGAGCCCAGCTTTGCTAAG